>NC_083614.1:18436351-19036351 GCF_963584025.1 Labrus mixtus | reverse complement strand
GCTATTTGTGTCTAACTTCGAAGTAGCCTACCGGTTTAGTCCAGTCTACAGTGTCGGTTCAAATCCTAGCAAAATAGCAACACAGCTTCACAAGAGTAGCATACTGAGTGTTAATTGTTTGGAAACAAACAAAATAGGCCTATGTAAATATTTCAGAAGAATCTATTTTAAGATAAGATAGGCTGCACAAATATAAACTCTCCACTTAATTTCACTGTCTCAAATGTAGCCTATATAAAATAACAAGTTATGGTGATTATTTAGTTGAAATTAGTACCCTGCCAGAGAGTAGAGTATTTTTTTTATCTAGACCACCAGGTCGAGATTCAAGGGATTCAAGATTAAGTTTATTTGCCCCACAAGGGGATATACTTCTACACATATAGGCCTACTGGACCAAAGTGCAATGAAAATACAAGAAACATTCTTCTTTGGAAAAACAGAATATCTTATTATTATTATTATTTTAGTCTCGAGCAAGGCATCGGAAACAAGGATGTAGAGACGGGGTGTAGCCCGTGAACCCCCTCAAAGGTCATATTACTGATGCATATCATACCGATGGCATAATGTGAGTGAGTTTAAATGAGAACTGTCACTCAGAGGAAAAAAACAACTAATTTCCTGTGTAATGTATTCTGTATGTATTTGCTCATTTTAGGTTTGCAAATGATGATAGGAAAAAAACTATCAGTGCATAACACTGTAAGCCTATCTGTGGGCTCCTGTACCTTGTGGTGTAATGTGATTCGACTCCTGGCCGGTTGGAGGTGTTGGCTCTGGCCGATCCTCCACCTTATCATTTACAAACCAGGACTGTGAAATCTGTGCCAGGCGTTGGATGCACTTTCTGGCTTCCTGCATCCGTATCGTCTCACCTTACACAGACAACTGCTGAATAATTAACCATGTGTTGGTAAGAGTAATGAGTAATCTGAGTTTTTGTTATCGGGAATCTGCTTGAGGTCGCTGAGCAGAGGACAGAAGTCCTGTGCTGTTTTAAGACCAGGTTTGAGCTGATAAAGTGTAACAGATACTCAAAGTGGAGAGCTGGTCAGCTTAAAGATAATAATGAAAAAGAATGCTCACAGGCCTACATTTTAACCAGGTTAATTAGCTTCATGTTATATTGCAATTTAATGTTTTATTGAAACAACACTGTATAAAACGGCTGTTTATTGAAATGTTTACTTTGCAAAGGTCCCCTGAATAAAGGGCACCTTTTGTATATTTTTATTGTGTTCACACACTATTTCTGTCTCCTTGCAATTATAGCATAGTCTCAGTTCTTCTGAACATAGAAAATATTTTTTACAAAAATGTGAAGAAATACGGATTACATGAGACAAAACAGTTTTTTGAATAGCCTTTGTTTTTATTTTTGAAACACCAAGAGCTCAAATAATGCCTTAGAAATACTTGATATGTGATATTTCAACAAAAGAAAAGGGGAAAATTCTTCTATAAGGGTTTGATAAATAATCTTGAAAATAATAACAAACAGCAATCTGTGGCCACTTTATGTTATTGACCTTACTCATTTTTACTAGGGGTGGGAATCATTAGAGTCCCCACGATACGATATTATCACAATACGATTGCAATTGTAATGGAGAAGTGGATGTTATGTTCACTACACTAAACTAAATCAAGAACTGTTTTGTCAAATAAGAAAATATTCTCAGTCTGTTCATCTCACTTCAGTCTTTTTATTTCTACACAATGAGTCAAGCCCCCAGACTGACCAACACTGTAATTAAAGTAAAACCCTGTAAAAGGCTGCGTGAACCTCACAATCTAAACTGTTGGTATTTCAGTCTAATCACACTTTAACATGAATTCTTAACAATGCAACTTGTTCAAAATAAATTGTGCAACCCATTCAGCAGTTAAAAAATAAAAAAGCACATGTGAAATATCATATTAATGAGATGATATATATATCACCACAGAAAATATCGTGATACTATGCTGTATCGATTTTTTCCCCCACCTCTGAAGTCAGCAAGTCATGGTAATACTGACCATGTCAACATGTGATGACCTGTAATTGGAGGAGAGATGGAAAGGAAAAAGAAACCCCTAGTGGTTTTACCCACAAAGCTCTAAGCACAGTCTACTCAGGGAATACAGTATTGCACGGAGCACATTAGTGAATCAGGTTCTCCACCACACAGCTGTGTCGCTGACAATCTCTGTTATTAGCTGTGATATCGTATATCATTTATTCTCTATTGCCTCCCTCCGTGCTTGCTTTATTACATTGTCCAGGCCTTTGAGAGCAGCTGAGTGTAGCGGTAAAGTCACCAAAGTGTCTCCTCTACATCGTTCTGACAGTCACAATTTAAATTTCATGCTACACACTTCACTTGTGAAATGACTTTCTCACACTGAGGCGTAGAAATCACCTGTGCGTATTGTGGTACTTTAGTGTATTGCCCCAGAAATAATAGCAATGTCACACTGAGCGTGATTCAATTTGGCTGTATATAATGTGGCGACATAGCACAGGGGGTCATAAACATCATCTGTGCTGTCACATGAACACACAAAACAGCAGGAGGGCGAAGTGGAAAACGTCTCGGTGCAGAAGTCATCATCACACGTCTTCAAGCCTGACAAGTGAGAGTGAGGCGATCCTCCGAGATGTAGCCATTTTGATTTCCTGTTGAAGATTGGCTATCAAATATTCATCAACCCATTCATATTCCATATTCTAGAGCCCTTTGATACCTGACACAGGACCCAAGATTCATTGTCTCTATTGCCCCCTGTAGACCCCAGGGCACCACCAGGCACAAGTCTTTTAAGTCTTTTGAAATACTAGAGGGCTGATTCACTCATTGGGATAGAATCTGCTGATGGACCATGAAGTGTTCAAGATAATCTCTCCGTCCTCATGCCCCCAAAGGTGTTTGGCTTTCCTTTTTTTCTGGTCTGCAAGGCCTTAAGATGCCACCCAACCCCCTTCTCTCTCCATCCCTCTGTAAACTCAGTCATAAAATCAGCTGAGCAGACTAACTTCTCCTCAGCAAGGTGATATGTCCGTGTCTTTGTGATGACTTTTCCTAGATGTTTAATCTGTGCTTAGGAGTCCAACCGGTGTTTCCAATTGTCGGCGAGGATCAGCAGTGGCCTGCTGAGCAAACTTATTTCAGCCTCATTGTTTGAATCAGCACTTTTAAGCCATTGTCAATATTTTAAGCTCTTTTTTTTTTCTTAAAAGGTGGGTCCGACATTCACCCGGATTTTATATTTTGACTTTCATGGGTGTGGGCCATCGCGGACTGAAAAGCATTGTTTGGCATCCTGGCTTATGCTTGCTCTGACGCCTTGTGTCGTTTCCTTTTACATTGTATATAACAAAGTTCCTGTTTTTTTAATGCTGACTCGTAGCCCTTGTGTTAAGCCGGTTTTGTGTGGGTAGGGCATGTAATATATATGGCCTTCATCGTGGGCCAGTTGACTGGCTGACATTGGCATTGCTCGGTCCCTAAGGACTGGACAAAACGGCTGCTTGATGGAAGAAAGTGCTGTCCTTTGACTTCAAGACTGCTGACATTTCCATATCGCAGCCCCCCCTCCCTTAACACACATACACACTTCCTAAATCTCATCTCTCTCTTTTTTTTCCTCCCCCTGCCCGTTGTCCTCTTACCTCTGCATGGATCTGCTTGATGCTATCCCGTGCTCCCCGGGTACCTGAATGCAGACGTGAATCATAGTGATTATCATTCTGCTTCCACCTCTCGCTTTTTTCCCACTTTCTTTTCTTCCTCTTCTCCACCTTCTCTCCCCTTATCTCTCACCTGACATCTTTTCACCTCACTGCCTGGTCTTTGTGACAGCATTAGGGGGTCCTTTCAAGGTGAATTATAGGGGTTGGCTCAACCTAACCATCTTTATCACATACACCCTCGTTTTGTCCTCTCTGTGGACATTTTTTTCAGCTTTTCCTGCTTTTTCAAAACCTTCTGATTCAGCAAACTTCTTGCTGACACTTTGGTGGAGTCCCTCACCTTCATCTTTGTGTTATCATATTATACCTGCCCTTTATAAAATAAATGTTGGATATTGGTGGATATGATCGGGTTGACATTTATTCAGCCTGATGGGTGGCTGAATATGTGGGAGAGGATTGCTGTGTTAATGATGGAAGTGCTGGTCAGATATGACAGAGTTCAGTTAGGTGATGGTGCAGGTTAACAGATAAGGAAGGTGGGATGTTTCCATGGCCTGTCATCCTGCTTTCATCATTGAGTCAGATGGCTGGAAAAGACAAATATGTTTCAGTACTGTCTTGCCTGTGAGGCAGCCCCCGAGGGGCCATATAGCAGAAAAGGAAAATCAGAGCCAGAGTCATGGCTGGCTGAAATAAAATAAAAAAGATAGGTTTGCTTTATGAGTGGGCCCACTTAGCCTTTTTTATTACGGTTTTATTGCCATTATTATTTTTAGTGACATGCTCACTTTATTGAGCAGGGAGGGGAAGAATCCTGAAAATAAAACAGGTACTAGTCTTAGGTCTCAAACATATCTCTATCTCTGAGGTAATGCCATGAAAAAGAAACACAGTCCATTTTGTCTTTGAATGTGGAAAAATACTGAGAAAGGTCTTTAGAATTCAAGCTTAAATTACTTGAGCATCTGGGTGACAAAAAAAGAATGTCTAAAATTAAAGCAGTTATCTTAGTATCTCAGTACAATATAAAGCAGAAAATAACATAAAATGTACCCCAAAATATTTGTTGATATCAACATTGCCTCATTATATTACTGGCTATATCCAAAAGCTTTCTTTTTAGGCATAAGGGGGGAGGGGGGGTGTATAACAAATCTATGCAAATATACAAAATGATCTTTTATTAGACACTAGGATTGTAAAAACAATATTTATTGTGGCACTCTTTGCGTCCTCTTTTTGTATACTAGTTTTTTTTTTTTTAAATAGAAAAAGGCCTAAATACATTTTATAATAGTGTTAGAAAATCGGGGTTCAGAATAAAAAGATTTGTAAATGTGATAGTCTTGACTCAATAGAGCATCAAACAACCAGCCCTTTTACCTTTCTCTTTACAGAGAAATACTCAATCGATTAACTCCCTTGGACCATTCCTTGGTTGCATCAGACATGCTTATGCATCAGGCTGTCAGGGAGGGTGACGCAAGCAACCAGAAGAGAGGAAGGACCAGGAGAGCCTCCCTCTCCTCCTCCTCCTCCCTGATGTCATATCTGCAACAATATTTTGGTTTGTTTAGAGGTTACACTCTAAAGATGAAACTTACGTCTTTATGGTGCAACCACACAATGACATAGGGTTAGGGTTAGGGTTTAATCTCAACATAGGATTTAGTGTGGACTTAACTCCATAACTTAAGACAAAACTTACACTTATCTGGTGGAACAAGGCCATCGATCTCGACTGCAGCAGAGCAGATGACCTCTATGTTTAACAGCTGTAACTAAATCAGGCCTCATTGTCTTTTGGTAAAACTGAAAGCTTGTCTTGTTCAAAATGAATACAGATATAGAATCTTTGGAATAGTTTGAATATTGATGCAGGAGTGACCTTGAAACCCTAAATATGCTGATACAGAAAATAGAGTGCGTGTTCGTCTGGGCTGGAGATAAAGTGATAGATTGCAGGCCGCTCTGAAGATGGAATTGCTCAGCTGCTTTGAGAATCACATAAGGGCTTGTTTTTTTTTCTTCCTTTGCTCCATCATCTGTGTACAACTCCATTTGTCTTTCTTTCTATATCTCCATCCCACGTTCATTTCTCCTGCTTGACTAAAGTACAAGTTTCTCTGTGAGCTGATGTGAACACTTTCCTGTAGAGCGTATCATACTTGTCAGAAACACCTGTCAGTGAGATGCATACTTCAAACTGATGAGGAAGAAGCAACGAGACAGGGGAGACAGGGGCATGTAAAACGTGATTACCAGCCCTAGGTGCCACTCCATAAATCCAAACTATGATTTGTTTTGTGCCAGGTCAGAGGTGAGATTTGATTTAGACCAAATTATTGAGGTGTGTTGCATCCAAAAAGATGGATGACATAACACCTCCCGAAAAGTGAAGCCAAACCATTTGGAACTCCCACTTCTAACTGGTTGCAGAAATAAATACATTTTATTAGACATTTCTAGTCTATACGGCAGCTCTACCAGCTGATCTCTACTGTTCAGACTGGCTCCAAGATGACATCACCAGCCACATATGTCAGGGGGTATTTTGGCTTCAGTTTTGTACATTGAGAGGAGCTGGAGATGTGTTGTCTATATCTTTATGTACAGTCAATGATTGAAATAGTTGACCGTAGTAGCTTTGAGTTGAGTGTGTTGTTACTTTTGGAGATACAGGTTTTTGTCCAGAATTCGAAAAAGAACAGGATGCATGCACTATTTCTATGTATAGATATGAAGTGTATTGGGATATTACACACTTGAATATCCCCGTAGGGAAATTTGCCTTGGGCTTCCACACTGCACACATTAAGCTGCCATACAGAAGTAGTTGTATTGCCCATCCTATTGGGTCACTGCACCTTTAGATGTTTTTAAAGGTCAGCAGCCTTGAGTGCTTCCCACTCACAAAGCACTGCCTTCTCATTTGCATGTACACTCAGTAAGAGAACAGTTTGTCTTCATATCTGCCTTAAACATAATACACACTCTAGTGTGGGTGTGTAGGCAGAGCTGACCGTGCGGCTGTGTTTGAGCAGCAGAATTTTTAATTGCCCCAAACTTTATCACCATTACTGTAAGGACTGTCTGCTATCCTAATTATGGCAGCGGCTATTTGAGGTGCTGAGCTACTAGCCAAGTGTGAAAAAGAAATGACTCCGCCGACAATTTGTCCCCCTCCCCTTAGAAATAGCTGTAAGACAGTCATGTTTTGGTCTGTGAATTTTAAGTGAGCCGTTGTACAAATTGCACATCTTTCTTTTCAAGATGTCTTTAAAAAAAAAAGGTTAAACATCACATATATACACAGATATGGAAAGATAAAGTTGAGTTGTTGTTGCACTCAGCTCTAGGACGGTGACCTGGTCTCCATTGTCCTCATTAGCCACAGACACACGTCAGGAGTCAGCTCCCCTGAGGTGACGAATAAACCAACACAAACACACGAATCACAGCAACACCAACAAAAAAACATATCAATAAGACTTTATGATGGATGGTATCAATACATCCTCTCTCTTCCATTGGAGCTATGTATGTAGATTTGTGTTTAACCCCCGAATGCTGTATGCTGGTTTTGGAAACCGTATTAGTTTTATAGGATTATTGAGGGGGATACCCACCTGAGCTTGTGAATCTCTTGCAGCTACCCGTCCCCTTGTCTTCAGGTCCACTTTATCTTTATAAAAAGCAAATTGGAAAGGGTTAATTCAATTCCCAGCAGACTGTGGCTGAGACTGGGAACATTTACCATCGCTCTCTCTCTCTCTCTCTCTCTCTCTCTCTCTCTCTCTCTCTCTCTCTCTCTCTCTCTCTCTCTCCATTTCTCGTTGTTTTCAAGTCTAATTACTTTTAGAGAGTGGCTTTACTCAGGCTATAAATAATGACAAATCAAGCCTGTCTCCGAGCTGAACCTTTGCAGAGGCTGAGGCTGGCTTGATCTTTGTGCTTGAATGGGAAGAACAATGTTTTTTTTTCTTTTTGTAAATATCATGCCCTTTAATGAAAACTTGTGTGGATGCATGAGTACAAACACCTAATAGGAGCCAGAAGACAATCTTAGTGAATTCATATTTTTATGAAAATGAATCCAAATCTGCTTTTATATTTTTTTCATCAGAACTGTTAAAAGACAAGAAGACAAATACCCGACCTTAATTTTTAAATGTGTTACCACACACTTGCCCTTTTTACCCAAGTGCATTGATGATGTCATACTATCAGTATCGGGGAAAAATGTTCTTTAGTTGGATTGGAAAGCGTTATGATGTGGTTGAAACCAGCCTTTCTCAACTGGGTTGCCGCAGCACTTACCTTCTGGATTTGTCAGGGGTGACGTCAAATCGCATGCAATTTGACCTAGAATGATCATGTAGATCATTAGCTATCCCGTAAATCAACAAAAATGGTCTCAACCCGCCAAAATGTATCACGTCGGTCGAAACTATTACAGTAAAAGCTGAAAATGTGTATTACGTTTGTGGTTTATGATTAAATTAAACAAGGAGGATCGAGTTGGAATAACTGTATCAGTAACACTGAGTAGCACTGATGAGGCTGCGACCATGACGGGGAGAGCAAAGGGTTTCATTACTTTGTGTATCAACCATATATGCATATGTACATGTACGTAATGTTCTCTATTCCCCATTTTGGCCTGCCAAAGTGTGTTTGAGTCTGTGGTTTTACTGTGTGTGTGTGTGTGTGTGTGTGTGTGTGTGTGTGTGTGTGTGTGTGTGTGTGTGAGAGTGAGTTAGTGAGAGCTTTAAAGAAAAATGGGGGATGTAAAATCCTGGTCATCTGAGATGCAACTGATGAATTTTCAACAGCTTTCTTCATTTCCTTTACCCTGATGAGTTCTGTCATCATTAGCTTGACCAATGGCTCTGTAAGGAAGTGACAAAAGTTGAGCCCGTGTGTTTGTGTGTGTGCCTGCTATATTTTGTTGTGTTGCATAATATTTTCTTTTTCACTGCAAATGAGGTCCCAGTAGTGTACATCTGTGTGCGTGTGTGTGTGCGTTCTTGTGTATGTTTGTGCATGTGTGAGAGTGCAAGTGTCCATTTAAGGGCTTTTGGATGAAGACTGACGAGTGTCTGCTTAGCTTGCCGGCCCCTCAGGGGCTGGACGCTGCTTTGAGGAAGTGTCCCGGAGAAGCAATGGAGTGGGCGAGAAACATTGCAAGTCAGGCGAGACGAGTCTGATGGACGACAGTGTTGTGCTGTGTGTGTGTGTGTGTGTGTGTGTGTGTGTGTGTGTGTGTGTGTCCATGTGTGTATTTAGGTGTGTGTGAGTCTGATGGAGGGTGATGGTGTGAGTGAGACCTAACGAGGAGGAAAATAAGCTGAGCAATCTCTGTCTGTCCTCCCTCTACCTCCCAATGACTTATTCACACACACACACACAAACACACACACACACACACACACACACACACACACACACACATACACGCACACACACACACACACACACACACACACACACACACACACACACAGAGCCTATGACTGAACTAGTGTAAATGTTAAAAGTTAAATCTTCACAAACTTGTTGCGAAGGCAGGAAATCCAGCTTTATACCATCGTTTCTATTTAAGGTTCTTTATTATTGAATCCAATATTTTACATACACAATGTCTTATTCTCGTTGCTTAAAGAAATCAGTGCTACCGTAGAAGTAATGGGATATTGTCATAGCACAGTTCTTGAACTTTTGAGTCCACTCCTTTACCTCAGTCTATTTATCATCTTCTGTCTATCAAGAATAGTTGAAAGATAATGAAGAAGTGTTGACTCTGAATTATTAGTGTGAATAATAATGGGAAACTTTATCATCATATACTCTCATTTGATCAGCTTGTGTCTAAATAAAACATACCCAGGAAAGATTTTTAGAAGTTCCTTTAAGTAAGAAGCTGCGTATTAAAAGCAGGGAGAAATACAGATATTGCCTATGTTACTTGCATTCAGGACTTGTGGCTGTCCAGCTGGAAGTTTAGAGGGGGGGGGGGGGGGGGGGGGGGGGGCATCCAGGTTTTTAAAAAGAACGTAGAAAGCACCATTTCCCAAACGGTTAGGGTGTTAATCTCTCATGGGAAAAATAACATCTGATGGGGTGGGATCTAGGAACAACTATTCACAGGGAGGCTTGGGTAAAAGTAGTACAGTCATGTTACTCCATAGCCCGAGGACTCCTTCGGATAGCTGCTGCAAGAAAGAAAAGGGTACATTGATCCATGAGCTTTATGAATGTGAGATGGTACAATACTTTTTTTAGTCAGCCATTGTCAAATGTATTAACAACATATTGGTAAACAGAGTTCATCCAGTATCCAGCATAGTGTATATTGGGTTGCTTAGCAGTGAATGCTAACTTATCCTCAAATAAGTTAAATCCTGTGTTTTCGTGAAATTAACCCTGATAACGAGGTGCAGGATAGGTTAAGGTTTTGGAAATCAAAAGAGAAAGTCAGCTTTAGGGTGTTGAGAGATGACGTGGCTATATGGCTTCTTTTGAACAGCTTATTTGCAGACTTAATAATAATAAAGGTTTTCAGAACTATTTGGGGTATTATGACCCCGAAGATATCTGATGTTCAGTTGTTTCATCCTTTTCTGTACATCACGTAATAACGTGCTCAGTAGATGATTATGAGATATAATATTGATATATGGCTATTTGTGATAAACACTGGCAACGTTAATGGGCATGCCATTTTTGTGTGTGTATGTTTTTGTTTGCTTGTGAATAAAATCTGAGGAGGACACCATGTTTGTAACTTTAAGTCACTTTTACACAGTCAAAATATAATACAAGATTTTATGTCAAAATAAATATTTCCCAATTTTTTGGACAACATTGTGTCTTTTTATACCTCATTAGGGACTCATTCAGAAATACATTAAAAATCTCTAAATGCACTGTGCAGATTTAGTTTTTTTTTTCAAACCTATCAAAAAGAAAGTCACACAGCATGTATATAAGAAATTAAATGCACTTCTGATGTAAAGCCACAAACGTCTGACAGTGTCAGTCCTTGATGGTGTCCTTGAAAACCATTTCAAGGTTTGCTCTCTTTTTTTGGATTGCAGATCACAGCGGTCACAGGTGTGGCAGAGTCGAACACAGGCACAGATAAATGCAGAAGGTGCACATGCATTCACAGTGGGAGAGCCAATTCCCATTTTGTGTCACTCTTCTGCCAGCCTGACTCTGGTGCACTGAGCACCCTGGAGACACCAGCTGATGAAGTAGCAGATAGAAAACCTTTGAACCAAACGCAGCAGAGACACAGACACAGAGGGAGTATAACAAATGCTTCTTGCCATGGCCATACAGAGGAAGTTCAGTCCAGTTTGTGCCAGCAAACCTCTGCTCTGTCCTCTGTTCTTTTGCCTGTCCGTGACAGGAACATCTGCTCTATACATCCATCACACACTCTTCAATCAATCTTTGTCCTTTCATTTTCCTCTGTTTCAACTCATTCCTAAATTCATATTTTCATCTTGAAGCACTTTTATTTATTGCTGTGTCATATAATTCCTCCATACAGACAAAATCCAAAGGACTCTAATTTTATCGGTTTTCTGAATCTAGCCCCATTAACACGTTCTAATTTTTTCTCCTTTACAATTAACCTAAAACTCAGAGGGGCTTTCTATAATCTATTTTCCTGTTACGAGCATCTCTCTCCCTTCCTCATCCTTTCCCTTTTGCCTTTTTAAGCATGCCCCCCCCCCCCCCCCCCCCCATACTTAGAACAGCATATCTCTCTGTATCACGTTGGTCTAAGCAAACAGCCCGTCACCACCTCATTCAGACGGGCGAGCGGGTAAATAGTTTTGTGCGTCCTGTTTCCTCTATTATTTGAAACCCGGTCCACCACGGGAGATGTCATTTTAGATTATTAATGAGGCTCCACAACACATCCCCTCCCTCATGTATGCGAATGAAGGGGGTCAACAAGTGAACAAATGGCCTTCCTAACAGTGTGCTGACAAATGAGGGTGATGTAATGCAGTATCAGTGTTTATAATTGTGTATTCATTAGTGCTAATGTAGCCTTAATGACACCATAATCAGCTTACTAATTGGGTGTCATTACAAGGGATGCAGATGGCTAATGTCACTGTCACGGTTACATATTGAACAAAGGGTGAGAACGATCACGATGTACGACGAAAGGAGGAAGGAATGACTTAATCTTTCCTTGTGGTTCACATTAGCAAGAATCAGTGCAAATGGAAAAAGTTGTGCAATGCCCATTGTTCTATTTTAAGGGATTTGTTCAAATTAAATGTCCTCATTACAGCTTTATTGGTGACATTTTTGGACGTAATGCTAACCAGGTGCCTCTTGTTCTTTCAGGTGGTGATTTTAAAAAGGAGCTGCAATCACTCCCCGGGACACTCTGACTACATTACGTCTGGTATCCACCCCCTTTGTCTTGTCTACAGACGGCTGCTGGAGCACAACCAGATTCTTGCAGTAGCCAGAAGATCAAATCTGGATGAAGATAACTCACCTTGTCAAATCCTTCACACTCATTTGTTACCTCATACCAATTTTATAGTAGCCTCTGACAGCTCTAACCTACTTATCAAATGAGAAGGGATTTCGCTGCGTTTAGCCAGCATCATCAGCTACGGTGATGAGCACCGTTTTATATTCAGGACAATCGATTCGCTGACCTTCTGATCCCATTAGCCACACACAAACACTCACACAGACACACCTGGTGTTGGCCTTCTGTAGATGCTTGAAAGTCTTGTGTTTTTAACACCTTGGTTTGGCTCCCTGTCGCCACACCTAGAGACTTTAACAGCTATACCAAATTGAGTCCATCTGCACACTATAGTGTCCCATAGAGAACACTGACCTTGACTGTGGGTCGGACCTGTGTATGTGTTTGCATGAGTGGGAGGCAGGGAGTGACGCGTCCTGTCTGCTCCGTTTGAAAGTTAGAAGGAGAGCTGATGCCATGGAGCAGCCCCGACAAATACTTTAAAAACAGAACCACTGGGGGTCAGAAGAAGCTCAAATAGGAAAAACCAGAGAGCTAAATTAGACGGTTTAGTCAGTTATTTTCAAAGGCATAGCACTAAAAAAGTAGTGCATAATAATTGAAAAGTGGATGTGTGTGCGTGCCTGTCACATTGTCAGAGCATATTAGAGCTGGGCTTTTCTAGGTCGTCTCACTTTGACTGACCTAGATTTGTCAAAAGAATCGGGCTAGCTGAGGAAGATGTGATGTGACATTGCACCATAGTTCTTTTTTATTTGTTTACTACCTGCTAACTACTTACTGCTAACATAAACTTAACCCAACAAACAGGTTCAATTAAATATAAGTTGTAAACTGCCTTTTCATAAAGCCTTGTAATCACATCCCGGTATCCTGCTTGGCCTCTTATCCCTCATGAACACCTTTCCTGACTTCTCTACACATCTTCCTAATACACCAACCATCCAGTCAGTGAGTAAGCCTTGCCTTCGGGCCCCGTGGAGGATGAATGATGTGCCCACTCTTGACTACGAGTTGCTGCTGTCCCCGGCCAGCTCTTCGCTCCCTGGCAGTCCTGGCGGTGGCAGCAGCAGCAGTCCCCCGCTGGCTTTGGTTGGGGTGGACACTGAGCAGCGCACAGCCTTGGCCTTCGTAGGCCTCCTCATGCTTTTCCTGGTCTTCCTGCTGGTCAGGTGCTTCAGGATCCTGCTGGACCCCTACAGCCGCATGCCTGCATCATCCTGGACTGACCACAAGGAGGGGCTGGAGAGGGGCCAGTTTGATTATGCATTGGTGTAGTGATGTAACTGTTTTAGAGGGTGTGGAATGAGGAATATTTTATTGCACATAGACAGAATGTTTAATTTTGTTGTAAAAATGGACACAAATTTTGTGAATGCACTTAAAGAGGGGTATTTCCCCAATGTTGGAGTATAACTATTTTTTACGAGACTGCAGGACCCTTTGTAACAGGTCTGGTTCAACACAGACAACTGGAATCTCAGTGAGCCATACAGACAGAGCAAACGTTGGACCATGAATGACAAATAATGAGCTGCACAGCTGCCTTAACCTGACTTATTTAGTCCAAAATGCTAACACATCACAACATCACTTTAGGGCTACATTTTACAAACTAAGGCTTGTCATTATTTAAACACGGTATGGTTTTTTAAGGACCACAAACACTCACCTTTCACCGTATTCCCATGGTGACCATTTTCCTCTGAGATCACAGATGGCTGACAGGTCAAATGCTGTCATAAATTCAGAACAGCCGTGTTCCAGGTTGGATTGTCAAAAGCTGGAGGTAAAATCAGCCACATTTTGAGCAAATGCAATCTCTTACTACAGCTTACATGAGCATCCAACAACCTCACAGCTAACATTACCATTGCATAACTTGCTAATGGAAATGTTAGCTGGATAGTTAAAGGTTATGTTTTCTATTTTTAAGATTATGTTAATTGGCTCCAGTAGTGATTATGTAAAGAGTACATGATATGATAGAAAATGCATTCATTGTTAAAGGGGCTATATGTAACTTTCAAAAATACTGCGTTTGTAGTGATACCGCATGGCCGTTAGGCGAACTGCACCAGTAACCTGTTGCTCGCTCTCCCTCGTGTGCTCGTACGTACACAAACTAGCATCATCATCGACCGCGAAACACTGGATATTTACTGACATAATGTTCACAGAGGAGGTAAGTGGTCATACACGTGAAAGTCTGTGTGTCTGTATTCATTCTACATCCTACAAACAACAGTCTCGGCAGGCACTGGCTGAGAGCAGGAGTGTGTGATGAGTTTGTCCGCCTTTGAGAGCTCTTAGGGCGGATAGAAGTGTGTGGAAGAGTTTGTACTGTTGATCTCTGTAAGCGGAGCGGAGTGAGGAGGACGTTGAGAACATGCACAAAATGTCACTTCCTGGAGCTTTCGCGGAAAATACGACCCGGGGAAACTTTTTATACAGGCAACACAGATAGACAGTGAACATCTACTTTTTCCACATCAGTTAACCGTTCACTTATTAATGGGCGATGAAAAACGATTTATACATATAAAAAGTTACATATAGCCCCTTTAAGGAAAATGTAAGCCAGCTAATGGTAAAATTAGCTTGCTAAAGATTTTTAACTAGCTAACAGCACTAGTGACTTTTTTATTCAACATCATTCAGCATTCAAGGCTTACATGTCCATTACATAATAAAATAAGGAAGGCTCATTCCTTGCTAAGGCCAATTTAGCTAGTTAATGGTATTATTAATAAGCTAAAGGTTATGTCAAGTAGCTAACTATAATGTTAACAAGAAATGGTTGGAGACCATAATTCACTGCTGTCTCCAGTCAAATATAATGTTATTAACATTAATGTTTCTCTCTGGAATTGTATCTTTTTTTTTGCTGATCAATAGAGAGGCAGTAAAATGCTGAAACTCCATTTGATGTATATAATATAATATATATTATAATATGACCAACAAACCTAGAATACACATTTAAGATTCTTCAGCACTTGAGCTGATCATCTGATTTTGAAGTCAGATAAAAATGATAAACTGTGGGATTATGGTGCTTAGTGTCTAACCTCAAAGCTGCATTTTGATGAGAACAGTCGACATGCAGAAAACAGGCATAACTTAAGGAGTTTACACTTGAGCAGATGCCCTTTAATGAGTCATTGTCCATCGTTCTATGTTTTGTGTGGACACTGATCCTCGAGCAGCACTGCAGTTTCAGATCCATTTTTAAAAAGCCTGGGAAGGTAGTTTGTGTCTCCATAAAATGTTCTGTGTGTAAGTTTTGTGTGTTTCTGTGTCTATAATGGAAAAGCCATAATGAAGCTACACTATCTAATCTCTAATTACTGCAAGTAGAGTTTATGTTCACTGGTTGTGTCCTTGGCTTTAGTCAGCCTGCCAAGTGTGTTGATGGAGCAAACAGCAACCTTTAGGCAACAAAAAGCTTTATTTTTCTATTCTTGACTCGAGTTTGGGAGTCTTTTTGCTATCTTTCTGTCCTCTTCCTGTTACAATCTTTAGATCGTGGATTTCTGAGGTCATCATGCAGCCACGTCTTAGAAGGAGGCATATTTTTCTGACTATCGGCTTTGTTTTTGATACACTTGGTTGAATCTGTAAAATATATATAAAAAAAATGTCTTCTTCATATTACCCTTCTTAAATTTCCTCAGATATAAGGACTTTGTGAAAGTCCACATTGTTTATGTTGGAGATTAAATAAAGTGGTTACTAATTTATCCTCCTTGTGTCACTTCTCTTACACTTGTCTGAAAGAAGAAAACTGAGGACACAAGACTTAAAAATATAACCCACAATACTTTATTGCCATTATTGTCACAGGACAAAAGTTTACAATATGATGTGAATCACTCTATTTCGGTGCCATTAGACTGCCATTTGGTATGAGAAATCTTTGGTTTTGTCATTGCAAAGAGATGATGGTTATTCAGAAAATGTAAAGATCTGTCATGATGGCCGACTGACTTTTCGATCCTCAGCTGTTAAAAGTGTGGCTATATGATTGTCATTTCAGCTTTTAGCTGGACTCTGGTCGCAAAAAGTTTGGAGGTCATTGTGAACATTTGAACAACTGTAACATGATCCTTTTTTCATAATGTATAAACACACATACTTCAATGCAAGCAGATGATGATTGTTTCAAGTTTGACAGTGAAGCTGAGATACAGTAAGCACACGCCATACACAGCTTTTTTTTTAAACAGAGTGGAAAATAAAAGAAAAAATTACAAACTGACAATATAGGTACAAAGTATACAAATGTTCCCAGGTTAGAAGAATGGTTATGTGTTATAGACATTGCCTTGGCTGTGGGACAGTGCAGCAACTTGCATGTTAAGAGAAAAAGATCATTAAGCACCATAGATCCCAGTTCAAGATGGTAAAGTTTGCATTCATTATTATTTCACTGAACAGACAGTGATAGCTTTTATGAAATAACGGATGATATGAATGTTAATTATCTTTAAGTCTGACACCTTTGGATTTCTTTAGGCTGATTTGACTGATGGAAGTGGCTCCAGACAGTACAATCGGGGATCACCAAATACAATGCTGTGTTTTTGTTTTATTTTATTATAATTTTCTTCTTAACAGAAGAAAATCACCAGCACTTAAGGCCTTCAATCTTGGGTTTTGTGTATTTTTGGCCTTGATGTTAAAAAAAAACATATACAGTTCACTTAAAAATATACAATTTAATTTTCAAGAAGCAAGTTTGATAATATTGCTTTATCAGCACTGAGACAAAACAAAAGACAAAACAACAAAAACAATAAATCCTACCAACAAAAAAAAAACGTTCGCAATCCAGATTCAAGACTGCACTTTCTTTGTACAGCGTGAATAAGAGATGGTATTTATCTAGCACCTTTTTTCTCTTGGAGAGAAAAAAAAATCATGAAAAATGAAAGATGACCTGACATTTGTTTTTTTGTTGTTGTGAGGTTCGGTGTTTACCTGTGCTTGCCCTTACACTGAAATACATTACCTTTAGTTGCAGCTCAGGTATGTCATGTACCTTTTGAGACTTTGCTACTGTAATCAGGTGTGTCTCAGACATCAAGCCCACGGCCATGTCGTGGATAAGCTACAAGCTACAAGCCTCTGACAGCTGACAATGTAAAAAGACTTCAGATTTCTTTTTACGAGATGTTTCTCAGGTCCAGGATCAGTGCACCTGAGGTCTGAAACCCCTATAAAGATTTTAAAAAGTCGCCTGATCTATTGTCTTTTAAGAGCTACTTACTGCTGTGTTCCCTGCTCATGATGGATGCTGAGCGACTCTAGCACCCTCTTTTGTTTCTGAGTCAACATTGCAGCATGGTGTCCATACTGAGCGAGAGGTAACAAAACATGACCGCATACACGCAAACACTCTAATCCCTGCTTGCCGCTGTCCGCAGACAGGACAGAAGTCAGTCACAACAGAGAAACACAGCTTGCTGTTTTCTCATCTGTAAATTGGTTGGCATCCAGCTATAAAACAGACTGCTGTGGACTAAAGAACCTGAAATGCTGTGTAAATGTTGCAGTCCTTCGTGTTTACATTATTCAAACAGCACAAATACATTAAATGACACTACAATACTGAGAAGGGGGACAAACCTTGTTCCCCAGTGTTGTGATATTTTTAAACCAAAGAGAGGTGACAAAGTCCTTAGACCATCATGATGGCACCCCACCCCCCTTTTTTTTAAGCCTGAAGATAATTTCTTTATGACACTGAAGGAAAAGAGATCTGTCTAGATACTGTACTGTGATTTGAATACTACCACTCTAGTTACTTAAAGACAGTTTGGGCCACTCTCAGCACTTCATGTCTAATAAAAACCCCTTTTGTTTGTCTGCTTCAGTGCGTCATGGACTCGTGAACCATCTGTCTGCCATTTTGTATTCATTTGGGGGTGGTTGGTCTAAGAACAAAAGCACCTCTCTTGTATCTACCCCACTGGCTCTCTCAGTGGAAAATGAGTGCTGGGTCGGGTACATGTGGAGGGGCGCAAAAGGAAATGTAGTCAGAGTAGAAAATAAACACAAAACATGAACATATAATAACATAAACAGTAACAAAGTGGTGGTAGATTTGGGCTGATTGACTCAGTCTTTCGTAGCCCTTGATTACTCCCTGTTGGAGGGGATGGTCCTGCAAGGGGGGGAGTTATAGGATAGAAGGGCAGGTTATTACTCAAAGGCTCTAGGAATCAGTCCAAGACAGGATTGACCAGCGTGATCTGAGCTCAGTGCAGGTGGATGAGGAGCTTGATGCGCAGGGCGTCTCCTATCTCCCCTTGTAGGTAGTCACTGTCATGCTGCTCCTCCAGCTGGTGTAGTCTGCGAGGCCCGAAAAGCCGCAAGCTGGCGATGTCTAGCCGGTAGGATCCAGGTGGGGGCGGCCTCTTGCCAAGCCGGAGCACACTCTTTCCATCACGGCGTTCCAACAGGCGGAAGTGTTCATTAGCATTGCCATGGGTGATGACATAGCGGATGTGCTTTTCCAGGGGCTGCAGGGCAGGCAGGAGCTCGAGTAGAGGCTCCTTGTTAAGCAGGACGGACAGAGAGAGGTTCATGTGGATGGAGTCCTGAGTGTCCACGCTAGCCATACTCACTTCTGGATCCTAGAGTAAGGAGAAGGGGAGAGAGCGGTGAAACATGGGGTAGCAGAAACTAAACACCCTCAGGTAGTGATGGAAAAAATATATTGACATTTCTGATTTGAATTCCTTTGAAAATCAAATGTCCCCAACTTACTGACAGAAACTGAGAAGCATGTACCTTTTTGATCTCATTTTCATCAGCATTTCGTTTGTGTCGTGCATTCTTTCCTCCTCCATTGATCTTGCACTCGTAGCAGGCCTCAGGAGACAGACTGTCGTCCTCCTCACCCTCCACAAACTGGCCTGAGAAACCTGAACCTGTTAAACAGTGACTGTATGGAAAAGAAGAAGTGAGTTTTAGTATGCTGAGAACGAGGGGGGGGAAAAATGTTTTCAAATCCATCCTCAGTGCACTGTGTCCCTCACCCCTGTCCGGCTCTGTAGAAACCTCCGGGACAGCCACACAGGTAGCCTCCATCGGTGTTGGAGCAGCCGTAGATGCAGGGGTTGCTTCCTGTGTTACATTCATTCACGTCTTGGCAGCCACCACCGCTCTGCTCAAAATCAAAGCCAGAGGGACACACACACTTGAAGCTGCCGAGTGTGTTGTAGCAGGAGGCAGATCCACAGACTGATGCGCCCTGACACTCATTCTCATCTATGGAGGAAAGAAAGGAAGAGTTTACAGGGGGGCATGTGTGAAGACAGCACAGCTCATACCTAATAACTACAGTTTAAAGTGATGATGATGTTGAAGAATGAAAATTCAAGACTATTTTTACATCATTAAAAGAGAAAATGCATTTGAATTATTCCATGAAATTACTTCTGACTCAAATTCCTGTTTAATTCTACTGAGTTTTATATCGTTGTCACTAGCTGTTTGGTGGGTTTAAATTCATTTTTAAAAGAATAGAAACATATGGCCTAAAAACATGATCACCTTAACTTGTATTTTCCGAACAGCTAAGATAAAAAACACAGAAAACATGAAATTCTTCTAAAACAACTTAGATTTCTTGGTAGTCAACAACATGACTTTTTCATAGGTCTGCTTCACAGCTATGTACTGATGCGTCTCATGATTATTACTCTGACTCACCCACACACTGGTTCCACTGGTAGTGCTGCACGTAGCCCTGTGGACAGCCACAGCGGAAACCTCCCAGCATGTTCTGACAGCCGTGCTGACAGCGGTGGTTACTGCCACACTCATCCACATCTGAAGGAAATTAAAAAAAAAGACGTTTATCCTTTAAGCTGTAAAGCTAGAGCATATCTTTGTTACAAACACTTTAACAGGGCACCAACATGTCTCCATGATTGTGAGGCCAAAAAAAGAAACGATAACTGTGTCCTCTAACCTTCACACTCCATGCCGGTGTTGTCCAAAGAGAAACCTTTAGAGCATTCACAGTTGAAGCTGCCAGGAGTGTTGACGCAAGAGGCCCGGGAACCGCACCCACTGTTCTGAGCTGAACACTCATTGTTGTCTGCAGAAAGAACAAAAATAAGGGAAACTGAATATTAAGATTCTATTTTTCAAAAGTTACCTTTTTTTTCCTCTTTTTGTTTTTTTTTTATTGCAAAAAAAAAAAAAAATGCATTAAGCGCAGGGTAACAGTGATCTTCTTCAGCCTTGTACTCACCGATACAGGCAGTCTGGTGCTGTGTGAAGCCAGGAGGACACTTGCAGGTGAAGCCTCCGATGGTGTTGACACAGAGGAACTGGCAGTTATGCTGCTTGGTCGAACATTCATCGAGATCTTGGAAAGATAGAAGAAAGCAACGTAAGAAAAACAAATAGAGGGCATGAGGGATCAAACCTCAAAGCAATTAAGACTGCAATCTAAAAGATCATTCAGTATTATCTAATGCTTTTCGAGAAGACTAGAATGAATGTCCTCTTTATGTGTGCAAAAGGAAGAAATGTATCTTTGATTTGAATGTGCAAATACATGACATTAAAAAGACAACATATTTACACATTTTAAACAATCCTTACATGTAAAGGCATAAAATTACCCAAAATCAAATAACAAATCAAATATCCTCCTACCTTTGCAAGTCTTTCCATCTGGCTGCAAGCTGTATCCTCTGGGGCAGGAGCAGAGGTAGCTGCCCTCTGTATTTTTACACAGGAAGTTGCAGGGCTTCGGAGACAGAGCACACTCATCCATATCTGTAATGCACACATGCAGGGAAAATAAGGAATACGGACAGGGAAGTAGTTATCAATAACTAATAATAAGTGCTGAACTTCTGCAGCAATATTTAGTAGCTACAAAAACCAGTATCTTGCAATTTACTGTAACATATTGGTAAAAAAAAAAAAGAGAAAGCAGCCATACCAACACAGGAGGTTGCTGTGAAGTCAGTTTTGTAACCCACGTTACAGTGACAACGGAAGGATCCGATGCTATTGATGCACTGACCGTTCTTGCACAGATCTGGCATCACCTGACACTCGTTGATATCTGAAGGCACAGAGACATATTTTAGTACTCAGGCTTCCAAACAGGCACTTAAAAAGGACTCACAGTTTCATTTCATTTCTTCGTGATCGTGGGAGCTCTCACCCTTGTAGATGCATTAATTAACATGGATGAACCGGGGCTTACTTGTTTTTTACTCAGTTTTTGTTACTACTACTTTAAATGACAGTGGTGAATGTATTAGAAACGCATTTTTTTTGCTGTGCTACTCACCTCTACCATCTGTGGTGTAGCCAGGTCCGAGTGGGCACATCTTTTTGTACTGTACGGTACCAGGCAGTGGGCAGAGCTCACACTGTGACCCCCAGCCTCGGCCTGTGTTACAGCAGCACTCAGATTTGGTCACACTGTTCCTGCTGGTTGAAGACTGCTGGCACATTGTCTGCAGAACCTCGGCATAACAGTAGCCCTTCCGGTTGTCTGAAGGGAAGAGTGAAGGGAGAACGAGAGGAGTGTTCATGGAAATTGCTGGATAAGATAATTCATCACATCTGTGTCTTTAGTATTAAGACAGCAAAAATGATCTTACCAATGCATTCAGTTCCAGTAGAGCTTGCCTCAAAACCGTCATTGCACTCGCAGCGGTAGCTTCCGACTGTGTTGACACAGCGCCCATTCTTACAGATACCAGGCTTGGCGCGACACTCGTTCAGGTCTTCAAGTGAGCAGAGCAAAAAAATTACAGGGTGAACAGAATAAAGTAGATACTTAAAGTTGCACTGAGCCACGACTGAAGAAAAGCTCTCATATTGGCTGAAACATTTTTACTCACCCATACACCCGTCTCCATCTGGTCTGCGCTGCATGCCGAGAGGGCAGATACACATGAAGGTACCGATCAGGTTCTTACAGGTCATACCCTTAGAGTCACAGTCATCCAGACCCTCAGCACACTCGTCTTGATCTAATGAGGGACAATGAAAGCGGCTAATATTAAAACTGTTCAATCCTGATTTGATAGATAGATAGATAGATAGATAGATAGATAGATAGATAGATAGAAAGAAAGATAGATAGACAGATAGATAGATAGATAGATAGACAGATAAATAGATAGATAGATAGATAGATAGATAGATAGGAACTTCATAAATCCCTTGGGAAGGTTCCCTCAGGAAATTCAGAGCAATGTAAAATCTGTCACTTTAAGCTGCTGACATTTGAAACAGGAGATCTACTGTTCCCTCTCACCTCTGCACATCCTCTGGTCATCTCTCAGCACGTAGCCAGCAGGACACATACACTCATAGGAACCAAAGGTGTTAACACATCGGAAGGCACACAGCAGAGGGTTCTGGGAGCACTCATTGATATCTGGAGACAAGATTGCCAGTATAATACACAGTTATTGTAAAAATGAAGCAGAAAAAGCAGATTCGAACGTGATGAAGTGTCACTGTGTGAATGACTGACCTTCACAGGTCATCATGGATCCAGGTTCAAAGCCCTCCTGGCATGAACACTCGAAACCTCCCACCACATTGGTGCAGGTTCCATTTCCACACGGGTTCCCTATGGAGCACTCGTCAGTGTCTGGAGAGGGGAGAAGGCAGCAGAAGAACCCGGACTTAATTAAAACCAATGAAATATTCATGCAGACGATTTTAAAAGCATTCCGTAGAAACAGCTCATGATTAATACTCAACATGATTCTCTTCAAAGGTCTTGTTCCAGGTCTAGTTTTACTGACAGATAACACCATTTGCTTATTTACCAAATGTCAGATACTATCTTACCAACACAGTTGACTCCAGTGTAATCCAGGTTGTATCCGAAGGGGCATTCACAGCGGAACGAGCCGTCAGTGTTGATGCAGATACCATTTTGGCAGATACCTGGGTTATCCAGACACTCGTTCAAGTCTAAAGAGGGCAACAGGGGATTAGTATTCCTAGATTACTAGAATAATTTTACGAGACCAATTGGCTGCTACATTCAAGGGATAAACTCTATGTTGGGAAACTCACCTTCTCGAGCATCGCCTGGTCCAGGCAGTGCTCCATGACCATAGGGACACAGAGTGTTAAAAGCAGCTGAGGACACACCAGAAAAGTTCAGTTTATTTTTTTTAACATAAATATCTAGGTGTGCGTGTAAATGTCAGAAGTACAGCTTTCTGTGTGTATTTCTGTGTGTTTCTGTGTTACTCACCCTCAATCTCTTTGGGGCAAAGCTCACAGGGAAGTCCCCAGCCCTCGCCAGGCATCGTGCTGCAGCAGCACTTGGCCTTCGTGGTGTTGAAAGCTTTGGGGACGGAGCATTTTCCGAAATCAAATTTGGTGAAACAGAAGCTCTCTCTGGTATCTGCAATCAAAAAACAAAAACAAAAACAATGAATTTAGTTTCACTGTAGAATGATGGTAACAAATGTCATTCATGGGACACTCAAAGACAAAAGCTTCCGGCACTGCATTGGTTGGGGCTACAAAGATGTGTCAGATTATACCATTTACACATCATTCACACATTCGTACATCAGCAGTGTCTGCTGTGGCATTCACTTAGCTAACAGCGTCTCTCACCGTAGCAGCGCCGTTTGTTGTCAGAGAGAACGAAGCCCGGCTGACAGGTGCACTGGAAGCTGCCCGGGGTGTTGGTGCAGGTGCCAAACTGACAGATGTTGGGCTCCACTTCACACTCGTTGATATCTGTGAAGAGGTGGTAAAAAAAAAAAAAAAGTGTGAGTCCCAAATTTCCCCTGATTGCAAATGTTTAATAAAAAGGTGTTTAACAGGACTATGAACAAGCTGGTTTGACTTTTTTTCTTTGTTTGTTTTTATTACTTTTAAATCTGGCCTTGTATGTGTGTGCTTGTTTGCTTCTTACCTATACACTGGTCATTTTGAACCTCATATCCAGGAGGGCAAATACATCTGAAAGATCCATCGAGATTCTGACAAGTTCCCGGAGAGCAGGTGCCGGGCAGACTCACACACTCATTGATATCTGTGAAAAAAAGAAAAATGTACAAATCAGAGAATGCAGGTTTTTTTCTGTGCCTAGGTCAGAATAACTGCACAGTATTAATCCTTCAAGTTCCATAACGTGCTTACTTTTGTTGATATTTTAACTTACCGACACAGTTCTTCCCATCCTGAGTATTCTCATAACCCTCATGGCAGAGACACTGGAAGGAACCCAGTCCATTGATACACTGTCCATTCCTGCACACTTGGCCCTGGAGGGCGCTGCACTCATCGATGTCTGTATTGTAAGGTAAACATTGAGAGGATTAGGACTGAATATTTCTATAATTTTGTATATCCACTGGCAGCAAAAGGACGCAACAGGAAATAAAATCAAGAAATATGTTTTTCCTGGCATCAAATAAGTTTGTCAAAGGTGGCTTGTGTATCATTTTCTTCATTACAATACCCAAGTTAGAAAATACAATCTTCACAGTCTGATATGTTTCTCTCTAAAGCCAAAGAAAAGTTAAAAACAGACAGACTGATATCTAAATTATTGAATGCATTCCGAATAAAATATATTCAACATCAAAATTCTGGTATCTTACCCATGCAGTCGTTGTTGTGTGTGAGC
Organism: Labrus mixtus; assembly: GCF_963584025.1. NCBI lineage: Eukaryota > Metazoa > Chordata > Actinopteri > Labriformes > Labridae > Labrus > Labrus mixtus. Next base: position 19,011,478 of record NC_083614.1, on the reverse strand, counting down.
TCAAAGCCAGGGAAGCAGAGGCAGTTATATGATCCCACTGTGTTTTTACAGGTTCCATTACCACACGGCTGTCTGTCACACTCATCAATGTCTGAATACAAACAGAAAAAAGCAACATTGAGAATGGTGAGATATCAAGAGCAGTCAAATTTAAAAGGTGTGCATTATATGGCTAATATGCTACATGCTGCTCAGTGCTGTGTATAGGTTTGGTTTTAGAGGGTGCGTCTCACCCATGCACATGGTCAGGTCAGCAGTAGCTTTGAAGCCGTTTTGGCAGAGACAGCGATAGCTTCCCTGCATATCGATACACTCTCCATGGCTGCACACGTTTGGAATCTCCTGGCACTCGTTGCGGTCTGTAAAAGAACAAGAAATCAAATAAAATATATAAAATAAAAGCCCAAAACTCTTAGGCCTGACACTGTTCTTTTTCTGATTAATCTGACAGTAATAAACAAAAATAAACTAAAGCTTCATTATTTCACAGAGCAAGAGGATGTTTTCCCAATGATAGGTTTGTTTCCCCAATCAAAAATGAATAAATTAACAATAATATAATGTGATAGATTCAAACATTAGGGCCATATTTTTTCAGTGTTGATTTACTTTGATTATCAAAACGTTCAGGGACAAATGATCTTCCAGCATAAAACTAGACAAATCTTAAGCAGCGTGTGATTTTCTACTGTACATACATTTAATACTTAACACTCAACAGGTTTTATGTTTTCCTCACATCACCAACACATTCAATCTGACCTCCCTGCTACTTTAAATGGGAAACCCCAATAAGACTTGTCATACAGGCTGGACTCACCCACACAGGCTCCGTTGGGCGACTGTTTGAAGCCTGGCGAGCATTCGCAGCGGTAGCTGCCAGGAATGTTGATACAGTTAGCGTTGCGTTGGCACAGGTTGTCCCCACTGTTACACTCATCAATATCTGCAAAGTGGAAAGAGAAACAGTTAGACATCCGTCACAGGCTCCATAAGTGTCTGTTCAAAGCAGGCAGTCAGCTTGTGGACAGCAGGAGAGAAAACACAACAGCTCCGATTTGGCTCTAATACAGCTGAGACAGTTGTTGGCAGGTTGTTGATGGCCGAATGTTGAGGCAGGTGCTCCCATTCAGAGAAACTATATGTAACAAGGGTATTCTTTATGTGGGAAAGGCAGCATTTACACCACTGAGTGGACTGCTTGTACCTCTCAGCCAGTGAGTGAGTGTTACTATATTTACTACTTTTTACTATTTTTACTACTAGGAGAAGTGTAGTATGTTGTGCACTTGTTTTTGTTGGTGCAGAGGGAGTAAAGGGGACAAAAGTTAAGCAGACAATCTTGAAATCTATTTAAAAAAAGTAATAAAAATAATAAAAGTGAGTGGAGTTAGTTACCAGAATCTTTCCCTTTAGAAAGGATATAGTAAGAGGAAGAGTGAGGCTGAAGAAAACAGTATTTTAGGACCTTCATAAAAGAGGTTTACCTTCACAAATGAGCAATATGTTGTTGTAGCTGAAGCCCATTGGACATTCACAGCGGAAGCTTCCGATCTGGTTGATACACACTCCATTCTGACAGATACCGGGGATCTCCCTGCACTCATCGATATCTGAGCGAAACAACACAGCAGAATGTTATAATGTCAACTTGAAGAAGTTGTGTTCTGTAATGTACCAGTTTTGATGTTGTAATAACCTTACCAATTGGCTTGCCAGTGTGGATGTCGATTATAAAACCAGGAGCCTGATTACCACACAGTAACTGGTATTCAGCTGAAACAGACAGAGCAGAAGACACTCAGTGAAAGTCATACAGTGTGCTCCTGTATTTAAACTGAGTGTTTGTAATTGTTTTAGAACATTAAGTGATACCTACAGGTAGCTGGAGTGGGACAGGCCTCACACGGCTTGTTCCAGGCTTTTCCCACGTTATAGGCACAGCAGCACATCTTCTTGGTCATATTGAAGGACAGCTCGTTCTCACACGTGTCGTTGAAGTTACGGTAACACACACTCTTCCTCATGTCTGCATTGTGAAGAGGAAGACAATCGACGTTTAAATCCAAAATCTGAGAGTCAGCACTTAAAAAACATTGCCATTTTGAATCACAATTTAGTTTGGACATGTATATTTAGACGACATGATGAATGTGTCTTGTCAGGCAAAGAGAGGTCTCTCCTACTCACCCATGCAGTTGTTTCCTCCATTGACCTGCATGTATTCAGGAGGGCATACACACGTGTAGTTACCCAGAGTGTTGTAGCAAGTACCAGGTCCACAGATCCCAATGTGGGTTGTGCACTCATCAATATCTGCATGGGAAGATATGATGACAATTTGAAGCAATTTTGTTTGAATTTTCCCTTCATGACCTCTCACACTTGTTATCAATACAATTTAAATAAATAAACATGTTACATGTTATTTATATTTCAGGTCTTACCCTCACAGATGCGAGTCTCCTCATTGAGATAGTAGCCTGCTGGACACTCACACTGGAAACTGCCAAAGGTGTTAACACAGTTTCCACCCTGGCAGAGACCTGGCAGCTCCTGGCACTCATCAATATCTAAAGAGGAATCAAAACATTAAGAACCATGAATGTCACTAATGTATTGATTTTATGTTCAACTGCATTTGCAACAGAAGCCAAAGGTGGATGTTTTTCCTGATTCATCAAATGCTGCTTCATTTGCTAATTTACAAGAGGATGGAAAAGGGCAGTACGGTTTACCTTCCAGGATAACGGTGATGGGGTTTGGTCTGAATCCCTCTCCTCCTGGACAAAGAGTCTTATACTCCGCTACAAGACACAGAAATGGAAAGTTTGAACTATGACACACAGATGTGCTTTTTGAGTAGATAAAAGACGCTGATTATCCGAGGCCGTCTGGCGCATACTTGAGTTAGTGGCGGGGCAAAGTTCACAGGGGTTTCCCCATGCTCCTCCCAGGGAGCAGCAACAGGAAGCTCTGGTCACGCCTACTCCGATCCCGGCGCTGCAGGAGATTCCTCCATCGCCACGTGCAAGGATATCCAGGAAGCAGTTTCCAACACGGGTATCTGCAGAAGACAAATATTTGCTAATTTATACAAGAAGTCTTTACTTCTTCTGACAGCACTAAGTGTCTATGAGTTTAATAAAGTTTGGTTGTGCTCTTATTTGTTTTCCGTCATCACTGGCTCTATTTTGTAGGTATGTTTTATCTTTCTATAAAATCAGGTTATGCACTGATTTGGTTACTTATATTGGAGAAGGATTGTTTGCCATAGTACCAGCTCGTCTCTCTCTTGACTTTAAACAGACATAAGAGGAAGATGAATCTTTTTCTCTATCTGATACTAACACTATTTAAGAGGGTTTGCTAAGTATTAAGCTAATGTTAGCTTTAAGTTCATAATATGGCAACTCCTTCATCTTAAGATTTTAATAGTGGCATCACTTGCTCCGTGCTAGGCTTATGGAGCAACATATGGTCTTCTTAATTAAAAACCTGCAATTTCCTTCCAAGAAACATTTGGTTCTTTTCAGTACTGTTATAGATGAAAACGTGCAAGCTTTAAGCGTGACTCACCCACGCAGCCCACTCCGGTGGGGTTAAGCTCAAAGTCAGCTGGGCAGTTACACAGGTAGCTCCCTGGAGTGTTTACGCACAGCCCGTTGATGCAGTTCACAGGGTCTGCACACTCGTTAATGTCTGCAGCACACAGAGAGACACACAAGAGCTCAGCCATATACAACATATAACAGAAACCTTCATCACATGTAATCATCTTGTTGTTTATGCAGCCATAAAAAAAAAAACAACTGAAACTACTTTTCTACTTTCGATTCTTCAAATGTTGTGAATGTCACAAACTAACTGGGGGTCATTTGAGGTTAGGCTGCACAAATACTGGGAAGAGAAGAATAGATATCTTAAAGATAGCTTTACTTTGATATCTCCTTTTATAATGCTTGAACTCTACTGAGTCTACTCTGTGTCTGAACTAAGAGATTCTGGAGCTTTGCTTGCAGAATTGGGCCACTGACCAGTGCAGTTCCCTCCGCTGCGGTCGAGTTCATAACCGTCATCACACACACAGCGGAACATCCCCGGAAGGTTCTGACAAGTTCCAAACACACAGATGTTCTGGAAGTTACACTCATCGATGTCTGTGGCAAAAGTGAGAAAATGAGAGAAAGATATTAGTTACCGCCGCAGTAAGACGTGAAAATATATAATCTATAGAACAGATTAAGTGCAGCACCTTGACAGGCCTTGCTGTCCTCAGTAGGAGTGAAGCCCATCTCGCACTCGCAGCGATAGCCTCCTGGAGCGTTCAGACACTGGCCATTCTCACACAGGTTCACGTTGTCTGCACACTCGTCCATGTCTGACACAAACACAACCAGTACATCATTCAATTAAATTTGCACGAAGCTCACTGCACACCCAGTAGGGTTTGGATTTATTAAACAAGTTCCAGCCATCTTACCAGAGCATGAAAATCCGTCTCCATTGAAGCCCTCTTTACATGTACACCTGTAGGATCCCGGTGTGTTGACACAGTCTGCATTGGGGTTACAGTTGTGGTCCTCTGCAGAGCACTCGTCCTGATCTGCAGGAAGAGAGTGAAAAAAAAAAAAACGTGTGAAGATAAATCTGGCAGAAGTCACTCAACTCCTTCAAGAAAAAAAAAAAAATGTTTCTTGTATTTTATTTAAAAAAAAAAGAGATTCTGCAATGTACTCACCCACACACTTGATGCCGTCTCCCACCCAGCCATCTCGGCAGCGACATTTGAAGCTGCCAGGGACGTTGATGCAGGCAGCATGCATGTCGCAGTTATGAGCTCCAATCTCACACTCATCAACATCTGGATAGATATGAAAACTTGTAGTTAATAAATAGACAGCTGCATACATTTTTGTACTGGCTATGTCCCTTTTAATGTTAAACAGAACAAACTAGACGATGAATTAATTATCCTTTTAAAAATTTTAGACCTGGAACTCCTGTATGCATCGCTGACCCGTCTCAACACTCCACTCATATAATAAACACACAGGGGACCAGACCATCTCACAGACAGCACAGTGTGTGTGTGTGTGTGTGTGTGTGTGTGTGTGTGTGTGTGTGTGTGTGTGTGTGTGTGTGTGTGTGTGTGTGTGTGTACCTGTGCAGCCCGTGGATCCTTTCTTGACAAAGTATCCAAGTTGACAGTGACAGATGAAGGAGCCTTTGGTGTTCTCGCAGTCGCCGTGGAGACAGATGTTTGGGTTCAAGTCACACTCGTTAACATCTGGGGTGACGAAGATGGACAGACACAGATAATGAACATTCTGGCCTTATGAGATTGGAGCCACAAGAAATAAGACTGACAGGCAAAATCCAATAGATCAGGTCAGAGAGGAGGAATGAATAGATTAATGTGAGAGGCAAACACAGAATTTAAAAAAAATGTAAACAGAGAAGAATAGTTTTAAACATATGTGAGCAAAGTTGAAGACACTTAAGCTTGTGTTTACAATGTCATAATCAAACTGAAAGTGTTTTTTTTCCCTCACCAATACACGTCCTCATGTCCATTGAAGCCATGAAGCCATCGTAACACAGACAGCGGTATTCCCCGGGAATGTTGGTACACTGGCCGCCGTCACAGATGTCAGGAGTCTCCTCACACTCATCAATATCTGAAGGAAGCAGAGAAAATACAGTTTTAATGGGGCAGTACCAAAAAGATCAGTCTGCTATTCCATTTTTCGTAAGTACACCAATTTATTTATACTTTCTTTTGTTTGATCTGTCTATCTCTGCCTTTATGAAATTGTTTGTATTTCTCTCTGATTTGCCTTTCAATCTTTCACTGTGAAGCACTATGTGACTAAAAGCTGGTATAAAAATACAACATTGCTTAATACTTACTTTTTGTTAATTTTTGTGTTCGCGCAAATGCTCAAAAATATAATAAAAAAATATTGTGTTTTAATTACCTGAACATGTTCTGAGGTCAGGCATAAGAGCGTAGCCCTCACTGCAGCTGCACTCATAACTTCCCTCTGAATTGGTGCAGTGGGTCTCACAGCCTCCATTCATGATGGTACATTCATCAATATCTGCCAAAAAAAACGACACAATTACAGTTTAGCCATCCAGGTCTTGTCAGTTATGAATAACATAGTTAAAGTGTTCAACAGGACAGTGAGTTCATTAATGTTAGTTCATAAATACCAAGCATTTGTTTAATATATTGTGGATGTGCTCACCAACACAGCCCTGTCGGTCGGGGGTTGCCTGGTAGCCGGTGTCACAGGAGCACTGGTAGGTTCCTGGCATGTTGACACACTGCCCATTTTTGCACAAGTTGTCACTCAGCTGGCACTCATTCACATCTGCCAAGAAAGGAGAAGTGAATTTCACCACACGGTGATGATTGTGGAAAAAACATTACAGGACAATATTATGGTTAATGGATACTAAATGGTCAAGAGGAGAAAATAACTTTGACAACTGTGATATGTTTAACCATGTAAGAGTGTTCCTGAATGCATATGTGTGTATGTGTTGTATGCTGTATGACCCACCTTCACAAGCAGAGCCATCGTTGCTGAGCGAGTGTCCAGGTGGACAGTTACACTCATAACTCCCCTCAGTATTCCGACAGGTTCCTCCACGACACAACAGTGGGTTCGTCTCACACTCATTAATGTCTACAGGAAGGAAGAGAGGAAGAGAAAGATGAATACAAAGAGAGGACAACAGGTAAGAAATGAACGTAATGAAAGGGTAAAACTTGACATTGATTTCATGTCGAGGACAACAGTTCCAACAATGTTTCTGAGTGTCTCACTGAAATATTTTGACTACAAATGTGAATGGCCTCCGCTTACCCATGCAGTTCTTCATCATCATGAAGCCACTCTCGTAGCCCTCGAAGCATTCACACTCAAAGCTGCCTGGTGTATTGACACAGGAGCCATGACCACACAAGTCGGGGGAGATACGGCATTCATCGATGTCTGAAATGAAAAGAGAGCAGAAGGGCTTACTCAATAACTTCTCTCTGATCTTGATGGAAATTAATTCATGATGTAATTAATCCCCCCCCCCCCCCTCTCTCCCTCTCTTATACCTGTGCAGTTCCTCTCCTCAGCCGTCAAAGCAAAACCATTGTTACAGCGACACTTGAAACTCCCAATGGTGTTCCGGCAATTTCCATGTGTGCACAGACCCGAGAAAACCTTACACTCGTTTACATCTGTCAGGAAAGACATCAAATTAAAATCAAATGAAAATAACAATTATTCTAAAAAGTATCAGAAGTAAATTTACTGGATAATAACACATTTAAAATGATTATATTTAACAGAAATATGACTATTACACATCATCTGAATAGCATAACAGTGGGCTTCTAACAACAAATCTACATCCATATGATGTCACACATCACTAACAGTTAAAGCTTGAATACTCAGTAAGTCTAAAAGTCTTTGAACCTTTATAGAACGCCCTGCCAGTCAGGATATCTCCTCTGTTAGCAAAGCCGGGCCCTCTGGGACAGATGGTTCTATACTCAGGGGAGCCTGGTTTGGGACACTCCTCGCAGTCAATTCCCCAGGCAGCACCCACTGAACAGCAGCACATGTCCACGCGATATCTCCCCGGCAGTGGTGCGCCGCACTCATCCTCGTGCCACTTCATGTAGCACTGCTCGCTACGTGTATCTAGAAAAGTTGGTTGTAAAAGATTTAAAAAAAGCAAAGGTCAGTTGAGATTTTTCTTCTGAGAGGCGTTGGAAATAACAGTTTATATAACACTAAATGGGATGTGAGATTTCAGTCCTTCATTCTTTCTTACCCACACATGTGCGTCCAGAACTGTCCAAGGACAGACCCTCAGCACACTCGCAGCGGAACGAGCCCTGGGTGTTCATGCAGCGGCCATTTGTACACACTCCAGGGAACACCTCACACTCATTAATGTCTGCAGAGAGCAGGACAATTTAAGAACCATGATTACAAGGTGGAACACACACAGACATGCACATCATTTTTTATTTTTTTGCAAAAGAAGTCTATAGGGAGAACATAAAGGCACTTTACAAGGACAAAAAGATTAAATGACTTCATGGAGGCGCTGAAGGTTGGTCACCGTTCATTAACTTATCAAATGTTCTTACCTTCACACACAAGGCCCTTCATACGAGCAAACCCTCGAGAGCAGGCGGTGTCTGAGGAGACGTAAGAAGATTGAGGGATGTAATAAAGACATTTTATATATGAGCACTGCATGTGAAGTCAGGTTTATGGGTTTTCTTGACCAAAGCAGCCAAAAAGAAACATCTACAATACCTGAAATGTGATTTTATTTGCTCCTTCAGCTTTTTTGATGAAGGATTGAAACTGGTTTAATATTGTTCTATCATTACACGTACAACTGTAATGTAATTATTATCACCTGTACTTATGACTTTAAAAAAAGAGACTTCATTCAACAATGAATTTTATTGGTAAACGATGATTTAAATTCATTTTCATGTTTTTCCAATTGTCACAACTCCTAAATTCTGTGGTGCTATTTAAAGTATTCTAAGGTAATGGTAAGACTAAAAATACTTAAACACTGAAAAGAATAAGTAGCAGCATTTGCGTTTGTGTGTGAGTGTACTCACCCATCTCACAGGGTTCACATGGGCTTCCCCAGGCGGCTCCCAGTGTGGAGCAGCACTCAGACTTCAGCGTGGCTCCGTTAATGTTCACCTCACAGCGGCTGTCTTGTAGCGTCAGCCAGCAGGTGCTCTTCATACTGTCTGTGGTGCAGACACAGCAACAGAAACGATCTTTGTTACCCTGTTTTGTGTTAACAGTTAGTAATGCGTGTTTGATAAATTGTCTTAAGCCACACAAATAGTGTCTGTAGTTCCTTCTTCATGAACCATCAAACTGAATTTGCCTTGTTAAAGTGTTCATGTAGATTTACGGTTTACCCGTCAAAACATTAATCCACATCACCCCTGGAGGACAAAATGTCAAATTCTAGTACCTTTAACTCGGGCAACCAAATGCACAAAAAAATTGTCACCATCCATGTCACCTTCAACTCTACTGAATGCCATAAAACCTCAGTCTCTAACTAAAGCTGATTAAGACACATTACATTACATTGCATTAAGTGCTATTCCATTTGTAATGAACTGTAAGAGTGAGTCATAACAGACACCTTTTCCCTTAAACCACTAGACCACCCAAACACAATGCCACAATTGACTTTCCCTTTCTTCCCCTGCTGAGTGATGGACTACAAAAAAAAAACACAGAAATGAATCAAGCCAGAGGAATGTGTGGACCTCTGACAGAGCAAGCTCCTGCTTATGTATGAGTATTTATTTAATGACTCATTTTCCCTTCCACTTACAATAACATCTGTATTCAGTGTTCTGTATTATCATGGAGCTTTCTCAGAATGATTTCCTTGACAAACTAACAAGGACTATTAATCCTTTGCGGAGGGCTTTACATACCAAATGTCATTTTGAATCTGACAATGAGCTCTATGAAATAAAGCAATATCTGTGTGAACCAAGGCAGTGCATGTAAGAATGTATTTAATAATTCCTCTGTGTGTTTCATTTTGCCCAACATCTGTGGCTCATAATGCCTCTGCAAGGCTCCTCAGTACCTGAACCATCAAAGTGATTGTTTACAAAAGTAGAGAGTACACCATCATGGGGATGATTACACAAAAGTACTCTTGCAACAACAATTTCCCCATTGACACTTGTCCCTAAGTGTGTGTGATTATCTCACCAGAGCTGTTTCTCGGTCCCCCAGTGCTTCTCTAATTTCTATCAGGCATTTTAGAGCAGTGATGTCTTACCCACGCAGATGGTATTGGTGGAGTCCAGCTTGCTGCCGTGTGTGCACTCGCAGTTGAAGGACCCAGCCACGTTACGGCATGCTCCATTGATGCATGGGCTGGAGTCGCATTCGTTGATATCTGAAACATGTGCAAACACACCTTAGGTCAGGGCTGATTCAAATGGATCATCATCCTTATTTGGCGGAAAAAAACAAAGAGTGTGTTTGTCTTCTTCCCAAAAGCCACATGTTTACTGGAAAATAGCTACACATCTGGTAATAATGTCATTGCATAATGACCTTGATTGTCAGTAAAAACTACAAAACACATGTGGATGTCATGCAGCACGCACAGTTGAGTGGGCCTTTACGTGTCAGAGAGAATGTGTGTTTGTGAGGATATACCTTCGCAGGTCTCTGAGTCAGGTTTGAAGACGTATCCCTTAGGACACGAGCAGGTGTAGGAGCCAGGAGTGTTTCTGCACAGGCCGTTGTCACAAAGCAGACGGTTCACCAGACACTCGTTGATGTCTGCACAGAGGTGAGGGAAGGAAAACAAGGAATTAGAGAACAGTAATGTAAGGTTTTAACCAGTAAAAATCAAAATCAAATGTTCTTATTGCTATTTTATTATATCTCTTGTTACAGCGTAACCACCCCAACGCTAGCTTGATGTCACGTCATGATGTTGGGATGACATGAAATCCTGACGTTGGGCTGATGTCGAATCCCGAAATAGGGCTGATGTCAAATCACAATCTTGATATGACATTAACATTCCAACCTCTTATTAATGTTAGATCCCCATGTTGGACTCACTTGACTTCACCAATGCTGAATTGACATCAGATGGCAATGTTAACCTGACCTCTAATCTCAATTTTGGGCCAAGATCAAATCCCAAAATTGAAAATTGATGGCAGTTCACAATGTCGGGCTGACATCACATCCTGACATGAAATACATGAAATTGACGTCTGATCCAATTGTGGGGCTAACGTCAGATCAAGACATTGGGTTTACATCAAATCCCGACATTGGGCTGAGGCCAGATCCTGACATTGGGTTAATGTCAATTCCAGACTGTTATGATGGATAATGTTTTTATTTGATGACTCTATGTCTTTGCATTTTACTTATGTCATTTAAAACTGCCCTCTTTTGACAGAAAGGAAGAGAGTTTCACGTATTGGTGTTGTCAAACCTACTCACCAACACAGGTCTTGCCACTGGTGTCAGACTCGTAGCCGATGTTACAGATGCAGCGGTAGCTTCCTCTCAGGTTCTCACAGATGCCATTCTGACATATTTCCGGGTCCAGAGCACACTCATTGATGTCTACAAGAAGACAGGAATGATTAACATAATGTATATGTGTTTCTAAACAGTGCATTAACATTAAGAACAACATCCTCACCTCTGCCATCAGCTGTAATACCAATACCACTGCTGCAGACAGCCTGGAACTCAGCTATAAAAACACACGTAAAAAAACACAATTAATTTTCTCTGACTTTATTACCAAGGGTTTGCAAGAAATCAAATAAAAAGTAAAACGCAAAACAACTATTTTTACCTGAGTTTCTGGAGGGACAGGGTTGGCATGGTTCTCCAAAGCCATGTTCCGGATTTGCACAGCAGCACTCAGACTTTGTCACTGCACCGGGGAAGGGCCTCGAGCACGTGCCCATCTTTATGGCACCGTAGCAGGTGGTTCTCATGTGTGTGTCCACGCACACTCTCCCATCTACATCAATAGCAAGGCCTGGAGGGCACTCACAGCGGAAGGAGCCCTCAGAGTTGATGCAGCGGCCATTCATACAAATGCCAGGTGTGAGACACTCGTCTATGTCTGATGTAGAGAGGGAACACATTGTACACATCAAATGTTGGCTAAAGTTTATGAGCTAAGTCAGATGTGTGTACATATGATGTAGTGATGTATCCAGAGATTACTTCAGGCAGTAAGTATGCAAATCATGACATAATTTCCTTTAAGAATTTATCTAATGCTCTATATTCTTAGCTATCACGTAATGGGGAGTATTATTGGATTGATACACGAGTGTTTGGGTTATGCACCTGTGATGTTTGTGTTATGGTGTGAACAAAATGGAATGTCAGCTGCTCTCAAAGCTTACAAACAGACATAAATACGTCCCTCTCTGTGTCTACATTCTGTTTCTGTGTTGTGCACCCGAGGGATGTCACAAACAATCTGATTTCCAAAACAAAACCAGATCAAAAAGAGGTCTGCAGGGTTTCAATGAACACCAAACCAGTCAAAACTGCTTTGAAGGCCTCTGTTTGCACTTTATAAATCATTCATACCGGTGCAGTAGCGTCCGTTGGGGGCTAAAGAAAAGCCCGGCTTGCAGATACACTTAAAGCTGCCGTCCTCATTGATGCACATGCCATTGAGACACATGTTGGTGGTGGCACACTCGTCATGATCTGGAGGGGTGGGCAAGAGGAGAAATCAGGCAAAGTTTGTAGAGGTAAGAGTTCATGCGCAGGTCAACCTGTTTCTGTGTTGGCTACTCACCGATGCAGTTCTTTCCATCAGGAGTTAGCTCAAAGCCAGCGTTGCAGACACACTGAAAGCTTCCCTCTGTGTTTACACAGCGGCCATTGCGACACATCACTCCGTTCATAATACACTCATCAATGTCTAAAAAAGGAGAGCAAGAAGAGGTAGAAGGGAAAGACAGTTTATGTATAAACACCAGTCAAACTGAACTCTGTCAACTTCCCCAAGATGACGAAACATCTTTGGGAATTTTTGCATGATCATCTGACGTACCAACGCAGGCTTGTTTGGAGAGAGTTCCCTGGAAACCTTCATGGCACTTGCAGTGGTAGGATCCAGGTGTGTTGACACAGTCTCCATTGGTACATGGTTTACTCACACACTCATCCACATCTGGAATGGGGAAAAAAATAATCAAACAAAAAACATGAACTGTCCTGACTGCCCGACTGTGAATGGATTTAAATATTGAATACAAAGATTCACATTTATGCAGCTTTTCCAGCAAACATCAACACGCACACTCCTATTAACTTCCTTAAATCGGCAGAAGATGGCAGTGCAGTACATGTAGTTAACTGTGGGATAGTCACAAAGTAGCTGTATCTGCCTAGAAGGCTGAGGGAGATTTGAGAACTGACTGAGTACATAGCATGAACTTTTTATTCAGCATACAGTGTGTGTGTGTGTGTGTGTGTGTGTGTGTGTGTGTGTGTGTGTGTGTGTGTGTGTGTGTGTGTGTGTGTGTGCGTGTGCGTGTGTGTGTGCATATTTCTTACCAATACATTCCCCACGGACATCTTGTCTGTATCCCATGTTGCACTCACAGCGATAGCTTGTGGGTGTGGGAATGCAGCGTCCATTCAGACACAGGTTGGTGAAATGTTTGCAAATGTCAATGGTGTCGTTCACAGACACAGTGCCTAAGAACATTAAAACACAGTAGGAGAATATTTAATATAATATTATAACTCATTAACACATATTAAATCTAGAGGATGCTCACCTATGTGTTGAAGGCCTCCCCCATTTCCTCCGAATCCGCCGCCGTTTCCTCCAAAGCCTCCTCCTCCGTTGCCACCAATGCCTCCATTACCATTTCCATTAGGTACACTGGGGAACTTAAATCCGTACCCATTGCCATTGGTGTTGGGGAATTGTCCGTTGGGGTAGCCATAAGGCAGACCTTGGGGAACGCCCACAATACACAGGCGCCTGAACTCATCTGAAATAGAAACAGTGATCACAAGGAACAAGTCAGTTGATGCAAAGTAATGTGGATTATTATAGTTATTCAGACTCAAAGCACTTTGAATCACCCTGAACACTTGAAGTCCTGCAGACAGTGTTTACACCCCCGTATCCTGGAATTGCAGAACTCACAAAGGCCAAAGGCCACTTTGAAATTCATTTTGATGTCATTTTGTTGAAGTCTGTTATGAAGTTGACTCTTTGTTATGTTGTTTTCTTACATGCTCCATATTTTAGCAAAGCCTGAACGGATAAAGACAGACAATTGAGCGTGCAAAATGATGAAGTCTACTGTCATCTCTTCTGGCAGTAACTGAGAGTAGGTCTTGTCGTTTTGTTTCCATGTTTGAAAGAAATTAAGTGTGCTTTTTAATGAAATGACTTTTTGTGTTCAGTAGAGCGCTGTCTGCATGTATGTTTGTTTTCACTTCGACAATCACAATAAATCAAAAACACACGTCTTATTTCGGCAGTGCCAGTGAACAGAGATCAGTAACAGATCAGTTATGGATCACAAGGTCTCACGCAGAGGAAGACTGTTCTAAATTCCTGCTTGACAGAGGGGATGATGGGTCATTATCTCCGACCAAATCTTTTCCATCTTTCTCTGTTTAACTTGCACTTATGACATCATGCTCATCAGTCAGCATGGATGCTGCTCCCTCTCTGTCACACACACAAAAGTAATTCTAATTGCCTAAATCCTGTCTCGTTTAACATTACTGGGTTAAACTCATTTGGCTTGTGAAACATTCATGCATGTGTGGCTTGCTTTACTGCATGAGCTAATGCCAAGTCATAGACAAACTATCTAGGAGGCTGCCAGTTTTCTGTTAGCAGAGGAAGAAGGTAATGGATGTTCTGTCCTGATTTAAAGCCAAACCCATCACTTTATCTGGGATCAGTTTGGGTAGATGTTGTTAGTACCAGTTGTTTTTGTCGACAATTAAAGCTTTGGGTCTGCATGTAACCTTTTTTTTTTTTCTGTGTATCTGGACATTGTGTGTACTCACCAGATCCTCTGACAGGGCACATCTCAGGGATCTGTCCCAAAGCCCAGCAGCGTCCTGTGTCACAGCAGCACTGCATTTTGGTGTACTGACCAGTCAGCTCTGCAGCACAGCGACCATTAGACAGAGCAGAAAAACATGTTCCCACGCGCTGATCTGGATGAAAACAAGAACAAACATGAATTACACCAGTGAAAAAGTTGTACAAGATTAAAATTTTATGAAACAGTTGAGCCTGAACTCTGTCCAAAATGGATCGACATTCCTGAAAAGTGAAACATTTTTCATTTTTAATGAGATATTGGCTCTGTGTATTTCCTTTTTGTGATATTTAGCTTTATTATAAGGTGCTTAATGCATAACAGAAGGGTTAGTGTTCCATACACAGTTGTGTAAATAGAGCACTTGGACAGAAACCTGACAGTTAATTAGAGGACTGTGCTCTCTGAGAAAGAAAATTGAGTCTTTAGAAAAGATATTCACCAGTTCTAAAGTCAGCAGTAGCTGAATTATTGTTTTTCCTGATCACCATCTTGCTGTTGTGAGCTAGTGACGTCCTTCAGGTTGTGTCAGTCAAACAACTATCAGAGTTAGGTGTAGGGTGTAGTTTCAGGGGCCACAGAGCTACAGTTACACACTGTTCACAGCCTGTTGTTGAGTCAGTCTTTAAATTAACGACTTCAGGTAACAAAATGAAGTACTTTTTGAACCAGTGGTGCAGCACTATATTTGGGAAAAGGTTACAGGTAATCATCGCTCCCAAAGCAGCATTGCTTGAAGTCACAGGGTTGGCTTGGCTGGGGAGGAAGCTTCTTTATGGGCCGCCAGTGGGAAAGGTTGCCTGGGGTCTCGACTAACTACAGGAATCTGAAGGGCCTCCAAAAGGGGGTCTTATTTGTTACAGTTTTCCAGGTCAGGGTCAATGGGGCAGAGAAAGGGGGCTGGGGTTCAAAGAGTGTGTGTAGGGAGTAAATGGAGAAGAAGACAGGGGGGGTTCTGGGAATTTAAGGAAAATACCAAGAGAAGGAAAAAGACAGATTGAGAGGGAGAGCATACACATGTATCATTTTGGAAAGCAAACAATATTATGTGAAAGGGAATCATGAGTACATCTACAGAAAAAAGGAGTAGAAAAGGGAAAGGCAGAGTGAAGGGGTATAGGAGGGGGGAGCACAAGTCGATTAACTCGCTAATGAGCCAGCAGTCTGGAATTAATCAGTTCCATGTGGAGCAATTCTTGCCAATTAGATAGAACATGAGGGGCTGCGCTGTGTCTGGGAGCACATACAGTACAGCACACACACATTTACATGCAATTACACATACAGAAACACATATCTCTACATTTCGAGTAGCACAAACACATAAACACAAAACATACACATATACTGTACTTCTACAAAAAAAAAGTTAAAGGTACACAAATACACAAAAAACACAAACGGAAAAAAACATCCCATGGGATTGACAGAGCTCAAGGCGGTGTGTGTGTGTGTGTGTGTGTGTGTGTGTGTGTGTGTGTGTGTGTGTGTGTGTGTGTGTGTGTGTGTGTGTGTGTGTGTGCGTGAGTGTGTGTGTGTGTGTGTGTGTGTAGGGATTGGGGGGGAATTAGGGTTTGCTGATGAGGATGATGATAATTTAAATTGGATCCAGACCGTGGTTCGTTTGCTTGCTTGCTTGCTAGTGTTGCTCGACTGCACAGGCATATGCTTTCATTTGGTGAGGTGTTTTTACAGTCAGACTGACTGGTCACATCTTTGTTTCAGGGGACTGTCAGGACCCCCCCCATCCCATTGGCCTACTTCACCACATTAAGCGCAGAAATCACAGGCATTTCACTACACCTTGATCCACAAACAGCACCGTACATCCTGTTTCTTAAGCTAGAAATCAGCCCTATAAAAACAACTTACTCTTTTATTACTCTACAATACGACTATAAAGACAAGATAGATCAGACAGTGTGGGAAGTTTAATCAAAGTGTGTCAGTAACATCAAGAGGAGACTGTTTGCAGGCCTGGGCTTGTGTCTAACTGTTACTTTGAATCTCTGGTTTGAAATATCCAAACATTGAAACTGTTCCAATCTGGTCGGATTTTGTTTCAGTCTACTTATCTTTTCCTCTTCCTCTTCCCAATCTAGTGTTGTCCAGTTGGGATGTGGGACAGAGACTAAGGAAGGATATATGGGGGGGTCACGTCTGGCTTATTTGCCCTGTCTTTTTGATTCTGCAAGCTGCAGAAATGCATCTGAAGGGAGAAGGGTGCAGGATGTCAAGAGATAAGAGCAAATGAGCAAACGGTACAATAGACAAGGAGATGGAGAAAGTCCAAGAGGGCTTCTCTTCTTCAGAAAAAGTAGTTAGTTAGGAAAGAAAACAGTAACAACAGAGATGGAAGAAGAGAAGAGTTACAAAAGGAGATGGAAATCCGCACAGTTCCAGAGAAAAGAGAAAGACGTTCTTCTGAGAGTCACGGAGCTCTGAGTTCAGAGAACTACTTTGGTGTGATTCACACTCTGAAGAAGAACGATATCTCCTCAGGGCAAAAGAAGAAAGGGGTTGACAGTGGAGAGGGAAAAAAAGACTAATATTGACATGGTTTACAGCAGACAGATGGAGAACTTTAGTGTGTTAGGGTGATTGGACCACTGTGTCAATGTGTGAGCTGCAATTACTCACGCACGAGCACAACAGGCGGCCAGAACCTTCTTTATTTCTAATGATAACAATTTTCTTTTGCTACACTCTCCAAAGTTTTATTTGTTTGTTTTGAGAAACAGAACCCTTCCTCTTCTTCTTACTCTGCATCCAACTGTTGGCGGATGTAAACTGAAATTTTTACTCTTCTTCTTACTTTTAACTTCTTTTTTGCCTTTTTTCTCCAACTGTACCCTTTACTGTAAGTGCCATTAGATCATCCTGTCTGTTGCCTTCACAAACACTCCATGTTTAAAAGTGTGGGGACACTTGTGATGGCAGAAATGTGTGCACTCTTACGGCCTAATTAAAGGAAATCTCAATACTTTAGAATAGTCAACACAGAATGTTCTGGCTGGTTGAAGGCCCTTCTCCCGCCTTACTGTAAGGTGTCCTGAGATGTACCAGTGCTTACTGACCCAGTGCCCAATGCCATGTCTACATAAAAACAATTTTCCCAGTTTGGTGTGGAATAACTCGACTGGCCTGCATAGAGCCCTAACCTCGGCCCCTTTCAACAAGCTGCCATGAAGGTCTTATCAAGAATCAGTAGTTTAAGCTCTTTGCTCTCTTAGCTGCATGAGCAATCCCTGCAGCCAGGTTTAACATCTTGCGGAAAGCCTTCACAGAACAGACAGTACATATGATACGAAACAATCCCATGAATTAAGAGTTGTAATATTCTGGTTTTTCCACATACTTTTTAGGCTTATTTGTTCCACCCTGCTGAGGTTATTGGTGCCATCTTTTTGAGGTCCCTTTGTCCTCTACTTGTTTTCCTTTAAACGACACCACATGGCTGTTGCACCGAGGCTAAATGTTCCACCACATGACAGGCAAACTCATACACTTAACTGTCAGATCATTTCGAACCACTTTTTTTTTTGTATGTGATCCATGTGTGGGTACGTCGGAGATCTGGGAATTGTTCTTCCTGGTATTTCTGAACCGTTTTCTCTCAAACATTTTTCACAATAAAAAAAGAGACACTCTATAATTTTCCACAGATTAAAGAGGTTATACTGCATGAAAAGTAGAGGTCTGACTTTGCTACAGGGGCTTCTATTGTAGTTCAAATGGTCAGAGCTTCTGATGCTGATAAAGTGAAACAGGCCGGCCCTGTGCTGTCCGTTTCGGGACTAAATCTTGAACTATTGTATTAACACCTGGTTGGGTTTCACTTTAGCTGCTGTTAGGGGATGAGGATTGCAGGGATACATTTACACCTGCTAGTGTTTCATGGGACACATTTCAGAAAGAAGTATGAACTGTACAGTATGTGTGTTAGTGAACATGTGTGTGTGTGTGTGTGTGTGTGTGTGTGTGTGTGTGTGTGTGTGTGTGTGTGTGTGTGTGTGTGTGTGTGTGTGTGTGTGTGTGTGTGAGTATGTGTGTGTGTGTGCGTGTGTGCATGTGTGAAAATGACCCAAATTGGCGGCAACATTAGATTAATGCTGTCAGGGCCAAAATGTGTGTGCAAATGTGTTTGTCTGCACATGGTGACCACTGGTCTGCTGGCCAGCTGTACTCATCAGAGCTCCATCCACAGGAAGCAGTGATGGAGGGAGGGACATCAACGACCAGATGTGAATATTTTAGCTAGTCGGAGGAGGGTGGAAGGAAATGTAAGAAATGTGTTTGTATATGTGTGTGAGACTCACCAACACATCTGGAGCCATCTGTGCTGGAGATGTAGCCTCTTGGACAGGTGCAGACGTAGCTTCCAGCAGTGTTGGTGCATTCTCCTCCATCACACACACCAGGAATGGTGCTGCATTCATCGATATCTGAAACACACAGACTGATATTGTTAATACCACGCTCCAGCTAAGACGTTTTATCGATGTGAATGTCTTAGTTTAAAATGATGCAGTAGCACACTGCAGTAATCTAAAGAAAAACCTAGTGACCCCACTCTGCATTTCACCAAAGTAGAATTACTTAGTTCTGTTCAGGATGAAATCAAGCTTGTGGGCAACAATATGTGCATGACAGGAGGCCTCAAATACTTTGAAATGTAAATCTCTGTGGGAGAAGAACAGCAACTGCACTAACTTGATTGATTTCTATTAGATCAGTGGACTTTAAAATAGTTACTTTTTTATTATGTTTCAAATAAACTTATTTTACAACACAATAAACAATTACATTTCAAATAAAACAAAAGAGTTCCAATAAATAAAAAATAACAGACAAAAACTAAATGTACTCAGATGTGTTTGTTGTACAAAGAGAACTTTTTAAAGTACTGGCCACAAATGCCTTTTTACATAATTGTATTCTTCTTTGTTTGGTTCTTGAGCAGATATAATCAGAATGTTTTACAGTTAAGCCAATGAGAAATTGCAGGGAAATTACTCCAGTCACAAATAACCCTGCAACGTTATAATGCAATACATATTTACTGAAAAGGCCAAGTATGTGGCTTGATTATTTGGTAAATATGTGTCAACAATTGTGTCCAATCTACCACAGGCAACTGAATTGAAATAAATGGCCTAACTTAAAGACAGAAACGTCCCCAGTGAACCAGCTGACCCAATTTCAACAGGCCAAGTTTGACTCAGAAATATGTTCAATGTCTGGGAGCACCTGATCACGTTGCTTGGCCGGGCCCACCTTGGGGTGGTACACTTTATGACGGCTTAAGTTGTATTATTCAGTGAGGCAGGGGGGCTCATTGCTCCATGACGAGGGGAACCCAAATTGAAGTTCCAGAAGGTATTGGTTTTTATGAAGTGTCACGCTTATTTATACACATTGGTAATTACTGCACCACTGCGGGGCATAATTACAGCTGTACTATGTGTTTGTGTGTGTGTGTGTGTGTGTGTGTGTGTGTGTGTGTTTGCCCTTCACCTTTAGCTAGAAAAGTGAAGGGTGTGAGTGTTTGTCTTTCTTGGAGTGTATATGAATGTGTGGTTGTGTCTGCGTCCTTGTGTGTGGATGTTGCACAGTAAGGCCTGCCATGGGAAGCTGGGCGTCTGTTCTTCCCCTGCTGGCTCCTGTCTGACAGCAGCAGCAACAGAAGGCCTAGGTGAGGCTGTAAAAGCCCTGCCAAATAAACCTTGTGTCAGCAGCAGCCAGACATTACTCTCCGCACAGACGTAGCACTTTGGGACTCTGTGTGTGTGTGTGTGTGTATGAAAGGAAATGTGTGTCACCTGAATAAATGTCTGAATTTAAATCTGCCAAGTCTGTACATGTGCATACATATCTATAGCACTTGTCAATATGTTAAAAAAAGGTGTAATTTAGACTGTTTCCTCCCTGTTTCTTCTAGTTTAAACACTGATGTGTGAAACTGTCTGTATGTGTGTGTATTTGTACAGCATCAGTGCGTGAGAATCCACAAGTGTCAGAGCAACGGGGAGGTCCGTGTGTGTAATGAGAAAGTCTCCCTGATGCCGTAAGTGTTTCTTTGTTCTGCACTAACAGCTGGTTTTAAGCCAAAGGGTTTTATTTATGGAAGCAAAATGGAAGGAGTAGCAGAAAAAAAGGGAGAACGAGGATGAGGAGGAGGAGGAGGAGGAGGAGGAGGAGGAAAGAGACACTGAACTAAAGGCAGGCCATAAAACCAGATGCCTTGTAGAGCCCAAAAGGATCAGACACCCATAACATCTTTACTGCTGTTCATCTTAACTGCTCAGAAAAAACTCTCTCATCCCCCATGGAAGCGCTTAGTGAGGCTGTTGGTTCATTATCTCAAAGGGCATTTCCATAAAAACCTCCAGAGGTAGCTGCTCTGATTGTTTGGGAGGCATTCCCTAAACATGGGTTTGCTGATGATCCATGACTCAAGTTGCTCATGAACAAATGTTCTTTTGTTTTTCTCTCCTGACTCTGCATGGGTCACATGACGTAACTGCAAGATAAATAGGCTACTAAAATCAAACAAACAACACTGACATCATTTTTGAGTGGAAAAAAAAGGATAAATTGGCCCGTAATTTATTTTTGAGACATATTTGTTGGTATTGAGTAAACATAGTTAGTCAATACTTTTTTTTCCACATCACTGGGTTTGTTAAATGTTCATGCCAGGTGTGAGCCGTCTCTGCTGTGCAAGAAACTAAAGAGCAGCAGCTGAACAAGCAGTGAAGCTGGACACAGCCTCTCAAAGTGTCACTCCTTGTCACACATTAACATGTTCTCATGTTTGTTGATTCTTATTTAATACCGTCATGTTTCACTTTTGACCTGGAGAAATGACTAGAAACAACTATACCGCTGTTTCAGCTCCTAATATTTTGGCTTAATGCTGACAAGAGCAACTTGTTACTGAATCAACAATCAACCAATCAAGTACAATTCATTGGTCCAAATATCTGAAATGTGAAGATTGCTCTATTTGTTTCAGACAGAATAAAAACAAGTGTGTCCTCTCATTAAACAATTGGTGAATTCAAATATTTGAAACTGAAAGACACTTTTTCTTTCACTTCCCTGGTAAGTTATAGAGGAAATATGTTCCTTTCAAACTAACAGATGGATTATTTAAGGGTGGAATTAACAATAAGTAACAGCTGTAATCATGTTTTGAATAGAGATAACATCCTTAATAAAACATAGAAAGAGGCAGAATACATTTTAAGTACAAAAAAATCTGTCAACCCTGAGAAACTCTTCCTAACCAACATAGTTCTCTTCTTCCTCTTCTTTTCCCTTTAATCACAGTATAATCAGCATTAGCCAGTTTTCTACAACACAGCGAAATGTTGTAACCTGACATTTTTTGTTTGGGGGGTGTAAAGTTTAGAGTATCTAATGTTGTGCCCTTTTGGAGAGCGTCTGAGGAAGTAACTTAGTGGGATTTCCACAATGCTCGTCATTTATAAAAAAACTACACATCAACCTTTCAAAGCCCGGTTGTACCACTGCTATTTCATTAAACATGAGCAAAACAGTGTCCAGACGAACTCTCCTGCCACTGTTGAGTTTAGAGGCAAAAGGAAAGTATAGGAGCTCAAACTAACTTCATAGATAAAAACAAGGTGCCATCTAGTGACGCCGCTTCCCTAATAACTTAGCAACACATTATGTCTTAAAGGTACATTCCACATTTCAACTGTAACACCATTAATGTGTTTTAGTCCTTGTCTTGGAGCGTCCTTTGAGCCTTCACTGTGACATGAATCACTTTGTGCGTGTGTCATGGTTATTGCTTCTTGTGAACCTGAAGGTGGACATGTTCGTTTTCAGCAAATATAAACCTTTTCCTGTTTCTAGTTCATGTCTACATCAGAACTAAAAAGAAAAAGGAGATAATAATTCATACACTGATGCAATACAATAGCTTGTTCAGCCATGTTCTTGCTCACTAAAAAAAAAAAGATATCATCTGGCTGGAGAACTTTAAGAGCTTTCTGTAATCCTCCCAAAAGACTAACGCATCGGCCTCCGTCCAAGAGACACAACCCCTGCCTGGATAACCATCAGGCTCTTTAGGCTGGGCATTGTTTAAATTCCAAAAAATCAACACATTGTAATGTGAATCCACTCTGCGTGTGTTTCCATGTGCATGTGTTTATACGCACATGTCCAGACTGTTTAAACTCTGAGCATGTTGTCACTTTTTAAACGCCCATAGAGATTTGTCAACTGATCCCCGCAAACCCGCAGTTATCATAAAGTGCACAGTCTGTGACAGTCTCACCATGAACTCAACAAAATGTAACTTAAGCTCAACTTTCTGTCTTGAGCATGGCTGACATGTTAGCATGCAAAAGTGCTCTTTCCAAGTAAACCGATATATTTTGCAAAGCACTGATGAGTCTTTGAAAAAGACAACTTTTTGATATCAGTCATTTTCCAAGTTAAAAATAACTTAAACAACGATTTTCCTTTATGTTTTACGGACTTTATGATTTATTAGCTAGTACATTTGTGAAACTTGTGGGAAGGCAGTATCATATAAAATACAATGGCAACAAATCAAAGATGGCTGCTAGTCCTGGTTGTTTTACGACCAAAGTTACACAAACCTTTTATATGGGGGACTATAATACCTTTAGTCCTCCCTATGAAGGTTTATTTAAAAAAAAAACATATTTCTGTTTATTCAGATCAGACTTACCTTCACATTTATGGCTGGTTTCACTCTGACGGTGGCCTGCAGGACATTTACACTCGTAGGATCCCACAGTGTTGATGCAGTTACCTCCTGCACAAAGACCTGGCACGGCCTGGCACTCGTCCACATCTGTAAGGGACGGTGACATAGGAAAAACAAAGACAGACATTAGTAAGTAGAGATAAAAGCAGATAAGAATAAAGGGTCTTGTAAAAACTTGCATCTGCAGATAATTGGTTGAAGACCACATTGACCACATCCTATGTTTGTAATACACTCATGAATAAGAAAGGAAAGGACTCAACGTGTGGGGAAAAATGAAAGTTATTTGTAGTTTCAAAGATAGCAGATGTTTCTTGCAGCCTTTTGGCTACTTGAACACCACTTCTTCGTTCTATATATTCTACTTTCTTTGCAAGGGTAGTGAGGTGAAAATGAGTGGTAGTTTGTGACTGGCTGTGATGTGTAAGACCACTTCCAGAAAGACTCACTCCAGTTCATGTTTGAGCAGGAAATGGCTTCTAACATGAGCATTTTCCAAGCATTCAACATGAGTCACTTTTACCAGTATTAGGGCTATGTGGGCAGGATCATGTAAAAACGTGGATTCTCTAGAATATACTTGAAACACACGCACATACACAAAGTCAAGATAGATCCACGTCAGTGTCAGCTTAGCAGCGTCGACTGCACTTTTAATTTGCAGCTGTACTTAATAATAAATGTCTCACCATATTTTAAAATCTGCATTCTTGCACACATAACAAAAAGGCTGTTTCTAATCATTTTATTACATTCGATCTCTGCTTCTTTTCAAGAGGGCCTGAAAATGCCTTCTGGTGTTGAGGAACTCTCAATGCCAAAGGCTGAGAGAGAAAGAAAAAAAAAAAGCATCTAGCAGCCAACATCCTGATGTGGAAGCCTGCAGTCCTTACATTTGGATTCATGGTCAGGGGTGCTTTGTACTGCTGCCAGCAAGACATTGCTCCAGGCTCACTCGTTAGGTACTGTATCTCTGGGGAGTGTGTGTGTGTGTGTGTGTGTTTGTGTGTGTATTTGTGAGAGGGAAAAAGAGCTACGAGTCAAAGTTACAGCAGAGAAGACAAAAACAGAGATTCAGAGAGTCACAGAGCTAAAAAAGAGAGAGGGAGTAAGGAATGAGGTATGCGAGTCACACAGAGATGAGTGATGCTGGCGATTCACACAGGCATACCTCGAACACATGAGGAGACAGACATGAAGTTATGGAGCTAAATACAAACCAGTGACTGATGCCAGATGTCCAACCTTTTTAAATCAAGCCTCTTTTATGATCTATGCAGACTCTCGGTGTTATCTGGGTGGATTTTGGTGTTACTGCTTGTGTGACACAGCCCTACATATATGTGACATATTTTAACACATGTCTTCTTTTAAAGCACTTCAATTAAAGTGGAAACAGGACACTTTTGTCAGTGCAATACATGATAACTCAGGGATGTGATTGGCAAAGGAAAAAAAGTAGGAAACCCCCCAAGACACACACACCAGAGTAAAAACAAACAATGTACCTACAACTTAAGTTTATTTAGATATTTTTTGTCTTCATCAACAGACTGTTGGTTAATGCCATGAAACAGTTAAATAGTTCAGTTTTTTTAACTTATGTACAGTGTCTTTGAGTGTCTGAGAAGTGCTTTATAAATTTAAATTGTGCTTGTTTGGAAAGACTGGACTTTAATTATAACAGGTTTGTAAAGATTCATCAGCAAAAAATTAAGAATGCAATTAATTGTTCAGACTCAAAGCCCTTCAGTTGTAGAGGAGAAAAAAACACAAGGGCTAATTAATAAAAAAAATATATTTTTCCATCTAACTTAATTCAGATAATATCCAGCACAGAGCACACCATTTAGGGATTCAAATGAGACCCAGATTCATTTGATTACAGGTCAACAGAACTTTTTGTCTTCGCCTTTTGCAGTAACTTAAGCTATGAAGATTACTCTCTCAGATTGCGACACATAGGATTGCAGCACTTGATCTGCATAAACCAAACAAGGCCACTCCACCCAAATCTGCGTGGAAAAGTGGATTTGGTGCAATGAAATAAAACAGGCCCATGCACACACAAAAATAAGGTTGCTTCAGAAATTAGGGGAATAGAATGCAAATTTAAATGCACTACCACTATAGTGTCCAACATGCAAAATTTAAGACAGATACCTCGACATACAGTAAGCCTGGAAAATCGACTGATAGGCCATTTTGGTTCACTTTATGTGGTCTTCATTTACAGGACCAATGGGAGATTTCAGGCTTTTACATGGAAGTACAAGCTCACCTATACAACTTTTTATGGGGAGTGTAAGCACTTAAGAAATAAAAATGTAAACGGAATGTATCTAGTTCCTCAGTCTATATGTAGTGTGAGCAGCATTACAGATATTTGTGAGACTTAAATATAGTCTCCTTCTTCAGCGGCTTAAGCTAGATATCAACCATCACAGTCTGCCTAGGGTGCTGCTGGGTGTGACCATGTGAGAGGAGAAGGACTGAGGCGACAGGGATCCTGGCTGGGCTCATTTACCAAGGGACATGAGCTCTGCATGTGTCATATGTTGATGTAGTCTTATTGAAAAGTCTGGGCAGGGCCATAGGTTATTAGAGAGGCATGCAGAGAGGGTTTTGGGACACCAGCATCAGAAATGCTTATGAAGAAGGTCAACCTAAGTTCATATGACCCCTAATCTCTTTTTTCATAATGCCTATACAGTATGTCACTCTCTTGGACCCATTCAGCCAGAGCTGCTTGAGTTTGTTCAACTTCCCTTTTTTGTAAGTGAATACAGAAAATAACACTTCCTTTTTATTTTGCATTATACATGCTTATCAGTTTTCTAGTATTTTTCTAATATCGCTTGGTACCACGATGAACTCTGTAAGAAACATACCTGTACAAGTGACATGTAGATGAGCTCATATTGTAGTTTAAAAAGGAATGCTGAAGCCTGCAGACGGGGGGACCTTCAAGCTTTTATTTAGCAGACTACGTTTCGCTTGTAAACAGTTTCTCCTGAATAAAGACTTCACAGGAAAGCACAAGCAAGTATCCTGCCCACTGCTTACACATAAACACCACCTGTGTTTTAGCTTGAGTAGCTTGAGCTTGGGAGTGTTGTGAGCAGGAACAGCAGCTGAAATGATGACAGATAAAGTAATGGCTACAGTGTTTATCATGTGTTTCTGCATGTTGGTGTGAGTGTTTATGTGACTGTTGTGTTGTGCGTGGGTCCAGGTACATTACAGTTAAAAGTTCAAAAAGGAGGTTTTGTGTTTGATCCAAACTGACCTTGGCAGGCTCCAGTGCGGATGTTGGGGATGAAGCCTCGCCTGCAGGGGTGTGGCTGGGCGGGGCACTGCTCACAAGGGTGGCCCCATGCTCGACCAATGGTAGCGCAGCAGAGGGTTTTGGTGCAGACGATTCCACTCAGCTGGCCCTGACACATCTGGTTGTTCACCTGTGTAAAACATGGTCCGGTCCTATAGTCTATGGAGAAAAGAGGGATGGAGTCTTTGTTAAGTCGGTTACTTATTTCACATTTTTTTTAATTCAACTATAAAGCAGAGATTCATTTCCTGAAACACATCTGGTGCAGCAGTAAGCGAAACCAGACAAAGTACATAAATGATTTTTTTTATGCAGAAGTTATAGTTCCTGTAATATGTAAATAAGTCTTTCTTTCATTTTAAATTAACTCAAACAACAAATAGAGAAAAAGATGTGGAAAAAATGCTGGCACATTATTTGAGAATGATTTTTAATAGATGACTCACAGGACACTAAGGGATGTCCTCGTTGTTTAATTCAAACTGTGAATCAGCAGTTGGCTTTCCAATAGAAGTATTGACAAGTAGCATATTTTACCAGGATTTAAGAGAAAGAATATGAGACTTGGTAGCAACACAAGGGATCATGTCAGAATGCATGATTTCAGTCTTTTTCTGTGAAGACTTCTCAGAGTCAACTGGAAGGACCAGGCACACTGTTTCTTTCAGCAGGAAATTTGCAATAGGATTGGAATGACTGCTATGTATTTAGTCCCGGCAATAATAAGTTAACCCGCTGGATTGACACTGAAGCACATTCCCGTCCTTAAAGAGGTAATGGTGGGCTGAACAGTGGTGGTCTCTGTTTCAATCTACATGGCAATCAGCTAATGGCAGTGGGGTGGTCAGTGACTATCACCTCATGACGTGTATTCACTCTTAAAATTAATGGGACATTTTGAAGCAATTGTGAGCCATTTTCGGTTCATTGCTCTTCATAGCGACTCCAATTAACACACGCTGCCAAAAGCACAAAAGTGTCTAAAACATCTCATTGAAGTCAGACAGATGCATATAAAGTTGCCCATCCTATCTATGGGGAAAGGATGGTAACAGATTGCAAACAGATGCTGCAAGCAAACACATTTTAAGAACAAAATGTCCTCGCTGATCACCTTACCTCCTAGCTGCTAGCCAGCAAAAGTGTGGCATAATCTCGTTAAATGCACTTTTTCAAATCATGCACAATGACTTCACGCTCAAACTATTTCAACAATACGGTGTTCCTCTTTTCAGTCAGAGCCTAATGATGGCTTCCCTTGTGGGAGAAACCCTTATTAAGTCCTCTGCAGTGGCGCCGAACTTAATACAGCCTTCATTAAAAAAGTGGATTGTTAGATTGTTGCAGTAGAGATGAAAGACAAACTGCATGGTTGACTAGCCAAGGCTGTGACAGTGAGATGAGGAGAAAGAGAGCGGACTGCTCAGCCCTGAAGGACAGAATGAGATGGAAAGATAGAAGTCAGTAGTGGTGGTGTCTGGTGGGAGTCTCTCTTTAGACTTATTGGTTCCTTGTGCTAGATGAAAGAGGATCACAGAGAATGGGGCAAAGAGAAGGAGATGCAGAAAGAAAGAAAAAAAGAGAGAGAGAGAGAGAGAGAGGAAAGTAAAGTAGGTCAAACCAAGCATGCAGAGTGCAGGTTGGGGCTCTCGCCAGTTCTCCCTCTGACCCATCTGTCTTCATTTCTCTTTGCCCACTTTAGGTCTTCCTGTCCGTCTGCCTTCTACTTTCTCCAGCATATCAGCTGCTATTTGATCTTCCATCTGCACGTGGCCTGCTGCAGTAAAGATATATACTCCTCATGTGCTTCCTCATGTTCTGAGCTTTAATACAATACAAACCTCAGAAAATCCCATAAAAGAGACCAAAAACCAACAACCCTGTTGTCAGTCGCTCAATAATTCTCACCTCACTGCCTTTCACTACCTTTATGTGACATTCACAAAGCCCATCGGTTCATAAAATATGAGTAATGGTATATTATCCTGCTAGATTCAATTGAATAGGGTCTCAATGGTTTGCAGAAGTCATCACATTCTGTTTTTTTTTTTACACAAAGTCCAACTGACAGGAAGTCTTAGCGGTAAAATTGCAGGCCATTGACTTTCTTGTATTGCAACTTAACCAGTAAGTAAAGTTGCATGACAAGACCAAAACCCCTTTCAAATACTCGCGAAAACACTGAGTGCAAAGAACATGGTCATGTGGGAACAAAGGAAACAATGTGGCGCGCTAATTTTTAACAGTTTAAGTCGAGCATTTGTCAAATGGACAGCAAAGAAGAAAAAGAACGAAGGAAAATAAAGGAAGAAAAAATGCACGGCACTTCCAACTCTTCAGTCTAGGATTCTAAGGAAAAAAATCTATCTTCTAGAGGAGACTGGACTTTCCCACACTCGGATCATCTAGCAATAGTCGACAGTCTCACTCTGTTGCCAAGTACTTCAATGAATGCCTGCGGGCTAAATAAAACATATATGCATACACATGCTGTATCAAACACTTCCCAGCTCTTCTCTCTCTGTACACAAGAAAGCACACACTGGTCGTTGTAAAGACACATGCATCTCTCTGAGCTGCAGCGAGAATGAAGCATCTCTTTCTATAAATGCAAAAATAACAAACAGTGTCAGAGTCCTCATCAGTGTGTGTATTCCATATGTTTCCATGGTGTGCACATCTGCACTTTCTGCATGTAAATTCATTGTGCAAGCACGAGCACGGGCAGGTCAGGACAAGAGAGCAGCCTGACTCAGGCCGGCTGACAACATTCGGAAGTAATTTAGTCTAATTAGTGTTCAAATTGCTGAATAGATTCAAAACATTTACCAGTTTCAACGTTTTCCATCCTCGACCAACCCCTTACTCCTTACTGCACTTTGTCTCCAGACTTCTCTAGTTTCATTCATATCCTCTAAGCTCAACCAACCAGCAAACTTCACAATGAATCCTTTTACTCCGAGAATGAAAGCTTGTCTGGCGACTCTGTGGTATTCTTAATGGATTCATCTCATTCTTACAGGTCTATTATACTATTATTATGTAAACGCTTATAAGTAAAGTTTCAAGAAATCGCCGCAAGTATTAACCTAACTCAGAGTTTTTTAACCTTTCACCTAATTCAGTGAACACACATTAGGCTGACAGTCATATTAGGTGATGTTAATAGGACCTGATGTTTCTCATGAGATGATTTTGTAGTGAAGTGAACCACATAAGAATTTGCGAAAAAGAAAAGAAAAGAATAGAAAAATAAAATGTGATCACTCATCAAAGTCTACTTCTCTTTGCTCCGATGAAAGTTGGATTTAAGGAAGATAAAAGATTCTGTAACGGCTGAAGTGAGAAAATATTGAATCCTGTCTGCCCTCAAAGTTGTCTTGGAAAACAAATTTTCCCATCAGCCCCGTCTGGCTGTGAGATCAAGGAAGACCTTGACCTGAGCACTGGAAGGGAGACGGGGGAAAGAGAAATGGCCCAAAGGAAGAGGAAAAAAAAGTTCTATTTCAGATTCATTAATAACTACTGAAGTATTTATAAAACTCCCAGGAGAGGAGGTCTGAGGAGATAAGACACTTGGAATATGAGTTGATCACATGGAAATGAAGATAACATCATCTGTACAAACTTTTCTACGACGTGAGGTCAGCATGTCAAAGGAATAAAGAGAAGAAATATATACACACACAGTAGACTCTGTCTGTGCTCAGTGTGTGCTCAGTGCGCGCGCGTGTGTGTGTGTGTGTGTGTGTGTGTGTGTGTGTGTGTGTAAGCGTGAAAGTGTTCTTAAACCGGATCTCCTCTCCAGACTTTACACAGCTGGAAGAACTGCTCTGAGCCTAAACGTCATGCAGTTACTCACCTATTGAGAAATAGAGACATTTTCTAATTATCTTCTGTGCACTTGTGTGTGTGTGTGTAATTGTGTTTGGGTGAGTTTGTGAGTCCATGTTTGGTTTGCGTGTAGACTGAGCACATTTCTGGCAAGTTCTGTGGAATTTCTGATTGCTCGCATTGTTTGTCCTTCTGCTGATGGGGATATAAATAAATGCTTCAAATGTGTGGGCCAGTTTGTTTGTGTGTGTGCATGTGAGTGTGCGAGAGTGTGTGTCTGTTTGCGTGTGTCTGTTTGTGTGCTTGGTTATAACCAACCATAGCAGGCTCTGTTACTCTTATCGTCACCATTATCAAAAGCTTGAAAGCACCCTTTTCCGTTATCCCTTATTGCTCCTCAAAGAGTCCTTTAATTTGTCCCACACAAAAAGCAGTCATCCAAACGTGACTAAATGTTTAATACAGCACACACACACACACACACACACACACACACACACACACACACACACACACACACACACACACACACAAACAAACTTACTTACAGGGGATAACTACTGTGGGAAAGTGGCAATGGCCGAGATAAGCCCTCTGCAGTCTAACAACATCCCAAGTCTGATGCCACAAGCTAACAGCTGTATGAGGCTAACTATACTGCACATAAACTCCACTCACAACGATACATTGTCGGATAATTTTAGCACAATAACTTTGCGTATCTATTCTCAATGGGCCTATGACCTTATATCTTGTGGCAAGAAGCCATCCTCTGGCATTGTTCCTATAGTTTATCAATTGTACTGCCAACTCTTCTCTTTTGAATACTACAGCTACTTCTGTCTTTATTCAGATACTTCCTGCCACAATCCTGTCTAGCAGTGGAACAATAATGCAGACTCTATTGAACGCAGACACCGCCAGACACAGGCACAGGCGTGCAAGTGGGCTCCAGACTCCATCAACAGCTTCCACTCATGGGACATTTTACTGATTCAGCCAGGGGAAGTCTTTGTAGTGCTTTCTGAGCTGCAGCGAGAGTAATGCGGCCCATTTTTCATTTGGCCAGATCAAAGACAGCCATCATCGCTGTCCTGTGAGGCTACTCAAATATTGATTTGAACCAACCGGAGCCTCTAAATTTGGCCTCAGCACTGGGGGATAATTTGCTCAACTTAGATTTTTTTTTTCTTTTTTCGAGAAAAAATCTTTTACTAAAAGCAGACTAAAATAATTTGTGAAAGTGGCGTTTTCATTGACAAACAATTAATAAAATTAGCATTTCAATGGGATCACAAATTATACCTGAAAGCACAGAGATAATGTATCACTGACACACATTTCCAGACATGGTTTGAAGCATAGTGTTGTAGAAATGTTAAGTACTCTTTGCCGGTTGACATTTTCTCCTTTGAGAGTACATTATGAGTCATGCTGCCTTTCTATTTAATTTACAGTATGGACTTTTATAGACTTGCTGTAAATCATTTTGAAATGACTGGGAACTGGCTGGATTAAACTAAATTTTTGCTGGAAATTTTTCCTCAGAATCACCCCCACAGTGATCCACCAAAACAGCCTTTCTGTTCAGACATGTTTGGTCCACTCTTATCCAGAGTCAATAGAGCAGAAATAGCACAGCGTCCTACACTTCCAGCACTTCAAAATACCCTTGACATCATCGCCTGCTGGGGGGAAAAATTGCCTTTCTGCAATTATTGCTTTATTTGCTCTGGACTGGGCCGAAGCCTGGACTTTGGGACTGACCACAGAGGCTTTATGGGTCCATTGAGACAGACTGGACAATTACCAGTGCTGGTGGAAAGAGATCTGTGAAAAGTTCTGTGGACACGCATCAGCACCATTCCATTTGTGTGAACCTGCATGTGAAATAATGCAAAAACATGGCTGAACACAAATGCAAGATCACACTAGCCTCGCTAAAAAGAAGCTTACCTACAAGTATAGCTATATAAATATATTTGCCTACACATGGAAACAGAAACAAAACTGTCACACATTCATAAGATGCTCATGGTAAAGATGTTGGGAATCTTTTTGGTTTTAACCAGGAATGATTAATTCTGATTTGATCTTGTCCCACCCAAAGTCAACTAGCCTTAAGCACACGCACACAATGCAGTGCACAAACAGCCACACGTGCACACAAACCACAAACACTTAGCGGATTCCCATGACTCCACGCAGCCAATTCATACTAGTTTACTTTCACTGCTTTCATAGTAACAGTTCACCAGATATCTTCTTACTGAATCACACTGTAAATCTACTGACTCATGGACTCAAACTCAATCTGTCAACCACAAGCGGAGCCATGTGACCAGCAAAGGTTACAGAAAGGCCGCTCCATCCTTTTCAGGCCAAACTCAATATTAGGGATATGTACTGCTCATTTATCAATTGTGGCATATCTCAGAGGATATTTAGTCCCTGCAATCAAAAATGATGTTTCTTACTGACAGTGTGTGAAGAATTCTGTTTAAATGTTTTCTGGCCAATGGATTGAAACATTTTCAAATTTCCTGCATGACCTCGAAGCTGAAGTCACAACTAAAGTGAAAAATCATTAATCGGAGCTATTTAATCCAAACATTGTGTTCCCATTTTTAATTCCCATATCCAACATGTGTTTGTAATGATAATCTGTATTTCTGGTGCTACTTATCTGATTCCTTATAAAGTATGTGGTTCATCTGAAAAAATGTCCATCTCCCTTTTCTCTTTAAAGCATTTTATAGAATACACTGACAAACTGATTGAAATGTATTTTCTCCTTTCTCCAACATTCAGTGTGTTTTTTATTCCCTCTACCAGGCGTTGTCTACAGAGCTGGGTAGACCACTTTTATTTTCCCCCTGTACCTCCCTTCTTTCCCCCTGCTCCCCTCCTTTCCACCCTCTCTCTCTTTCTCGCCCTCTCTCGTCTACCTACCTTGTTCCACTCCTCATCAGGAAGTGGAGACAATCACTCTCCAAGAGGTTTTTTTCTGATAGTGCAGTGGGGATGTTGGGTTGTGAGGGGGATTGGACATGGGGGGTATTTATTTCCAGCTGTCTTTAGGCTCCCTATGACAAACTCAACCACCAAAATGTTGTATTTTCCATGAAAACAAGACCCCAGAGTTTAGCTGAGGAAATAAGATGAGGGAGGATATGAGGAAGACGGCAAGAAATGTGTAACAGATTGAGTTGAAGTGGAATCCTCATTAAAACCCTCGTATAAACACAAGTGAGCATGAAGAAAAATTAAGACCAGAGAAAGAAAGATTCAGCCAAGTAGGAACAGAAATATTAAGAGACAGAAGAAGGAGAGCGTTTATAGGTGTTTTTTGCACAAGTATACAGATGTGAAAAGGAATGTGGAAGAAAGGCTGAGAAGAATGAGCTGAGTATAATTATAGGCCGAGAACTTCCTTCACCTTAATGTAGGTAAGAGCAGGGTGAGGGTTACAGAAAGATGAGTTCAGTGAAAAGAGAATATTTGAGGGTGTAAAGGTCAGCTGAGGTGATCAGAAACTAAGCATGGCCTTCATTTCATTTTTTCATCTGCCACTAGACTGTAGCACCGACTTCCAACACCCTGCCATCACTTCCCACCCACTGCACACATAGCTCAGGTCTCTGTTCAAAGCTAAGGAGCCTAACACCCACAGTCTGTCTGAGCTGACTGAATGAAGTCATCCACGTTAGCAGAGCCTGAACGCTAATCAAGCACTGAGGTCACAATCCAACAGTGTATGTCTGGACTGATAGGAGGAACACTCAAGGCCACATCAAAGCCTCTCTTGTTTGATATCATCCTTAACATTAGAGTGTGTGTGTGTGTGTGGGACGGGAGTGCATTGATAAAAAAAGCACACCATGGTTTACCACCCCTCCAAACTGAAATGCTCTACCATCCTGGCCAAACAATCCTGGCTTGGTCGAACCACAAGCTTGAGTAGGTTTTTTAAGCCCAGCTAAAGATATGGGGGCAGAGGTGGTAGAGTCTGTCGTCTCTCAACCAGAAGGTCGAGGGTCCAATCACCAGTTCAGCAGCCACAGGTCAAAGTGTCTTTGGGCGAGACTCTGAATCAAATCCCTAATCACTCCCAAGGGGCAAAACCAACGGCGTGTCCATGTATGGGTATGAATGGGTTAAGTTAATACTGACGGATACTTTCCATAACAGCCTCTGCCATCAGTGTGTTAATGTTGTGTGAATGGGTGAACGTGACATCTAGTGTAAAAGCAGCATTTACTGTTTAAATAAATGTTAGCTATATTGCAAATAGAAACTTGGTGTACTAATCACAGTAGTTGAGGTCATAATTCATGGGTAATGAATATAATAGTACTTAATTGCTGACAAAAACTATATTTGGAATGCACACAAGCTACCAAAAACTAGCCAAAAATACTACAAGAGCCAATCATAAAAAATGTCAATTGCCATGTAAACTTTTTCCGCGCCCTTTGGTTTTCCATCTAAAATACCAAGCCAGGACTAGTACCATCAATCATCAATTGATGATCAATCAATCAATCATTCAATCAATTTTTATTTGTATAGCACCGATTCATAGCAGATACCAGCAGGCTTCTATGATATATTCATAGACTAGCAGTAAGACAGAAGAATAGGAGGACAGGAGATTATTAATTGCAAAGCATAGAAAAGAGCATGAGCTCTCACCTCTCTCGCACTGCGGGCCAGTGAAACCATAGACACAGGCACATCTGTTGGGTCCGATGCAGCGGCCACCGTTCTGGCAGCCGTTCTCACACACAGCTAAGGGAGACAGAAGAAAACAGTTTGATTAAAAGGGGTAACACTCTATTTTGCATTCTTTCACTTCTCTCTTTCACAGACTAACACTGATTTTGACAAAGCTTCACCTGACATCACCTTTAAATCACAAAAACATGAACATTCTTTGTATTTGCATAAAAAAACACATTAACAACACTAAACACCATGCCCCAAGGTTAAATTAGAAAATAAGCCTCATGCATTTGTTAAAAATCAGCAAAAGTTGGACTAACTTAAATCTCCTGCACATCAAACTTTGTAAATTATGCGTACACAGAGACAGAAATATGACTAAGTCTATCAAAGTTTGGACAATTTGTAGTTTTTATCTGACTTTTTTTCAAGATTTATTTTCGGCTTTTGTCTTCATTTGACATAGGACAGTGGATAGAGTAGGACATTGGGAGAGATTAGGGGAATGAGGATTTGAACCTTGGCTGCCCGCTTGAAGCATCTCCACATGGGGCGCGACCTAACCGCTAGGCCATCAGCACCCCTCTACCTCACTTTGTAACTTCAAGAAGACATCTGCTGCCTATACTACATACACTGGCAGGTGACAGTACAACTAACTCCCCCCAAACACACACACACACACTCATCCCCGGTGTGCTGACTTTGCAGCAGCATATACTCACGCTGTCCACAGTGGCTGCCTGTGTAGCCTTTGGGGCAGGAGCACGAGTCCTCTGCGCAGCTGCCACCGTTCATACATCTAACGTTACAGGACTGAACTGTAGGGGAGAAGAAAGGGTGCGGGGGTTGGGTGATGAGAGGAAAGGGCACAAAGAAAGATGGAGAGACAAATGAGAACAGTTAAAGTTAAAAAATGATTTTATTCAAAAGCATTTATTGATATGATAAACCACGTGTTCACTTTACAGACAGGAAATGGAAGCATTATTTGATCGCTCGGTCAAACTCGGTAGATTGCTTCATTACATTGGTCCCCATCAAAAAGGCCATCGCAAACACCAAATTGTTAAATATTTATGGACAATTAAACACATTAAGTTTTTTTCCGATCCACTTGGGGTTGCACAATGCTGGTGTTTCTTTGGCAGCTTCAGATCAACAGACAAGACTCAAAAGCCCCCAGGCCACAAAACCAAAGCTAATCTAGCAGACAGGGGGAGGCAATAAGTCGAGCCAGCTGTACGCTACAGTCAGTCACTCGCTCAGGAATTTGCTGAGAGGAGAAGGAAACTAGGTGAGGGGGCTAAGAGAGAATGGGGGGGGGGGGGGGGGGGGGGGGGGGAGTAAGGCATACTGGCAAATTTGAACCTCTAAATAGGATGCACCGAGGGGAAAATCTAAAGGAGAGAAAAGGTGTAATTTTGAAAAGCAGTTGAAAAACCTAAATGCTGTGATGTTTCAGGTATAATGATGTGAAATAGGAGCCTCCTAGGTGGCAGACTTCTACTCCAGACTGTGAGAAGGCCAATCTGACAGTCTCAAACACATCGAAGCAGCACTCAGGAAAACTAATTGGTGTTCCTGGCAGACGGGCAGCTTAATGCTGAGCGAGCATTTTACAGAACACAAGACGGGAGGGCACACCTTCAGCGCTGTATGATAGAGATCTGTGTTCTCTTGATGTTTCCTCACATCCTCTTTCCACTTTCATTCTGGCTTAAGAGGGTATTTTAAGGTCCCTTAGTCTCTTTTATTTGTCTTCCTCCTCCACTTTTGCCTACTCCCTCAGTGCCTTTCATGCCCTTCTGTCTGTACCTTAACCGTGAGTTCAACATTAATTTCCTCCTTCCCTCTCTCTCTCTCCATCTGCTTGTTTGTGTCTCTTTCTCTCAGTAAAATCTCTGGCATGCATGTGGAGGAAATGATTGAGCTTCCCCCGTATCTGACTTTGCCTGATGAGACTTTGGAAGCTTGCACACTTTGCCAACAGGAGGCATTTCAACCACTGTAATCCACCCACTTATTCTGACTGTACCCAAACACACTAAATATGACTTGTGTGAGTCATGATGAGTGAATATACTCTTTAGGTAGCTTTTCATTGAGATCAGGCACACCAGCATGACTGTCAGCTTACACAGCAGACTTCACTTACATGAGTCAAAGAACAATCGCACGAATCTTGGATGTGAACCTTGTGTAGTTTCAGTGAATGAAAGTTTGAGGTGTTATTCACTGAATTTGTCAATAGAGCTTTAATTTTCTCCATTCATTCCGTGCAAGTCCAGTACAGTTAACTGTCTGCTGTGAAACACTTAGCAGAGTGTGCACACATTTGGCAGAGACTTTTTATTGTCTGGATTATGTCTCATGGCAACATAAGGTGATAAATGAAAGCAAACAGTCTGAAACTTTAGGACAGACTGGGTTAATAGGTTCTGTGCTTTAGTGTGCTGTCTCTCTTCTTCTCACCCTTCTTCTCATTCACTCTCATGGGGCTTCCTCTCACGTTTCAACCTGAGCTCTGTTCAACACATGAGGTTAGCGCTGTACAGTGCGCTCGCTTCTAAGGCCCTTCCTTCATTTGAGGCCAACAACAGGCGCAGCGGTGTGAAGCATGAATAATGATTGCAGTCAGTGATTGCTGCTTTTCCTGCCATGAAACAGTGCACGAAGAAAGCAGTTCCAGACTGTTTTTATCCCTACTCCCCCAAAGCTGAGGGCATGTTAGGTAAACTCCTACATTTGTCAACAAACCCCTGCACCTCATTTATAGTGTTTTTAATAGGTCAAATACAAACAGATTTGGCTACATCTGAGATGTTGTGACACACTAAGAGTCTATGTTTGAGATTATATTCACTAAACCCTTTGGCCCTCGGTAAAAAAGACTAATCAGATGCTGCAAAGATTCTGTTGGCTTACTTTTATTTTTTACCCAGGAACTAAATAGGAGAAGGAGGAAGCAAACAAGCACTTCTAGAGATGGAAGGAGATGACCTCACTGGGAAGCTTCACCCTTCACTCCCCCTACTAATGACACTTCATCCCCCACAGGTGGAGAAATGACCCAATGACCTGTGCCTGGAGAACTGCACCTGCAAAGCAACATGCAGGGTTTGGGGATTTGTATGTATATGTAAATGGAAGTGTCTGTGCATGCATGCGCATATGTGTGTGTGTGTGCGTCTAAATCTTTCAGGCGTCAAGCTGGGTGAAGGTCTGTGGACCACAATGCACCTCTGTATTCCGTTAGTGTCGTTGGTGAGCTGCTCACATCTGGGTGTTTTTTACGAGGGGCTGCGAAACACAGGAAGGCCAGGTTTGTGTGTATATGTGTGTGTCTGTGTTTGTGCAGGTACACGTGTGTCTGATGGAAAACTGAAGAGCTTTAAAGCTGTTTTTTGTCCTGATTTACACACACCCAAGGGACCAGTGACAAGTCAGCCATACTTTCAGCACGGATGGATGATGCAGTGAAACAGAAAGCTGCATGAGATGCTGTAGAAGCAGCTTGAGAGTCAAATGCAAAGGTTTCTTTCCATTCTAGGAAAGTCACAGTTCATTTGTTTCAGCTCAGGGAATTCTGTACCTCAAACACATCATCAATTCAACTGGCACATTAGAGCTTCTTTTGCTAGAAAACTTAATGGTCAAGATGGATCAGAAGCGACAAAGTTTCTAATTAAAACTGACTCTCTCTGCTTTCCCAGGACATACCGGTGCTCCTTCTGAACAGCAGGTGGAAGCCTGTCAGTCTAGGGACAGCTGTTTCTCAACATTAGGGAAAGAACGTCAGTGGTAATAATTTAGTAATTATGGTTATGGGAAGACAAGGTTATAAAGATGACCCTGTACGATACTGAGCACAGCTGCTCTGCCCTAAACTGCCGGCGGGTTTATTACAAGGTTGACTTACAGCGTGAACCCTTGTTGTCTGGAAACTGACGTGTAACTCCAGGTTATCGCTAAATGAGCAGTTACAAGGCAACATTGTCTCTCGAAAAGGTTTTGTTTTTTTCTACTTCAGGAAATATTAATCTTCTGCCAGGCTACCCAAAGCAACACTGACTCGTTTATTGGCTAAAAAAAAATGTTTTGTCCGTGTGGACACAACACAGAGATGTGGATTACATTTAGCATTCAACATGTAGCTGATTTATTCAAACCTCTGCATTCCACAAACAAGACGGAGACATAAATATGCTAACTTTAACCCAGTAGACCAGGGTGCTAGAATTAGCCTGCATAATTAAATTAAATTGGCGTTACCAAACGGATCTTCTAGAGCTGCAATTTGTTCCCAACTGCATTGAATTATCCTGCGGAAAGGTGGAATCTCTCCAAAAGCTAAATTTGGGAGTTAACACATTTGGAAGACAAGATCTCCAATGAGGAGTGTTTGCCTTCTCCTGGCAAGGCCTTGAATCCTCTGAGACAGATAATGTTGAGAAAACAATTTTTAGCTCATTAATATGTTGAATACATACCTAAAACAGTAAGTGTGGCTCTATTGGGACTTTAATCACAACACAAAGCTTAATAACCAAGTCTCAAATGGAGAGAAAATGATCGGGAATATCTCATCCAAGAATATCAAAGATTTCCACACAGAAGAGTTCAGGAGTGTACTTCCAGAGACAGTGAACACTCAGTCAGTTGCATTTCAAAGTTTAGCAGAGTTAAAGTAATTTTTTTGATTATGAGAGATGGCAAAGTATTTTAATTTTGAGTAAAAAGACCGCCACAGTAACTTTGAGTTATTCCATAGCATTCACTGATAGGTGTATGTTACCTCTGGTCATAAAGCTGCTTGACATCTGCACCTTCTGAAAGCTGCCAGAGAGGTCAGAGGAAGGTCTTTAGCACTGATTCACTCTTAAATATATCTTATTTACTTATAATATAACAGTAAAGCTATCATCCAGATCCTGCAGTATGCCAGTTGTTTACTTTCCCTCCACTGCCTATAAATGTACAGACAAGCCAAGCGAAACATTTCTGAGAAAAGCTGAGAATCACAGCCTGAGCCTGATGAGTTTCTACTGAGCTTTTATTCTAAGTTATCACTTAATAACTTTCTTGCATCATGCCTGTCCTTAAGGCACATTATTTTTACAGCTCTTGCCAAAGCCCTGACTCTGCAGAAGATCTGTGCGTACCCCTGCCATACAGGTCAAAGGTCGTTTTTTTCCTCCATCTGACCCGTGCCCTTCCTCTGCCTAACGGTCACATTTACTTATGTCTGGAAGAGAGCCTCCTGATAACAGCCAGGTGATGAGTGTAAACAATATTTAAAAAAAAAAAACATGTCTGTTTAAATGAGAGTATGAGCATCTGTGCATATCTATGTGTCTGTCAGTGTTGCAAATAAAATGTGTATTAGCAGGCTTATTGGAATGTGAGCATGTGTAAAGAGTCTGGCACGGGCCAGGTGTGACTGACGAGCCGACTTTTGCCAACCAGCGCAGAGAAGCTGAACACTTTGCACGCTTCTTAAACACACGTTGACACATACTTTGCATTATTGACAACTATGTTTTTCTGCATGTACAGTACGTATTAACTTCATATTTTAAACCCTGCACACACTGAACTAATCTCAGTAGGAAAACGTGATTTCACACACATGCATTGAAACATCTCACTCGACTCTACTCCAAACACACACACACATCTTGAGTGGTCTGTAACTAAACTCAGCAGACTGAGCTCGGGCAGCCAGACTCTCTACTTTAATCCTGACAAACCCTATGACCTGCAGGCCTGGGACTCAATACACAACTATTATACTGGCAACAGTATTATTCTGGCTCCCATGAAAGAAGGGTGGATCCCTAACATCTGGAAAATAGCCGAGCAATTGGATGAGTGGGAACTAAAACAGCTCGGTGTTACAGGCGCTATCATTTCATCAGTCGTTTGGGCCACTTAACACGGTGAGCACAGGGGAATGAAGTCAGGCTCGGGGTCATTTGGAAGAATAGTGGAAATAAACCATTTCTATCCTTTACTCTACAATGATGTGCTGGATTTTTCTGATTGTATGGGACTGATGGTTATCTGCTGTAGGTCAGGTGTTAGAGAGACATGGCGTTTATGTTTTTTGGGAAACACACTGATTCAATCAAACAGATATCACATCTGTCCAGCAAAGATAAAGCTGCAGCTATCAGCCAATAATAAGCTTAGCTTAGGATAATGACAGTTGTTGGGGGGAAAAGCCAGCATTGGTCAGTCCAACATAACTATGATGATTATTAAATGACACATTAAATTCCCATTTGTTTAAACTGTGAAAAAGCAGAAGATTAAATACTACAATTAGCAGTGCTATTTCTAAAAGTATTGCTCATAGCCAATTAGAGTTTGGAAAATTGAACAGCATCAGACTTTAGAAAAGTAATATTACAAAAGCAGTTGTTGAAATAGACAAGAGATTTTTCTCTTGTGTGTTTTGATTTATCAAGATAGCTTGCTAGCACCAAAAAAGATCTTGCATTATGGGTATGATGAAACTTCAGTGTGTGTGTGATAAGGGCACAGTTACTAACCTCCTGCTGCTGCTCCACAGCTGGGAGAGAGCTGGCCACTCGAACAGGAACACATGTTTGGTCTGGAGCAGAAGCCATCGCCACATGAATTCCTGCAAATAGCTGGATAGAGAAGAAGAGGACTTTGAGTGAACAGTTTTCATGTCTTTGGCTATTTTTGAAATCTAATTCATTTTTATTTGTGGTGTCATATGAAAGAGGATTTAAGGATGGCGGAACTTACGAACGATACACTGGTTCCCTCCCGGCAGAGTCTTCCAGCCGGGACAGCAGTATGAATGGAAGCGAGAGCCGCACACATTGGGCCTGACAGAGACAAAAAAACAAGCAAACTCACTGTGTATCAAGACCTACCAAACATTTTTAG
Source organism: Labrus mixtus (assembly GCF_963584025.1). NCBI lineage: Eukaryota > Metazoa > Chordata > Actinopteri > Labriformes > Labridae > Labrus > Labrus mixtus. The sequence continues at coordinate 18,969,214 of NC_083614.1, read as the reverse complement.
TTAAAACCTTTAAAAAAAAGGATACAGCTATGAGTTATTTACTGGGCTGCCTTAGACCTGCAAGGCCTCTGCTTTCAGAAACGAAACAAACTTTGATAGAAAGCCTCCTCGGGTGGTGGATGGAGATGTTTTCAGAAATGGGGGGGGAGGGAAAGGAAATGCGAGGGGCCAACAGCACGAGGAGAAGCATTTTGTTTTCATTCAAGGCTGAATTAAAACTTGCAGGGACAGGATGTATAAAGTCCTACTTTCTCCTAAATTCCATGACTGGCTGTCCTGTTCTCTGGCAAGCATCCAAGCCTGCCCCCCTTCATCGCCCCAGCCTGCAGAGAACTTTGACCCTGTCTGACAGATGTAAGATTCATCACAACTTATGGAGCAGTCGATTGGCTTGACAGGTTAGCCACACATTTTCCACATAGGAGATGGCTATACCACATCTGAGGATGACTTGCCCTCTGCTCACACATGCACAAGCACAGTCATAAACATGCAGTGGGACTGACTTTGGCTGCTGTGCTACAAGCTAATGCTTAAAGCACTTTAGTTTTTCTTACACTTAAAACTCCGTTTATTTAAAACATACATTTATAAGCTAAACTTGCATTAATCACAAAACCCATTTCCATAAAGAAGTGTGCTTGATTCAGAGTGTAAATTCAAGTGAACCACACCAAGACTTATCCCTGCAAGCTGTTTAACAAGCTGAAGTGATTCCAACAATGTGGTGGTACTAATGATATCCTTAGTGACCTTTGAAAGCATATAATGACGGGTCTATCCGTCGTCATCTGTGTTGGTGGTTAGTTTCTTGCATTTTCTGTTGGCATGACTAAGGGACCACAGTTTGGTAAATTGGGATAAAGTCTGATCCAGATGCTCATGGTAAAGTCATTTAACACAGGGATCACATCTTTCTGGTCGAGGCAATTTCTACCCCCAGCCCAGGATGTTATTTATTACTGTTTAAAGTCATGCTAGATTACACAGTGTTTTCTGACGGTGACCAAGGAGCAGTAAAATCAGACAACAACTCGTCAAGCACTCAAAAGGATACCCAGCATACGTATTTTACTGCCACAGAGTTTTAGGAGCTGTGATAGACAGATTAAAAGAAGACGTAATATCCTTAGTTTAACATTTCCAATAATTACTCTCTTTCAAAAGACATTCACTGCCTGTTAAATTCATATATCAAGTTTAGCCATGTTAAAAATTGTACAACAATCATGTTTTTTTTTTAAACAATCAAAGTTTCAATTTTAAATCTTGTTTTTTTCTAGAAACAGATTCAGATTTTTGGTCACAGGAACAGTATCTGTTTATTGGCTCTTTGTAGTCCAATGACCAATCAGGTTTCTGAGTTGACTATTTTTTTTGGTTCCTCTATGAACCCCTACATAATTTTGCCATTTCAAAGCAAAATCCAGCCATGATTTGATCTCTTCACTTCTCTCAGGTTGCTAGTGGGACTGTAAACATGACCAATGCACTGAAGAGGAAGTTTGGGCCCAGATATCTGGTATCAGTTATTCAGATATCTACTGGCTGCACTGGAAGTTGGAGTGGAAGGAATATTGGCCGTAACCTCCAGAGGCTAAATCATTGTCCGGCCATAGCTGATGTTTTCCAAGACTGAACTGAAGTTAATCCCCATGACATCATTATGACTCTCATCAGGATCTGACTTTGCAGAGCTCCCTCCAGAGTCACATGATAGACTTTACTTTAGTTATGTGCTCACATCACGTTCAACTAAACGTTTGAGTCAATAGATTGTACATCAAATATATTACCATCATTTTGGTACTAAAATGTAGCAAATGTATTTGTGCTGATTTGTGTACGATTTGAAGTCTCGATTAAAGAAAAGAAGCAAAGTGGGAAATGAACTATTAACTCTTGTGAAATTCTAAAGTTCCTTATATTTGAAACTTCCTCTCCTCGTCTCCCTCCCCAGAGAGTTGACAGCTGGGGTTTAAATCTCTGATGGATGGAGAGCATGACCACCTCCAAACACATTACCAGATGGCACAAAGAGACAGATAAACAGGTGGGCAGGCAGACGAGATGACATTTACGCAGGCGACATTAGCAGACAAAAAGGGAGGATAAAAATAAAACAGGAAGGGGAGAAAGGACAAGAGCATTGGGTTCTAAGGGAGAGTCAAACATGACGGTTGGTTTTGGAGAGAAAGTGTGAAGAGCTCAAGTGGAATTGCGGGTGGGGGGAGAGAAGACAGGATGGTGGGACAGGAACAGGGGATCAGTGGGAGGGAAAGCAAAACAACTTTATGTTAAGAAGAGAAGGAAGCAGGAGGAGAAGTGGGAGCGGAAAACTGATATATGGAAACAAAGGAGAAGGCAGCATAAGCAAGAAGAGGCTGGACCGTTGGTGGGGGTTGAATTTCTGGGTCAAATACACAAACCAAAGAGAGTTTTGAAAAAACTTCAGAAATGCATATGTGAGACATCAGCATTCCAAAACTTAATGAGCAGTGAACTCAACCTCTTCCCCTGGTCTATTTCTCCTTAAAGCGTTGCAGATTTTCCACTGTTTGAAACCTTAAGGATGTCAATATATGGAGGATTACACTGGTCTGACCCTGAGGAGCTCTAGTTTGTTATTCTTCTTCTCTCCCCACTCCCTCAGTCTTTCCTCTAGGTCAGTGCCTGGTCCCCTATCACAGAGAGGAGGCTTTAGAGGATGAACTGAAGTAAAACAGAATGAAAGACAGCCATAAAAAACAGCAGTTTAAGCCCCAGGAGTTTTCCCCAATATTGAAATGTCCTACTGTTCTCAGGGCTCAATCTAAAGGAGATTAACTCTTCTGTGGCCGTGGCGCTGCCTTTGAAGTCGCCTCCCGGGTCGTGGATCGCTCGTTAACTGCCATTAATTGCAATAAAAGGAACATGGCTGCCACCTCATCCAAGGGGAAATATGAAGAGTGACGGAAACAAGGATAATGTAGACAGAGTTTAGAGGAAGGGGGAGTCAGTTTGATAGAGATTTTATGACATGGCCAAAAAGAAAAACTATATTAACCATAACTGTGTAAAAATATTTTTTAAATCAAGTTTCATAATCTGTTTATGGTGCATGTCATTAAAATAAAAATAATATTAAAAGATTACTCGAGCAATTGTTAGACACAGGTTTTTCCGTTGTAACGATAGTTTGTTCTCCCGTCAGGTTATAAGCAAAGAGTGTGTCTTGTTGAATTACAAACTACAAAATGATCAACGTTATATAACTTTAGCTGTCCTGAGAGTCATCTTCACCAGCAGGAATCTCAAGGGTTAAAGGGTTAAGGCAGTTCAATGCAGCCGGCCTCCACTGACATACAAGGAAGGTCAGCAGCGAGCAGGCATGCAAAATGACTACAGACAGCCTGTTTCCATGAAGACAGAGAGCAGAAGTTCACAGTTTCCAGGGTCTCAGGTCAGGGGTTTATGTCTGTGTATGTATATATGTATGTCAGTGTACTGGTCAGAGGTTAAAGGTCACCTGCCTGGTATCTGACTCCCTGTGGCTAAACCCTTATGTATGGCTGCCTCTAGCAACACCTGGGCCTATTGATCTATTATCAGATCTATGATCAGATCTAGGCCTTGGGATGATAACAGAGTGTGGTGTGCAGTTATGTAGTTCATTTTGGTTGTTACTCCTGCTTACTTTAAGTTTACAGTTTTTGAATACTTCACTTGCATCTCATCACTGTAAGGGAAAAACTTTTTTGTGAAATATAATAAAGGAGTCATCTCACAAAAAAGAAACAGTTATATTAAATCTAGAAAAAAGATGACAGCTGTAAGCTTAGTGTAGTAGATGTATTTCATCTCTGACAGGCTTTAAAGATGGAGAGACTCGTGCCTTTAAAGAATTTAAACTGAGCTGCAATTAGAGAAAGACGAAAAAGATAACGACTGAGTGATTATTGGCATTTACAAAACGGAAAGCAAATCATGTAATTTTGAAGTTTTGTGGGAAGTTATCAGGAGAAATCGCTGTATAGCACAATAACTTAAACTGTGGTCTACCACAAAATCACCACACAGGATATCTGTTTATCAGTTCTGCTTCAATAAAACCAAGATTGTTCTGTATTCAAAGGATTTGAGGAAAGCTGACTTTTGTGTTTTAGAGCTATAATAACCTGCCATTCATCAGATTTATAGGAGGTTATTGAAAATGAACCAAAGCTCTGAAAATGGATCAGCTCACGTGATCTCTACAAGCCTTAATGACTGCAAAAATGTTAGTTTCCAGAAATGTCAAATTAAGAAATTAAACTGATACAGTCAGACATTAAGTAGAAGCTGCTTTAGAAATAAACCACATGCCAATCAGCTGTCCAAGATAATCCCAACTTTACGGCTAAGTCTTAGCCAGCTCGTACAATCAGCATTAAATGCAGACTCATAAAAAACTAAAATGGAACCTAATGCACGTAATACAGAAAGGGAAACTGGCAAATGTTCACTGATTCCAAATATAAATCCTTCATGAGCTTTTTTTTTTTGTAGGTCCATTTTCCATCTTCTGTCCCCAAAACACTTAAACTGTTTGTTTGAAGTAAGAAGGTTTGTCCTGTGACATGTAAAATCAGGAAATTAAATTTTTCCCTTTCAAATGAAGCATTAGACAAGGCAGACAGTAAACTCAAGTCCCCATTCGGGCCATCGGGGTGGTATTGACATTATCCTTGAAGGGACATGAATGGCTCAATGTAATTCCCTGCTATGCGACTGCCAGTCTGCCAAGTCAGTCAGCATCCAAGACAGAGCTGGGTGAAGCTTGGCCAAGTTCGGTTAAGTTAATAATGTGGGCGGCTTGAGAAGAAGAGGTTGGCATTACTCTCCAACTCCAACATGCAATACATTTTATTAAACTATAATTGTTCAACTCCTTTAAAAAGAAATAATTATCAGTCTCTTTTCTTTCTATTGTATTACTAACCAGACAGTCAATCAGCCATCAAGTAAAGCAGGTCAGCCAGCCAGCCTCAGGTTTGATAAGTTACCGCCCTTGAGTGGACAGATGCCAGGCTGCAGTGGTAGCCAATAAATCAGAGTCAGTCAGCATCAGACTCAGCACTAGCAGAGACAGACCAGGGGATATGGAGTTCTAGCCAGCAAATAAACACAGCACCCCAACCCAAGGCCAGCATAATGACCATCATTAAACTAACCTCCCTCCATCTCCCACACAGAGACTCTGTGAAAGCCATACTAAGTTACTGACAGTCCACTCAGTTCAACGCAAGACAAAAGCCAAAGTTTACAAGTTTGATGGGTTGACAGAGAAGTAGTAAAATCCAACAACTCCTGTTTAACAAAGATCTGTCTTTCATTGAAAACAAATGTGATGTCTTCGCCCTGCATGGGGGGTTGGATGAAGCACGCACACATGAAGATGACTAATTTTGACCGATTTCAGATCAACTGTGATTGTTTCCAGCCTTTGAACCTCAACAGTTACTGAAAATAAATTCAACACATTAAGCCAATTTGCTTTGGCCAGGCCTTTAGTGGCACATGGCAAATGGTTTCTAATTCAACTGACAGTTAACACTGAACACCTAGAAAACTTTCAAGAAGATGTCGAACATTTTGTCAAACAACTCTGGTTTGTGGTACTCAAACTGGCCTTAGGCCCCGCATACAAACAGAGCTGTAGCCTTAAAATACCCTGAGCTTCAAAGATGCTCTGTAATCTCATTACCTATTAACTTTAGTACACAAAGCTGTCACTGAAAGAGCATTCATTCCTAGCACAGTAGTGTTTCCAGAACTTAACAATGTAATGGAAAAAGTCTGCAGGCTTTTGTTACATGTTTTCATGAAATCACATACTGTTTTGGTGGGAATAATATGCTATTGTGAAACGTCTCCTGCTTGACTCTCTCCCTGTAAAAGAGCGTTGTGCAGGCTTAAACTTTTGTAGAAAAACGCCTCTTGAATACATCTTGATGTAAAGTAAGAACGCTTTATTAATCATACAATACGCCTTCCATATAAACTCATACAAGTGATAAGAGAGGCTATATTTACACAGCAGAATTTTTCTTAATGGAAATCGTTTTAGAGAAAACACACTAGCTCCATGGCTCAGTGTGAACTCTACCTTGTTCTATTAAAACAACTGAATACAATCCACTGACACTTGCGTATTCTTTCTGAATCTAACTTTAGCTGTTCTTCTTTACTCTCATCTTTTATGTGCTTTCTTTGTTTCGTTCACTTTTCCAGCCGTCTGTTATTCCTTCAGCAGCTTTGTCACCTACAGCAGAGAAATAAATGCCCCTTTTCATACCCCCCTCCAGTGATACGAATACCTCATTTCCTGTGGCTTGGCACTAGGGGAACCATAAGTTGGGACAGATGGGACTCTGATTGGAATAACTGATGCAGACATGAAAACCTGCCCCAACAAAACATCCTTTGTTTTTCAAGAAGTGGTGAAATATACAGTGAGAACTCTGTGCTACATTTACATACACCACACCCAGATTCATGGTGTTTAGGTAACACAGTTGGACGGCAAGAAAGAATTACGGAGAGGGGGATGGCATACAGCTGGTGAGAGGTGATGTGCACCCGGTGGTTCACTTCTGTATATTTCCCCTATACACACACTCAAATGAACAACACCTTAAAAAACACACACGCTTACATGGTAGATCATATTTACCCACACACACTCTAGGGCAAGCAATCTCCCCACATCAGTCCTGAACTACTTTCTCCAGCTTACTGTAACTAATACAGTCAGTGGAATTTGGGTCATGCTTTCCAGTCATCATCTCATCATGAGATGTATAGAAAGTAGGGCTTTTTTTTCCCCTTTTCCCATGAAAATACCAATTTGCTGTAAATACAGTTGGGGATTTCAGTGTGCCAAGCATCCTGTTAAGGTCGAACATGTGCTGTTTTGAGAAAACAATGTGGTAGTATTCAGCAGAATAATTTGGTATAAGATGAGCTTGGCCTCAGCCCAGAAGGCACAGCAGTTCAAAGATTTCTGCCAAGCACAGAGGGGAGAGACTTTCATATTTTAAACTGTCTCCAGACACAACTACTAATGTTCTGAGTTATGTATGCAAAACCAAACGTAATGCAATTTCCTTAATTCACAATATAACATATGATAGGTATAATATAGCAAAACATACACATCAACAAACACACACAGATTCTTATGCCTACCCTCTCAATGTCTCCTGGCCACGGCGTCGAACCCGCTGCACTTCTCTCTGGTCAACAGTGCCGGTGAACCGGCTAGCTTGGTATGGTCCATCCCCAGTTTGAACACCATCCACATGGACAGCTGAAAGGCACACCGCTGCCCATCCCAGCAGCACCTGAACCAGCTTCCCTGATCCCATTGGTTAGTCTGGCGATCCCTCAAACCGTAACGCTTCTGTTTCACCACTCACTCTCTGGTTCGATATTCTCCGTTTGGACCCAGATTGAGTAGATGGATCTAACTGGATCCAGACCAAGTCCTTGGGAGCACTCCAAAGTAGAGGCTAGACGGGAAAGAAACAAGATGAAAGCAGCACTTATAGTAGTAATGTTTCCTACTACACCAAAGCAGAAGGTAGGCTAAATCAGCCTAATCGTTTCTAATATTTCTAATATCTTACCCAATATCTCAGCACCATTTCCACCATTTATCCATAATTCTAGCTCTCGTTGATTACTATTTGAAGAGCTAATGCATTTAACATATGCTAGTAGGCTACCTTAATTGCAATCACTTTGAGATAACTTTTTTGGCATTGTATCACTTTTTGCTAGTGCAAGCTAACTACTTCAACAATGGATGTTAAATTTAGCCAATGTTAATACTAAATACATGTTAATACTTTAACTACCATTTACTTTTAGGCCTCAATAAAAACTATTTATCTGTTTTAACTAATTCTACTTATCAACTTCGACTGTTTCCTTTAGTCTATGCTAGCTAAACTACAGTATTTTACCTATTCATCTGCTATCTTTCAACTGTATCATCCATTTGCCTGTTTTAAAATAAGAACATTCAACTGTTTATCTAGGACTTTTACCTCATGCCAGCTAAGTGTTGCAGCTATTAAAGATAACTAGATTTGATGTGATATGCGAACATTTCAAGCGTTTTTAATTTATTCATTTATGTTTTCATTGGGCCCACTTCTGTCTACAAATGTTTCCATGACACATTTTTATTTTGCCAAGCCATTATTTGTGCCTTGCTTACTATTTTAACTTGAGTTTCATGAACTACACTTTATGTTAGCAATTAGGCTACTCTTTACTAAACTTAAATGAGCAACTTTCTGGTTATTGTAATCTGGTTAAAGCTACTTAATTAGACGAGCTTTCCACATAGTCTGGCAACTGCAGACATTGGGCCTACCCTCTTATACCGATAGCCTCCCTGGGAATCTGGTATCTAACTGCCAAAATCTATTGTCCCCTTGTGTTAATCATTCCTATGTTTTCCACCTTTGGAAAATAAAATGTGACCAGAAAACTTCAATAAAATGGTTTGCAATGGAAAAATCCACTGATTTGATTTTTTTTGTTTTGTTTTTGCAACATGCTTTGGGGTTATATTGACAAAAGAGAAAACACATGTGATAGGATGTGAATAATAAAAAAATAACATTCAAGGAAATAGAAGCGCTTATTTTTTTCCCCATCAATCTGTTTTATTATATTGCACTTCAAAGCTGCCTCAAAAGTGGTTTATCACTCAAACACCTACACTGAATGAACTGAGTGAACTCACATGAGTCTGGTTCTGCTCGAGGTTTCTGCCTGTTAAAAAGCAGTTTCTCCGCACTGCTACTTTTCTAAATGTTGTCAAGTGCTGTGCTCATGGTGGATACATTTTAATTAATTGATTAATGGTTTAGACCTGCTCATTTTGTAAAGTCTCTTGAAATAACATTTGTTATGAATTGGTGCTATACAAATAACGATTGAAAAAAGGGACAAAAACATTTCCCTTACAAATAAACGTATCACTTTCTAATGTTTATCTGTAGTCTGCCATAAATTCGACCATTCATGCAAACTGTGAAAAGGGACCATAAATAAAGATTGCAGTGATTTTAAAGGTAAAAGGAGCCTTAAATCCTTGAATTGTACCTAGAGGGAGCCAGAGAGACAGACTAAAGGGATGTTGGTGGATTGGGTTGAAGGTTAAATGGTGAGGTAAAGCTGCTCCATCATCTCATAATGATCTCTCTCCATCAGTTACAATAAGACAAAAGGGATAGGGATATTTATTTTTTAACATAGACCAATTAGTCATACAAGGCATACAATTAAAGTACTCTGGTTATTTTTCATTATGTGATTTATGAAGCCCTTAATCTAATTATATTGGATTTGCTAACCCCATATGTAGCCTATAGTCTTACAAGCATGTCCTAACTACATTAAAGTATATTAACTTGAAAAACATCTAGAGTCCAAGTGAACTGGACAGCCCTGAGGTTTATTTTCTTTTCTCCACCTCATTATAGACCACTGGTTTAAGAGTGAACTGTGGGCCCCTGGTGATACATAACCTCAGCATAACCAACCTCCAGCTATGCAGCCAGGGGGCCAACAACATTATATATCTGGGCTGGACATAGGGAAGAAAATAAATATGGTCCCTGACATCCCCTTGGCTCAGATAAATTTAAATGGATGACAGATATATGAACTCTTGTGAGCATGTAGCAATTTTTAAGACCAACAGGGACATATGGACATTAAAACATAGGCCATGCTGTTCGAATAACCAACTGCAATAGTTCCCTAAGTCATGCTTTTCTTTAGTAAGGAAAACACAAATAAAAGTTTAAAATGTGTTTATCGTAGCCTCACACAACTTCTTTTTTTGTATCCTGTTAAAACTCCAGTTGTAAACCACGAGTTAAATTCTCCATGGTGAGGCTTAATTAAGGCCTGAGTAATTAAAGAACAAAACATTTTCCACTCAAACTTGACATAAAAAGTTCTCACAGCTTGCAGAGAAAATGGAGGTGGGATCATTGCTGAACAAAAGAAATGACTGATCAATTACCGCTGGGTACTCTTCTTTAATGTCTTCTCCAATCTGTGCTGTCAAAATACCGCAAGTAAATTATGCATCCTGCATTCAAAATGTATCACCGCATCATTTGAGCGCAACATGTCATTTTACAGCCGCTTTAGGCTTCTATGAGCTCACAAAAACGTGCACTGTGCGATGGTTTGCGCATTCTTATGAAGGAACACAATGAAGTAACATTTCACTTTTGAGGACCTATTACACACGAGGATTCCTATACGCTATAAAAAAAAGTGCCATCTGCCACCGAAAAGGAATACAAAAGACATTAAAGATATCTGGCAAGCTGACATAAAGGCAATTATGTTTCATCCCAATAAAACATCATTGAAATGTCACCGCAACTTTTATGAATGGAGAGAAAACGCAACATCATCTCCGGCTATCTGAAACTCCAGATAATCCCAGCTGGGGGAATAGTTCAGAGCATGTTTTGATTCCACTTTACTCGCCAGGAAAACCGCTGTATGATAAGTCTAGCAGGGCGAACAACCGAACTGTAAAAGCGTGACTAGCACGCACGGTTCATTTCCATGCACTTTCTTAAAGAGCCGGTAAATTTGCAACTTCCTACTGTCACCTGCTCAGAAACAAATGTCAAACTACTTAATCCACGTTTTTGCATTTTGAATCCCATTAGTGGACCCACGTCTATTAAGCATACATACATACAAAGAGATAATCCTCCGTGAAACAACGGGATTTTGAAACAATAGTCACAATCACAGCCATTGATAACCTGATTGAGATGACTAACGCGCACAATACCTTGCAACAATTGGAGTGTCTTTGCGTCGAGGAGCCCAGAGTCGGGATTTGAGACAGGATATGTGCTCCAGAAAGCAAAATTGAACTATAGCCTTGTGAGAAAAAGAGAAAAGTTAGGGAAAAGCCCTGTTTGGGAGAGGGGAGGGGACAGAGAGAAAGGCAGAGACAGAGAGGGAGAGGGGGTAGTAACGGACTGCAGGACAAACCCACATTCCTTAAGACTCCTAGAGTTGTTATAACAAGGGGGGCAAGCAGCAAAACCTTCACACTGTGGCTAACATGGCTTTACCACCATCCCACTGAAAAATACACTGCTCAGGGCTACATCAGTGACAAGATAAGGGTCTCACCAAAGTAAACGATCTTTGATGGTGGCAATGCATCATTTGCATTAACATCAGACTGTGGAGAATGAGCCAACAATGACAAATCAGCAAGATAACAAATAATATCCATGAAAGGTAATAGGGTCATGATGGTTTGTGATTACAGTTACAGACAATAGATACAATATTACTAAGACTTTAATTGTAGTATATGAGTGGCACGTTTCCTAAGACCAAAGTCAATTTATGAATTAAGTTCACAGCAAGGCATAGAGCGAGTTACTCTGTCACAGTACGTCACATTTACGCTTGCTAGTCAAATAGTCCTGCTATTTACTGCCTCAGCAACCCGCTGGTGCCTGTGATTGACACATCCTTGTGCTTTGTTGCCACAAGTGCTGATAGGAAGTTAACATTGAGAGTGGCCATCTGGGTGGTATATTGGTGAGGACAGCTGAGCACATCCCAAGTGTTTCAACCTACTGAGCTGATACCACCATTCTAAACAAAGACAGGTCAATGTGGGGCCTGAGTAGAGACGGTTTTGACCTCAATAAGCTGAGACACAGAGGTTAAGTAGGTGTGCCTGTTCTCAAGGAAAATTCATTGTCACAGTTACAAAAGGTATTGTGTGTTAATGAATCAATTGAAGACCATACATTTGATTGGAATATAATCCTAATGAGTCCATGGCATAGCTTTTGTTAGAGCATTTTACTTTTCACAAAAAGTTACATTTTTGCTTTAGTGGGATTAGATGACAGATTGTTAAGAGACGCATTTTACAACCAGGGGACCAAGGTTCAAGACCTGGACTTGACAACATCTGTCCCTTTTTGAACCTACAAATAATTGGATCAATATGAATATGAACAATCATGGTGTGATGGTAAAAGGAACCACTATGATGCTACCAAATAGAGCAAAGAAGTATTTGAAGCTTCAGGTCAAGAGTGATGACATTCTTAAGACTTTGTACACAAAAGGTTCATCAAAGCAGTTTTTTTTTTTTATCATAAGATTTTGTTTAATTATGTTTACTTGAAAACTATCTGGTTTATTCTGGAAATATCCTGCAACATCCTCTAGTGAGCCTGAAATGACTAACATGTTGTCATGCAGTGTCTTCAGCCAGTTTTAGGGCAAAAATTAACAAAGTTTGGTAATTGCAATCATGTGCACAGTGTGTTTTGTCTCTGTCAGATCTGGTATAATCTAATTATACTAACCTGAATAAAGGGACAAATGATTAGAAACATGGATGTCTGGAGAACTATTGAAGTAAAACCAGCTTTAATTAACAAGGGATTATTCAAAATAAGATCAAAACCACAGACGTTACTTCTTTGTGTGTTAAATGATACATGAGTTCTCAGCTTTGTTGCAACCACATGATGTAAACAAAGGGGAAACCAACCAAGGACATTTTCTATTGATCCGGTTTAACATAACAAACATTGTCCTCTTGAACACAGACACAGCTCGCATGCTTCCCCACACTGAAACATGGCCAACTGTTGAACATCGCGGTTCATTATAATAGGGAACATGCAGCAGGCTGTAAGACCAGCCTTCAACATGTGAGATGATTTGTAGTGTCCTGCAGAAGCTCTCAGGGAGTCTCACAGTTGCACACTGACACCACGAAACACTGGGAGAGATGGGGACAAAGAATTAGACCCTTAGGAGGTTTGAGCTCATTTTAAGTGTGTGTATGTGTGTGTCTCCTTTCTATGTCTGTCCTCCCTCTCTCTCTCTCTCTCTCTCTCTCTCTCTCTCTCTCTCTCTCTCTCTCTCTCTCTCTCTCTCTCCCAGCAGGCCCTCCCCATACCCCTCTAAACAGAAACACATTTTCCCCAAGCAGCGATCTCTTCGGTGAAAACACATCACTGTCTGTGTGTATTGTACTCTCAGGACCTGGGGAAATACTTTTACAAGCCCTTTCTCCACCACTGACTTGTCTCCCATCTCTTTCTGTAAACAAGTTAACTCTGACACACAGATGCACTATATGTCCACTAAAGGTAAATACATATGACTTCATGAGAGGGCTGTGTAAGTGACCCAAAAGCAGTGTGTGATATTGATCGATACATTTTTTTGTATTTGCTTGCTTAAAAAGTAGAGGTTTGGCTAGATGCACTCAACACTGCAAACATGCAACATGAGAATGAGTTTTGAATATAAGAAAGTGTATTGTTATGTTTGAAACTTATTTGAAGTAAAAATGGTCCTAAAGACACATGTGGTTAGCGTTGACAAAAGCAAGCTACAAGCTATTTGTTTTACATGGACACTGTTATTATTGTGTGTGCCTTGCCAAGTAGGATCAGTAATGTTTGGGCTCTGAAGTATCTTTGCTGCAGAGCTTCGGGTCCCTCTTGCAGCTCACATGATATAAAAGATGACAAGCCAGTAAAGAAACCAGATGAGGATTGCAATGTCCTCATATGAACACATAGTAACACACCCTTTAAATCACCACCCCAACTCAGATTCCATGTATGTCTGCTTTGATCAAAACTATCATCACTGATAGGTGGAAGTGTCATGATTCAACACCATTGTTTTGCATGTGAGTTTGTGCAAAATGAGATGAGGTGTAAGCCTAACTTTTTTTTTTTTCCCTACGCTTTTCCTTGTTGAATTCCTGAAGTGATGCCTGATCCCTCCCGGTGCTAAAAGAAAGATCCTTGAGAAACCACAAGAGTCTGATGGGGGCTTTCAAATTGTCTTTAGCCCAGCTAGGAGAGCCATCACTAGTCCAGATAACTTCCATGACATCCTCTCTGCAGGGAGAGATTCATGGCCAGAATTAGTCATACTGTAATGCTGTTCATAGGGGTGAACCAGTGCGTTTGGGGATCATAAGAGACAGGACTGTGCCTGAGGAGCATATATTAAAGGATTTAAACTTATTTCCATTAGTTGTTTTTCTATACGGCTTTGTATAATATAGCAATTGTTGTTCCTTAGGGGGGTAACAAAAGGTAAATTGTTATACAGCCAAGTCATTATTCATGTTTTATAGAGGCAACCAAAGGCATACATACATAAAAAAAAAACATGTAAAAAGATACTTGAACTGCGAGGTTGAAATTTAAAAAAAAAAAGATTTAAAGTGACGTGAGTGCATAGAATACTTGTGCTTTTATAGGGTGTTTAAATGTGCAGTAACTCTACAACCCTTTGCCTCAGGTCTGTTGCAGGATAATCCATATGGACTTCTTGGAAATCACAAGTTTGACACAGGTGGGGAGGTTGGATGAACATCAAGGAAAGGATGCTAAAGCTACAAGCAAGTGTTAGCCATGGGTTGTATTTGGTAGTGGGAAATTGAAGGTCAATGGACTCTTGAAAAATGGACAAAGAAGAATAATGATGTGTTCCAGAGCAGAGAGAAAATCCCCAAAGTAGACTTAATGCTTGTTTGAAACGGTGGGGTTAAAAGATTAAAAGGGGATTGTTTTGAGGATATCTTGTCATTCTATGTAATCAAGTCAAACGAGGCAGAGATGAGACAATGATGAGGCTCAATGGAGCTTCAAAGCACTTATTTGTACATCACGAACTGTCACAGTTCCCACTTTCCACACTGACTCTGATATATAAACACTCTGTGACTCCGTAGCTTGTAGTGTGTTTTGGCAGAGTTTCATTTTAAGGTCATTGGAGCAGGGAGGTGTGTGTGTGTGCGTGTGTGCGTGTGTGTGTGTGTGTGTGTGTGTGCGTGTGTGTGCGTGTGTGTGTGCGCGTGTGTGCGTGTGTGTGTGTGCGTATGTGTGTTAAGGTGGGGCTGAGGGATTAGAAGTTGGTTTCATGGTGTCATCATGGTCTTGGGGTTTGCGGTTGGAGCCTGTCGGGTCAGGGTGGAGTGTGACTGGGTCTAGAGATGATCCCAGCTTGGGAATCCTGTGGTCCGCTGGTGGGTTTTTTTCCCCTGGTCAGATGGAAATATGATCCCTACAACACAAACACATTAATTTTTAATTTACACTTATGTTTGGGCTTTTTTTTGCCTTTATCAGAGAGACAGGACAGTGGACAGAATCGGAAATCTGAGAGAGAGAGAGAGAGAGAGTGGGGAATGAACTGCGGCAAAGGAGCCACATGTAGGATTTGAACCCAGCCTGCCCGCTTTTGAGGACTGTTGCCTCTGTACATGGGGCGTGCGAACTAACCCATAAGCCACCACAACGCGCACACATTAAGACACACATATTACACACACAAAAACGGCTCCCACATAGCTGAACACTTCAAGAAATTGTAGATAGATAGATAGATAGATAGTTAGATAGATAGATAGATAGATAGATAGATAGATAGATAGAAAGATAGATAGATAGATAGATAGATAGATAGATAGATAGATAGATAGATAGATAGATAGATAGATAGATAGATAGAAAGATAGATAGATAGATAGATAGATAGATAGATAGATAGATAGTTAGATAGATAGATAGATAGATAGATAGATAGATAGATAGATAGAAAGATAGATAGATAGATAGATAGATAGATAGAAAGATAGATAGATAGATAGTTAGTTAGATAGATAGATCATGTCCTCTCACGTGCCAGAAAAGGTTACGCTTGTCCCCATCTCACCGTCCATTTTTTCTTTACATCATAACTTCCAAGGCAGACAACTTGCCCCACCTTACCTGCTTCATAGCTCTGCCTGTCTTTGTAAAGACTTGGCCTTGTGCAGCTGTGTGCCCTGGTGATGCAGTGGGAGAGGAATGTCGAACTTCAAAGTATAACACGAGCGGAGACAAAGAATGGCAGTGTTCAAGGGGGTATGAGAATATGTGATCTCATAAAACAGCACACAAACACATTGGTCTATTTTATGTGAGGTTAGCAGCAGAGGAAGATGATGAGGAGGAGGGAAGACCTGTCTCACATGTCCCCTGTCTGCCTTGTGGGAACCAGGAGAGGAAGAGGCGGGTGTACACGTGATGTTGTTCCCCAGTGGTGGAGCACATTGTAACTCTGCACAGCTTGTTTGTCATCAGCTACATGACTGTTAAAACATACAACCAGGAGAGGGATGGAGAGAGGTTGACGTTTGTGGGACTTTGGTTTAAGTGGGGCATGGACTTCCTGAATAAGAGTTTTAGAATTCCATAACCCTTGTAAGTGCAAAAGACAGAGGTTGGGGCCCCTGAAAAAAGAAATAAATGAAAAGAGAAAGGAGGCAAAGAGGGAAATGTAGCAAGAGTCCAAGAGAGCGGAAAGAATCCTGAGACTGCTTGCTTACAGTTTAAGAGGCTAATGGCTTTCAGATGTGCGCGACGTCCATTGTATTTTCAAAGGAGCATAAAACATTCCCTCAGAGGAATCCAAACAACGGCTGGAATCCACTGACTGAACGCACATAACAGTCGGCTAAATGTTTATCCAGTGTTTGCTCATGTTACAAGTAGTGTATGTTTTAAACCCTAAAACAGGCCGTATTAATACTACCTTTTATTTTGGGGTTCTATTTTTTCTCTTAATGCTGATGTTTTCTCTTGAGGAGTGCTGTAGGGGGTGCATGGAGCTGGGCGGGTGTGGTGCGCTCCCTATTTCCTGTTCCCTGACTTTGGGGGAGTGGGGACTTGGCTGAGGTGAGGTCATTTCTCGCTCAAACTGTAAAGTTGACTGCAGAAGGGAGTGCAATGCAGTGCTGTACATTCCTGTCCACTCTCTGACGTATGATTGTTAGAGCTGCTTTGTGACAGACTTTATAACGACACAATTATAATATTGCCATTTTAGTCAAAAAATGTATAAAGAACAAAAGATTAAAAAGTTAAACGCAATTAAAAAAGGTGATGTGGATTGCTTTTATGGCAATTACTGCCTGAGAGTTTGAAAAAAGATCCTTAAAGGGGTTTCAAAAAGGTATAAGGACGCAGTGATTAGTTTGTTTGCTTAGCTAAAAGCAGCGGACCGGCCTAGCTGTGTCCATATCTAAAACCCTAAGTTCTAACATCCCTTCGGATTTGCAAAATATAAATGTTTCACACAGAAATACAAAAGCGACACTGTTTAATGTGGTTGGCTAATAAAAACACATTTGAAAACCCATTAGCTATACCATCAGAACACAGCAAACATTAGCATTCAACCACTTGCTAGCTAAGGTTTATTTTTGAGAATCACTGAAATGATAGGAAAGGCTTATCTTGAATATAGAATTTAACGCTCATCTTGAACACCATAATATAAGCTCGATAACTACTAGATGTTTTTTGTATTGTGACAATGTCTGGCTCCCTCTTGATTGCTATTCATTTATCCACTACTCAGACATTCCCATCTGCTGCATCTTCTCAGACTGTTGCTTCAGCTACTGTGGTAGAATACGTCTCAGCCTTATTTCACTGATTTCGTTTTTTTGTTTTTTGCTCTGTGATGTTAGGCTGGAATTTCTCCCAAAATATTAACATGAGATTCTTTTTTTTTAATTGTTCAATCAAATTGGTTTTTTTTACAAGCTTAATACTGTAGTAGTGCTTACATTGATTTTACTGTTTTTTTTCTTCTTAGCATTAGCTAGACAAAAGTACGAAGTATGAACAGGCAGAACCTGGCGGTCTTACCAACATTTTAGATATAGCCTCAATCCAATTGCTGTGTCCCTTTTTTGAGCCCAATTGTTGATTTGTCTGAAGAAGTGCTCGTCTACAAATAAGGTCTCATCAATTTAGCCATTTTCACACAGACTCCAAGACACACAGCTCAAATTTAACACCCTGAGCATTATGACATCACCACAAAAAATGGTTGGCATGTGAATATGATCTAGACAAAGAAAATGCCTGAGAAGAAAAATATAATATGGGAGGATCAAGAGGATGTGGTCTATAGTGACAAAATCAATATAGACATTCAAAAGTACTGGCTGTTTCAAGACATGGGACTTCATTTGACTGGAAGTGAGTGACCAACTTTGCGTAATGCTATTCAATAGCTTCAACTCATAGTTTTCCATTTCTAATAAAAACCTCCGTAAATTTTCCCCAAGCCCAGTCTCATTGGTGCATACTGGGTGTGGTCCTTCAAAACGTCTTGTGCCACTGAGTAAAAAAGGAATAGGGTGAAAAATGAAGCACAATTCTCTGTCTCCCCCTTCGGTTGACTTTGAGAGGGGGGATGGGAAGCAGCGCCAAAGGAAATGGTGTCTGGGTTTAGGAGCAATCTATCAAGCAGAACCTGAGTACAACAACTTTGATATCTCCTTCCTCCCCCTACTCTTAAATATTTGCACTTTAACGCTCCATAAACTTGTCATTTCTATCGCAGGGGAGCCTTAACTTGCCCAGTGCACAAGCACAAACCGTACCTGTAGGATTGGAATTTACCATAGTTGGATGTTTTTTATGAAAAGTTTGAGGTTTACTTGCAGTGGATTCTGTATCCACAATGCAGTTATACATACTGTAGTTTAAGCCTACTTTTATCCTTGTTAGCATAAACTTGGTTGGGGGATTATGCCTGAAAATCTCTGGGGCCTTGCATGCCGGGGCCTTGCATGCTCAAGAACATAAAATAATCCCCTTAATACATTATTACCATTACATATCCTGAACAAGTTTGTTGTTTTTTGAGGACATACTGTCATTTTCCCTCCAATTTACTAATTTACTCTGTTACAAATTTACAAGAATGTCTTTGACAGTCCCATAAGAACAGGCCTGATCTGTAAGAAAACATAGTGATAACATCAATTTGTATAAATATTTCTTTAATAGTGAGGCAACATTTTCAAGCTTTCCAGGAAAAGTGACTCATGCCTATTTGTCAAATCGCAGACCGTGGAGTAGCTGTTTTCTTGGCATGGTGGGGTGTTACTTTAAAGAACTGCGGCTTTGTGGATGAAGTATTGTCCAAAATGATAACATGAACAGCACAGACAGATGTCTTCCTTTTGTTCTTCAATTCTTCTTACATAAACACATTTGACCTGCACCCTGCTGAACCCCCTGAACTTAAATGTAGTAAATGAATTTTTATACATGTACATTTTCACTCAACATTTGACATTCACTATATTGTGTTCAGTTTAATGCGTCAATAAAAACTTGAAAATCTCATTAGCGACAAGGGAGCCAAAAGCTGCAGATATAATTGAATGTATTCAAAGCATTTTGGAGACAGACCCCTTAAGTATGCTTGTATGAGTTCATATGATCTAATACCTGATTTGTTTCTGGTTAAAGTGATGAAACAAGGTCATAAGCTTTAAAGTAGATCTCAGACAGACATCCAGTCAGGAAAATGTATGATTTCACGCTGTTTTTCTCTCTCTGTCATCCCTTTAGTCAATAACCAAAGTTGGTTTCATCAGCGTTCATGTCATAACAAACATTTCTCATGTTTAAAACAAAAGTGTGGAACAACTAAATAAAATAAACAGTCAGGGCTGTGAAATAATGCAAATCAATATGGAATTATGCATCCAGAGAAAAACTTCATTTTGATAAAGATTTGTTGATCAAATGAATGTCAGCGGGGACTTTGGATCTTTTACACAGCTCTTGGATGTCCACAGTTGTTTGTGACCCAAAAAACTGAAAGTACTCAATCAAAGTAAACATTCAGTCTAAACACATCATTATAGCAATGAGTGCACGCGAGATTGACCAATTCCCTCCGTCTGGATGCTGGACCTCTCCCATTAAAAACACAATTAGATCTTTGTCAGCTAAGAATGAATGTTTGTAACTAAATGTTAGCATGTAGTGCAGAGAATAGCTCCAGATTGCAAAAAATCAGATCAACAAAGCCATATAGGATACTATTTCTTACAATTAGTTGAACCATGTTCTTAATTAGAGTATCATTCCAACCCACAGTGCCAATTTATCATTTATAATCAAGCCAAGCTTCCTAAGATTAAACATGCATGCCACAAGGCTTCTTTAGATCCACTGTTTTTGAAAACTATCTTGTAATGTGTTTATATTTGTACACATGCATATAGTAGTATAGTGTGTCCTTGTGTTACCTGTGTGTCGGCCAGAGAAGCCACAAAAAGCACTTTAATGAGTGTGGAACTCTTGTAAAGCAGGTGTACTTGGGACAAATGGGGGAACAGGACATCCAGCTATAGCAGCAAGCCTGCTGCCCTGTCTTGTGTTCTCATCTCTGCTGCTGCGGTGTGATCATTAGAGGTTTGGATAACAGATGCTAAGATACTTGAAACATCCCCTTAACCTACCTGCCTATCAGCATTCCTTCCACCTTTTATCCATCCCTCCAGTCCTTCCTGCTGTTGTCTCACGCTCACCTCTTTTCTTCTTTTTTTTTAGCTGCAGCTGTTTTCATGTGGGAGTGATCACAGAGGGGAAGAGGAAATCAGGGGAGGGGCATCTGTAACGTAAGTATATATGTGGAGAGAGAGACAACAAAACAAGACAGAGGTCAGAGCCTGGTGAAGAATATGTGAAGATTCTTAGAAGAAACCCTCTCTTTGTGCGGCATTAACGCTAAACAAAACATCTGCAGTAAAAGATCTAATAAAACAAATCAAGAAAATCTTCATAACCTCCTTGTGGGAAACTGAAGACATGTCTTTCTATCAACACAAACAGATTGTGCTGTGACTGTCTGTGACACATTTGTTTAGGGTCAAACCTCTATTGCTGTGAGACACGCATATGCTGTGAGGCCTTATAAAGCAGCATATCAATGGACCACCCAAGAGTTTTACACAAACCAAAGAAAGGGGAGGGCAACTTCTAGGAACACAGAGCAGAACATACGTAGTGACAAGAGGGAAGATCTAAAGAGATGATAAGTCAATTTTCACGCTCTACACTGCAAACATACACAAATGGTCCCATCACATATACTCACTCACATGTACACAAAAACACAAGTCTGTGTGGTCACTGCCGAAGTGCTTTTGAGTGTGGAAGGTCAGTTGGGGTCAAAAGCTTTATTCAGCCAGCTGTGTCTGCTACATCATGGCACTATGTCCCCTTTGTACACACATTTCAGAACTCATTTATCTATTTTACTCAATCTAGGTCACAATGAACACTAAGTCTTGTTCTGTAATACAGTTGCTCAAATCTACATCTGTGTTTACTCAAATGCCTTGACACTTTTCATTCTCTTTATCCTTACTCATACTGACTTCGATTGCTTTAAGTGGGGCATTTTGGGAAACACACATGTTCAATTAAGCAGTTCTAAAAGTCTTAATGTTGGGCATGCTACTGTGAAAGTGTAGTAGACTGTCAGGGGTTCCCAAACTTTACAGCTCGCAACCTCCAAAATAAGTGTGCCAGAGACCGGAGACCTCCACTGTTGGTAGAGGTGGTTAAGGCATATAACGAAGTACAAAGCCACGCACATAGGCCTATGCCTATCCAATCACTGGTAGCACTGAAGAACAACACAAAAGAAGAAAAAAATCAAAAAATCCTAAAAATAACCAAAAGAATCTTTTGAAGGCTGGATGCAAAATTTCAAGTAATGTCCATGATTAGACTTTAGCACTGAGTGGACATACAAAACGTAATAGACATGTGGGCATCTTTTCATGTAAAGAGTATCTTTGCATCTATTTTTAAAATAATGGGTAAAATATACACATTTAAATGACTGTAAATTTGTATTCATTTGTAAGCTGTAGCTTTAAGAGACATTAAGCACATCGGGCAACATGGTAAAAGTTGCTAACTTCATCAAAGATTGTATATATGTATTTATTATTCAAACCACTTGAATTCACAACTTATATTAATTGTTTGTTTTTATCAGGGACATTGTGTACTCAAGTTTTTATCCATGTCGTCTGTAATTTAAAGCAAATCATTTGACTGCCAACCTGTCCAGTCCAGCTCCCTGTCTCTCCTCAACAGTCACATCCCACTTCTCAAGATCCATGGCAATTCTTCATATCTCCATCAGGTGACCTCAGATTTCTCTGCTTTTCCAATCCATACACTGATATCTTGTCCTAATCAGCTTTACAATTTCCAGTTTCCTTGGCTGCCCACCTGCCCACCTGTCTGCTCTCAAAGTATCAGATTTCCTCCATTTTAACTGGACCATTGTCTTTGTTAAGTTGCCAGTTTATCCTTGTTCTTATGCTTTGTTACTTTTGATTTGCGTCTTCTTTTTTGTTTTATTTTTGGAAAAATCCTGGACCTGCTTGCGTGTCTACTTGTGGTTCTAGTTACTTGTTTGCCTGTCTTCCTGCCTGCTACCTGCCTGAAAGCTTTCAAATACACGATGAATTCCAAATGGCTGCCGTTAAGCCTCTGCATTTGGGTCCTGCCTGTTGTTTTTCTTCCTGCCTATAAAAAAATATAGACAAGAATGTTATCCTTCAAATGGCAAATGGCAAGCTAATCTGGTAAGCCTGCCATTTGCCTGCCATGAGGCCAGCTCCCAGGGCACCTATCCTGAAGTGGAATCTCCAGAACTATTTAACTCTCTGTTAATAGTTTGATGAACCCTGAAATCAATCATACAGCTGGACGGGTACTTGCCCAGCCATTTTTGCAAGGTTCAGTGGAGGCCTTGGAAGAAGACATGGTCATAAAGCTCCAAGCTTCTTTTGATTTCCCAGAGTTCTAGGTCCTCAACACCAAACACAAACAGCTTCTCATGAATTGCCAGCACTCCTTTCCAGTTCCCAGTTGGCAGCCTGGCTATTAACTCTTGTTTTTTTTTGTGTGTTTGTCACCTGCCTGTCTGACACCTTCTCCTGGTCCCCCTCAGCTGGTCCCGCTGACACAATAACTGGACCCTCTTGCTCCCTGTCAGCATCTAGAGATCTTCTGTTTCTGATGAGATGCAACAAGCCTTTGTTCATGCAGAACTTCTTCAAAACTCCTCCTGTTGCTTAGTTGCAAATGAAAGACTCTTTGTCCAGAGGCCTGGACCTGAACCCTGAACCTGCTCTTCTACATACCTACACTGTTCCCTGTTGTCAGTTTGCTTGTCTGTCCAACTATATCATTACCTAACCATAACATTTGAATCACACAATAAAATACACAATTCTGCCTTCTACACTTCATGACACAACTGTTCTTGGTCTTTGTGGAAACTTGCATTTTTATAGACCATCTTGGTGTCAGCATTGAAAACTACAAAAGTAATATTTCAGAGAAAACTGAACTTCCGTTTTTGTATTTTTATGACAATCTTTCCAGACCTCAGCAGAAAGCTCCACTAGACTTGAGCTTCAGCCATGATTGGGAAAACAAAGCTTGTGTGGACGCTACCATTATACTGAGAGAGATTTTGTTAACAGCTGGATCTCTGCTTGCAAAACTTGATTATTCAGCCAAGTGTTAAATGTGCATGTGCACATGGAAAAGCCTCCGATTGGGGAAGTAACGTAACACAAAAGGAATGCTTTAGAGCATTTTCTTTTGTTATAATTAATTACACATAAACAACACGTAGGACGATAACGGAAACTACTAGATCATGAAATCGGATAATGTTTTTTGAAGAAATGCTGAAACACTTCACCCAACACATGTAGATGCATTTCCCATTTCCATCCAACTACTCGCATTTATGTCTTTTCCTGTTTCACTCTTTTAGTTAAAACAAGAAGTTGCTATTATCCAGACTCCAACATGTGTCTGCTTGGCATTGACAAGTGCAATCTTGTGAAGCTGGGCTGTGGCCGCTTGTCACCCCACTGGAGCTCCCACACAGGGCGCTTTGAAGTGTCGCAGGCCCCACACATGGAGAAAGCAGTACTAGGTGTATGAGCAGACAGGCCTGGGGGTTGTAGAGTGTTGTTTCCCCTCTGGATGAAAGGCAGTGCTGTAGCAGTCCAGCTGTTTGCTCTGCCATCCCCACACCAAAGAAAGACACAAGAGTCAATATTTGTTGCTTTGTGTGTGTGCTTAAGCCCGTGATAGACTCAGTGAACTCTTAGATGAAAGATGAGGAGATGTGAGCCAGGCTGCCAGTTCATACTTTTTTTTGTGGTTGTTTGAATCATTCCTTCTCAAAAGCAGTGGAGGAGGAAAAAAATCGCTTTTTAAACGGATCTTTAATAGAGAGGTCATCAATTTCCTGAGACTTCCTGTAATGTTGCTTGGAAATGTAAGTGTCTGAGAAGTGAGTGCGTAGGTGTGTGGTCCTTCTGAGGAAGTGTGCGTAATGCTTTCTATAACATGGTCTCCAGCATCTGGTACTAGTTGAAGACTGGTGGTTGGCTCAGCATAGTTTTGAAGTCCACACTACATCACTGCACTGTTGAGCTTGATTAGCATACTTTACTTTATTTTACGTCACACACTGAAATAAAGACTCCACATGTGGGCATCATAGACACTACAGAGTTATGCAGCAGACAGGGCTTTTGTCAACAGAAGAACCGATGTGATTTTGGCAGATTTTAGTGAGAAGAAAACAAAAAGTGAGTCAGTGTTCAAGCATGTTTGTGTCTGTTTGAGAGGTAAACTGTGAGGAAAGGAGATTTGTTTGCTTTCGTTTAGGGCCCATATCTGAGTAGAAATACAAAATCAGATTAAATTCAATTAAAATAAAGGAAGAAGATTCAATCAGGTTACATTGAGATGATTCTTTGTAAGGACTTGGCCGACGGACATTAACATGTGTATGTGTGCGTCTGATCTCAGTAATCTGAGGACTAGCCTGTGGAATGCCGTCGGCTCTGTCAGCATCGCTCTCCAGCCCGTCCATCTTCATTATGGCCATTCCCACATACTGGTCATGTGATTTACAGCTACAGGCCCAACTCTGGTAATGTAGGGCAAATTCCTGACCGGGATCAGTGAAGTTTCGTACACACAAAATAAATTATGGAGCACTAGAAGAGAGGAGAAATGGAGCATGTGAAGGGGAGAGGAGATGAGGAGATAAGATATTGGGAAAACGCAGGAAAGGAAAAATGATTGATTTGTAGAAATAATATGGCATGGTGCTGTTAGCATGCAGTGATAGCAGATTTATCTCAGTGAGGGATTGATAGGTGATATGTGCATATTTTTTTTTTATTTCAACACTTGGAGGGAAACAAAGAGAAGCATAAAGTTGGTAAGGTTTACAGAATGAGATAGAACAAAAGAGGAAAAACATACAGTACAGAGCAAGAGTCATTTCCAAGTGCAGGGTTTTCTCTGGGAGGTGCGAGGTTTTACAGTGTTTAAAATCTTCAAAGTGTTGTTGACGTAAGACCTCAGGGCCAGTTCAGTCAAACAGCCAGCTGAGCGCCTCTGCTGTATACTGTGGCCGCCATCAGATTGAAATGTAACATATTCATGTTTTCATTTGGGCATGATAGAGGTCTCAAATACATGTTCACCATGGGAAGCAATGTCGAAGCCAAACCATGCTTGCTGTACAGATTAACTGAACTTTACAGATAACACTTGTAGCAAGTTTAATATCAAACAGATTAACACACTAACCTTTGGCATGTTCACAAGTGAAAACAATAAACTTTCCCTGAGGGAAAACACTATTATAGGTTTCTTACCACTAAAAAACATTCCCAGACATCATTGCTGATGCTAGATGAGAGTGTTGCTTGTTGAGGGATCATTCCTATCACTGTGAGTGTTTCACAGTGGGAGCAGCAGAGTCATTACCTACTTAAACAATGCACTGAGCTTGTAAAACATGAGACAGTATGAAAGATGCCGGTTGTAATTTCCCTCAAACCACTTCAAAAACTACAAAGACAAGAAAAGATTGTGATGATAGAAAAATCAAGACAGCAGCAGTGGTCAAAAAGTTGATACTATTGTTGAATGGAAACAGCAGGTCACGATAATAAGAAGGTGATCACAATAAGATTTGTTATAATTTATAGGATAATGATGAGGAGAGGGACAGTCCAGGTGGCTGATTCTTTCCTTTCCTCAGGTGAATAGAGTAACAGCAGCAGTTACACAGCTTTTTCCATTGGCATTTAAATTATGCACCCCAACCCCACCACCTTTCCATCCTCCTCCACCTTCAACCCCCCACGCCTAAACACCACCTCAACCCAGCCTGTACTACTCCCCTCTTGTGATCCCAAAAAGACGTTGTTTTTTTTTTTTGTTTTAATTCCCCAGACTGGTAAGGAAGTGAGCCAAATATGATGCAGTCTGAGAGACCTTAATGGTGGTATGATAATGATAATCATTACTGAAATGATGATGAAAGATGTGTTGCTGTGAGTAATTCAATGATGTCACTGAAAGACAATGAGAAGCTGAGGTGGGGAGAGGCAGCTGTGCGCGTCCCAACCTGTTGAAGTAAAGGGACAAGGCTGAGGCCAGCTGGGATGAAGGAGAAAGAACTACAGGGGTTTTAGAGGGGGCTTCTTTTTTTAAAATATGTATGCAGAAAATTATTAACATGAGAGTCTGGAGGTTTGCCAGGGACTTATTGCAGACTGATTTGGTGAAACGCTAAAGGTTGCAAGGAGAAAGGAAGAAATGTTCATTAATGATCGCTCACTGATGTTCCGGAACACGTGTCAAAAAATTTGACCAAGATGAAACTCATCTGAGCTAAAATGAACAACGTTTGTAAAGTTAACATGACATGGCAAACAGAGATGGTTTCCATTTTCTTCTGGAGCTTAACTTCTCTGGAATCCAGATTTGTTTTCCTTGCTTCCAAATATTAGTTTGATTGCTCTTCAACACGATTTTGCATGGATTTTTGGGGCAGAAGGCTGGCCACTTATTTTCTATATTTATCTTTTAAAAACAGCAAATTCCATGAACAGACCTAAACAAACCGTGCACTCATTCTAATAAAAAAGTGTTTCCTGTTGCCAGAGCCTCTTGCGGCTTCTTCCACTTTCATGTACCAAGATTGGATAAAAAAACAACAGGGAAATGTATTGGTCCACTGTTGAATAAACAGATCTCTTTTTCACAGGCAACAATGCCACAGTAAATTAAGTTGACTCTATGACAATGCATCCATCATGTACCAACCAAAATGATCGTCTGCATGCATTCATCTACACCTGAAAATAGTCCCCAACTATTTCAACAACATTCACCAGCTATATTAAAAAGAACTTAGCTTAAGTTTTGCATAATAGTTTTTTAATGGCAATAATAGGTTTGAGTCTCAGCGCCCACAGTTGGAAAGAAAAAGAAGACCAATGAATGATTTGTTTCTGTGGAGTTTGATGGAGTTGTTAAACAGTAAGAACATTATAAAGTCACTGAGAATCCAACAAAGAACAAGAGGCCTTAAGTTGTTAACATTGTGGTAAGAAAAAACGTATGAATAACTTAACAATGAATTATTTACAGTCAGAAACATTCCTTTTTCTACTTACATCTGTACACCCTGTTATTCCCTTCAATAAAGTTTTAAAAGTCGGAGATCTTGTGGCCATAAATCATCTCTACTGTCTAATAAATTGTGTAAAAGGTTACAAAAAAGTTGGCTCCTAAAAGTCATGCTCTCAATCTGTCACTCATGGCCGTTTTCGGCAATTAGGATTGTGTTGATCGTCAGATGTTTTCTAACGTTTTTTTTTTAACTCATATGCAAGAATATGAGAATAATGAGAATAATGAGTTCTGATTTTTTTTGTTGAAGTTTTGATGAATAAAATGCCCTTAATAAGGTAGCTGAAGAAATAGGACAGCATTCACAGCTGAGGAATGCTTTAAAACAGACTCAGTAATCAGTAAATACCTGTGACCTTTGACCCCATCCAAAGTAGCTGAACACCAGCTGTACTGTAATGGCAGGTCATTAGTCAGGTGAGAAAGGAGCCGATGGCTGATGATAATGCTCTGATCACCTGGTTTCTCTTTCCAGACATTTCAGAGACTTTGGGTTGAAGACCTAGGAACACGTTGAGCATGAAGGTGAGAGTTGAGACGCCATTGAACTCTCTCTCTCTGCTTAAATATGTTTTGCAATATTTGAATATCAAAATCACAAACCTCTGTCAAGTAGTATTTGTTTGAGAATGCACTGGTACAGGGTGGGAGACTTTAAACAAAATCCTCAAGGAATCAGTACAAAAGTTTCATGTTCCTTCAAATAAACAAAACTAAGTATCTGCAAATGTGATACATGACTCATGTTTGCTCATATCAGCTGCCATTGCTTTAATAAAGTTATGTCTTTATGAAATTTCCATTTCACTTCCCTTCACTTTGTTATTGTCTTTAACTTGTGCCAAGCAGGTCAAGTTATAGATGCTGTTTGTTTGTCTGTTTTTCAGCAGAATAATGAAAAAACTACTGGCCTGATTTTCCTGAAACTTGGTGGAGAAGGGGAAGCATGGGCCAAGGGAGAATCCATTAAATTATCAAGGAGATTTAGCTCAAACTCAAGTGCCAGCCATAATATTGTCCAAATTGAATTCTACAAGACTTGGAAATACATCAAGGCATACTCTATTTATGCGTTGTGTGTGCAGATTTGCATATCATAGAACACTGGACTATTGGCCTTGGCAGAGGCTTCTCCAAGTACCCTGTTGTTTCAAATTATACCGAACATTTTGGGATCAACCTGTCACTGGAAATCATCCTTTTTGTTCATGGTTCTGTTTTGCATATTTAGGCTTGTTTTCTTTTCATTTCCCCTCTTTCGTTGGTAATTTCTGCTTTTTTTCTTTCCCCTCTGACATTAAGAACACACCTGCACATTACACTTCAAACTAACTAATGATTTGACCTTTATAAAAATATCTTACATTTATCGTAATTCATCAAAGATGCCGTGTTTCTTTGTTTTATTAAGCTCCTCTATTTCTTCCATTTACAAGAACAATAACCTCTAGAACTGAATCCCTTTATTTTGAGAGGATGATGCCAATACTCAGCGTTGGTTGGTTGTCTGGGAGGTTACGTCTTATAACCTCAGGGTGCATGAAATACTTCCCGAGTTAAGCTGTGAGAGCCTTACACAAGTGATGACATAACTTCCATCTGACTTTGTATTTGCCTGTTAATTAAAGCTGTAAACAGGTGGGTGAGAGCGGCTTTGTCGGTGACTTTTTACTTGACAATCAAACTTCCTCACTGGAGGTTTAATGATGTTTACCTCCTGTGGTGCCCTTCAAGGATGGAAATGTACCTTTAACCAAGCACACAAACACAAGCACACACACACACACACACACACACACACACGCCTAAACACTCACACACAAACTTGGAGCAATTGGAGGAATAACCAAACAGCTGGTCGGTGTATCACGCCAAGTGTTGTTTCTACTTTTAATTTTCAACAGCAGAATTGCATTAACAAAAATATTCCCATTATTCTCTTGACACGCATAACACACCTGAAAATAATGTTACTTACTCTTTGTTTGTCTTATGTTAACTTTATTTTAATATGAATTGGAGGATGTGGTCTGTTCTATCAGCAACAAAGACATATCAAATTAAGACTTAATTACAAATTCAAAGAGCATGCACAAAGCTGCATAATGTCCTTTTTCTGAGTGAGTGTGTGTGAGTGTGCTGATTCGTTGTTAAAGATGATCTACTTCAGTGTAATTTGGATAACATCATGATTCAAAGAAAAGACTGAAATTGAAAAATGCTATTTAGGAGGGCATCTTAAGAGATTTTGATAAATGCACCCAATTAGAGGTTAGAGTTACAAAAATGAAATTCTTTGGGTTAAATATTTACTTTTTCAAAACAAAGGAAAACATTGAAACCAATTAAACGGCTATATTCTTGATTCAAAGTTTGAATCAAGTCAAGTGGTTAGGGACCAGACCCTCTCCAAAGGCTCACAGATTGAATCTGAGAGTCTGGGAGATGATGAATGGAGTGGGGGGGGGGGCTCTAACTTTTGCTCTTGTCTTAAATATTAGACTGTTTTTGTTTTGGCTCTTTAAGGCCCCTTTTTCTTATAAGTTACAATGGAGAATATCTTTTAAACATCTCACAGCCTTTTGAAATGTGACAAGGAGCCCACACTTGGGCTTGTATTTTTCTATAAAAGGCAACCCAAGGTTCCCAGGAATGTTGTGGAGTAAAAAGTACAATATTTTACTTTCAGATGCACATTAGATCTAGAAAGTGGCATTTAAAAGGAAATAAGTAAGTACGGTATCTGAAATTGTACCAAACTACAGTAATTGTGTAAATGTAATAAGGAACACTGTACAACTAAAGGGGTTAGTGAGCTACCATAGAATCATCTCGAACTCAGCCTTTAGACTGTTTGGCATTAGGCTAATTTTGCAATATCTGCTTCCCTCTGCTGGAATACAGTGGTATCAGTTTCAGTCCACAACATAAAAATGAGGTCAAACCTTGTTCACGACGGAGACTTCCAATTACCCCAGCAACACCATTCTTACTGTACGCCTCCAGTTGTTGTGTTAGCCTGCTCTCAGATAAAGTGTGTGTAAAGAAGAGGAGGCCACACACTGTTGTCTTTAGAGCTTAGAGCTGGAGAGCTAACCGGCTTCACTCTGGGGGTCCCACGGAGAACTAACGCCAAAAACAACAGACAAAAAGTATGAGAAACAACAGTGGAGAGCTCCAGGAATGCTCTGGGAGAAAAATTAATAGAGGGAGGAACAGAGAGAGATGAGGAGAAAAAGGGGAATCACAAAAAGAGAGTGTGCAAGTGAGAGCTGTCCAGCAGGCTTCCACAGGGAGCCGAGAACAGAGGCCCTGTTGTGGCTGCAGCCGACAAAACACTTGGCAAAGAGAAGGAGAAAGGGATGACAAGGACTGTCAAAGCTCAGAGAGACCAGAGGGATATTAGACATAACAAATATGAAGAGAGCTTGTGCAAAGGAGTTGGGTTTCTATGTGTGTGAGCTGATAAAAGAGCAAGTAAGAAAATGAGAAAAACATGAACTAACAACATCAATGTGTGAGCAACCAATAAAGAATACTTTCTTGTTTGTCTCCATAACCATCGGGTAACAAATGGGAATACGTACACGTGTGTTTTGTGCACATGTTATCCCCAGTCAGGGTCCCATGGGAAAGAAGTGTGTAAGTGTGTGTGTGTGTGTGTGTTTCCTGGAGGAGCCCCCCTTGGCCCCTGCTGAAACGTGACTGTGCTCCAACCAGGTCCTCAGCAGCTCAGCTCAGCCAGGCTCACAGCCGCCACTGCTGCTGCTGAGAAGCACTGGTTTCCTGTGCACATTCCCCACCTCCCCGGCTGTGTTATTGTTGGCCCAGACAGAGGGGTACACAGCTAGGGACCAGGGGTCTTGCAGAGGCCTCAATGGTCTCTACTCCTGAAGGTATGCCAAGCCCAGAGAAGTAGGTTGCATGATGATAGTGCTTGTGCTTTTAGCCATAATATGTTTTGAGTCAATTTTGTGCTGGGTATGTATTATATGTGTCACAATTGGGTAGCTACATTTCCTATTTCCAATGGTTTCCTCAGTCAAACTACAGATTAACCCAAAATGACATATTTCTGCTTTAAAAACACTCTCTAAATGTTGACATGAACAATACAAATATAGGCTAGGCTAACAATTGCATTAGCAACGAGCTTTACAAACCACGCATTAAGTAGCATTATGGGAAACAGTGTCGCTACATTATAACTATTGATTACTTTGGATTATGAATCAATATGTGCTAAATAATTAGGATTGAAGTCTGTCTCTGCTGCCCTTTTGTTGCTAGTTATGCTAGCATGCTAACAATGAAATTAATTAGTGAGCTTAAGTAATGGCATAGCTGCAGCATGCTACTGGACGATTATTTGTTCGTTGTATTATTTGTATTGTATTATTTTTGTAGACAGGCTCAGTTGCATTCTATCTTTGATATTCTATTCCTTAATGAGAAATAACACTTTTTTTTTGGTGCACTTTGCCCTAAATGAAAATAAAAGTGCAGATTATATCAGTTCCAAAGGATGTATCACAGATGTTGCTGGGGTTCAGTTTACCTAAGTTTTAGAGGGAAATGAAAAGAGTAGACACACAACATCAGTTATCAATGTGCTCCACATCCCGAAGGAATTTTTAGGTTTAAGTTTGTAATTAACGCTAAAACCAATTAGAAGCATGTGATATTAGTTTCTTTTTTTGTGATAAATTTTTTATTTAGAAATGTACAAATAAATTACATCTTATATTACAAATGTTTGGCCCCATGCATTCGGGCCGCAGACCATTCCATCTGAACAATTTCAAGAAGAGAGTTGGCCCAATGTCGCCAGGTCAAGGACTGTGGCGGTTGCCATCTTAATGCCAACATTTTCTTTGCTGCAGTGAGACCAGCCCATAAAATGCGCCTCTGCTGCAAAGACAAGTTTAAATCGGAATCATCATTAAGAAGGAGCAAAATCAGTGAAGGCGGGATCTTTAGCTTTAAGCATGTCACTTAGAGTTGAAGTTATTTGCTTCCAGAATGTGACCACATCGGGGGAACTCCCAGTACATATGCATAAACGACCCCAGGATGCTGAGTGAACATAAGTCACAATTGGGAGATGTAATAATCTTCATAGAGTTCCGTTTCCTAGGGGTGATGTACATCCTATGAATGAATTTGTAATGTATTAATTGGTGATCAGGATTTTTAGATGTACCACACAGGTTTTGTGATATTAGTTTCTTGAGGGTATTTAGCAAACTATAATTGATTTCGGGAATTGTTGCTTGTTTCAGACATAATACGGTTGATAGACTGTAATACCTATGGTTGTAGTGGTCTTGAAAGAACAGAGAGCTTTCAGCACGGAGAGAGGAGGTGGGGCTTGAGTCTGGATGAAAGGCCAGCATTGAACAAGGTTACAAAATAAAGCCATGGAGGTCATCAGGACTCCACTTCGAGATCACGAGAAGGCATCTGACTTTCAGTGTTTCTATGCCTAAATATATGAATCATTTAAGCTGGGCCACTACACATGGCCTGAAGCTCAACAAATTCTGTATTTGTACAATTTCCCTTGCCGTGCCATATGTGTGCATCTGTTGCTGTAACTGGCTTTAAAACAGGAAATGAACTCAGTGGCTCTCATATTTGTTTTGACACCAATTTCTTCCGCTTGTAATCCCAATTATAAAGCAGTTATTCAACTCACACACAAACCTGACCCACTCACTGACCCACTCACTTTCTTTAAAAATAAAACATGGTCTCATTTCGAAACCAACATTGACATCACTTTTTGTACAAGTGCTTTTTTTTTTTTTAACAGTTTGTAGAATATGTATTAGATTCAGTGGATGTCTTTCTCTCTATCTTCTTTGGCTGTATGCAGGGTTGTGCGTCTTTATTTTCTATATATGTGAGGACATACAAAGCATTCCTACAACAGCTGGACAGCACAACAAACAAGTTGTTGTAACAGGACACAACCAGCTAGGACAGCATGCCCCTGCTCTCGTTGAAGAGCTCGTCATCTAAACACAATTACACTAAATGCATGTTTCTAACAGTGTAACACTGCTAAGTAGCCTATATATAGGCTTCATAAGGAAAATTAATCACGTTCAGAGGCCAAAAAAGCAGCATGTATTTGAGTTTGCTGAGAAAAAAAACTCACTGGTTACTGCCAAGTAATAGTATGTGGCTAATCACTCTGTGTCAAGGTTATCTGAAGAATTTGACGGCTGCAGACAGAAACATCTCTTCATCTCTCAAACAGAGAAGCTTGATCGGTCACATGCTCTGATTCATGTGCTTTAACCTGAAGTCATGCAACCTGAATGACAACCTTAGTACAGAAAGGAGGATCAGGAACTCTCACACATAATGAATTAAGCACTAAGCACATGTTTACCCTATGTAACTCTAATACTTAACATGTCTTTTCTTGAGCATCGCCAATTGAGCCCTGCAGAGCGCTTCCCAGAGACTTTTATTTAGTAAATGACTCTTTATGTCTTTGTTGAAGGTTACAGTAGAGTATCAAAGGTTACAGTGAACCGTCTGAATTAATTTCCTTCAGAAGCATTTTGATCAGAGACTCAACTGCAAGTCTGTGTAGAAGTGGAATATGGCTTCAACCAGAAAGACAACACTTCTCCATATATTGTCCTGTTAATTTTATGGATTTTATGGATGAGAAAGACCAATACTTCAATTTTCAGAACACTGTTATCTGAATTCTAATAAGCGTAATAAAATCCTCTCTTTTTGAGGATCTAGATTGATCATCATTTGTTTAAAGGTATTGATAGCAGGGAGGGTGAGAGAGATCATGGATGGGCAACCTATCAAATATAAATAAATACAAAAGTATAAGTAAGTAGTCTATTTTCTTCCAGTCACATCGAGTGGGCCAGTTGCACATGTGGGTGGGCCCATGCCCATGAGTTCCATTACAGGCTGCCATACAGTATATGACACTTACTTTATCAATCTGTAAGAATTTTTTTTTAATTTTTACAACTTAAAAAAGGCACACAGACTTCCAATATATGCCTAATAGGAAACATATGAGTGGAATTCAATCACAGTGGATTCAGTCACGGACTGTTTACAAAAGTTTGCAACATTATCCTTTTGACCTACAAAGAGAAGAGAGGGTTTATTATAGTATCTACGATAACAGCTGCTGTATGTATTTTCCTCCAGAGGCCTTTCCCTCTAAGTACTGTGAAAATATGATCGGTATGAAAGGCAGGGTCAGGTGAGCCTGGCTGCTAATCTTATCAGCTTTCTTTATTTTGACTTTTTGTTGATGAATGATAGATCAGAAACATGAAAAATCCCCCATACTGCATTTCTTTGTAAGCCATTTGGAGTATTTTCCTGAACCCTCCCAGTCAATGAGAACATGTGGCTTCCACATAGAGGCAATCAAAATATTTTAATGAAGATTTCTAGTTATATGAAACTAGTTGTATGAAACTAGTTAGATGCACCAACTATTATAGGCTCCCTGACCTGATTACCCCCCATGTGTTCTTCTATGTATGTTAGTTCTAAAAAATAAAATAAAAACTCAACACAATAAGGTACATTTATCACAGCATTTTTGGTCAAATTGAGTAAATACATATAGTATACTTTCTATAGAACTGGCTTGCTCTTGTGGGTCATTATGGCACCAGTGTTAAATTAGGCTATTTATTAACCTATTTAATTTATGTATCATAGTTTAGGCTACTTTTTTTCAATCAAATGAATCAACATTTTCCTATACCAGTAAAATATTCAATATCGTAATTTAAACAGGTTATTTAAAAAAAGAAAGGAATCAGTTATAACAACGAAACCATTTCTAGGCTTTGTTACAGCCAGAGACTGTATAAGTCATACAATGTGTTTTGGTTGCTCTGAAATGACGTCCGTACGCTTATCTTGTGCCGGGTGACAGCTAGACCCTGATGGAATGATGATGATGATGGTGATGGTGATGATGGTGATGATGGTGATGGTGATGGTGATGGTGGTGATGATGACAGCACGTGCCTCCCTCCGCCCTCAAAGTGGGAGCAGGTTGCGTCAAACGTGCTCCTCCTCTCCCATTCTCCGTTGTATGCTTCCCATCCCCATCACAGGATCGCAGACAGGTAACCGCAATGTCGCATTTATTATTGTGTTAGGGATTTAACAAAAAATGATTTTAAAGGGGTTCCTGGCGTTTAAAATAGATATGTTGGTTCAAAAGGTATCGTCTGTTTGTTTGGAAGCCGTTCACTTTGAGGCTGTAAGGTTGGATTTTGTGGGATTTCTCTTGATACTATGTTGCAGTTTGTTGTGCTACTTATTGATTTATCTCCACAAATAAAGTATCCTACGTGATGCTGGGCTGTTAAACAATTTCGGTTATGCGCAGGGTGCATGGACGCTGTGACGTAGGCGATGTTATCTTTCTATACCACTATTATCAATATGACGCAGGAGGGAACCGTTTGTAAACGCAATTATTTCAGGGTTGAGCATGTACATTTTTCATCGCTGGAAGCTTTTTTATGCGAATGCTTATCTTTCTTCGTGTTACTTTTGAAGTGTGCTTGTGTTGGTGTGCGTGCGCGTGCCCGTATATTTTCGTTACAGAGCACTTGAAGCCTTGTGTGCACCCACTAAGGTGTTTTTTTTTTGTCTTGTAGGTTATGTAATCTCTTGTAGTTTAGTCATCTTTTGTTTGATTTTGATGCCTTAGCCCAAAGAGATTAAACAATTAGTGGATTACCTGACTAAAAGTAAGTATTATCACTTTATTGTTTCTGACATCTTTACACACACACACACACACACACACACACACACACACAGAATCTGATGTACAGTGTTTAAGCTTGACAAATATGATTATTCAATGCTTTTCCTAGTGGAAAATTATATTAGACTGAATATGTTTCTGGGACCATTGGTGGTATTTTTAAGATGCCTTCCTGTTTTTGGGTAGGCTACTTAAAGTTGCATCTTTAATTTGAAGTTAAGTGATCATGGATCAAGGATTAATCATTTTAAGATCAAGAGATCATTCAAATAAACTCATGAGAAGACATGTATCAAGGTGCGATCTTTAGAAGCACATTTAAAAAGTGTGAATGTTGAACATAAATGACCCTGCTCTCCTTTGCTCCGTGTCTCTTAACGTCTAACCTTTTGGTTATTGGTTGCTCTTTTGCATAAATCTGAATAAGGCGTTAAAGTTTTAACAGAAACATGACACAATGTGCTCTTCCACTCAGGATGGAGGCCCTGTTTAATGAGTGGCTCTGGCAGGAGGAGTACTGGCTCCCCCCTGGTATCCGCTGGCGGGACATTGAGGTGAAGGAGGACGAGGGCCGCTTCCCTCTACCCAGGGATCTTATCTACACCCTGCCACTGGCCTTTGCCTTTATAGCGCTCAGATACATCTTTGAGAGGTGAGACACAACAGCCTCCACCACAGCTGGATCATGAAACCACAAATGCAAGATCACATTTTTAATTATTGACTAAACTAAGACTCCTGCTGTGTTTGATTCTCTGAAGCAGTATGTTTCTAAGATTTACGGTGGACTACAACTTTTAAATTGAGTGTGACTGACTGAATGTGTTACAAGGAAACAGTTCTGCATAATGGTTATATCTTTGCTCGGGTCTGACTTCCTCCTTCATCTGCATTGTCATGCTGGCTGGATAACTGGTTTACTGCCTGTGTGGCACAGGATAATGGCTCCTTTATCCTTCATTAGAGCTCCCTGTAGATGGAAAGCATTTATCAAACAGGCAGTGGGAGAGATGAGCATCATGAGTAGACAGGTTTTAGCTGCTGACTGTGAAAGCCCTCTCTCCTCCCCAGGGGAATTTAATTCAGCCCTATTAAATGTGGTGTACAAGTTGGAGGGAGAGGCAGGATAATTACTCTGATACAGCAGCTTTGTTGGTGCTTCTTAAAAGCTTGTGTAATTTAAAAGGAAACCCCAGACACAGGCTAAACTAATGCTGAATGGCTATTTTTTGTAGACTCTGATGGCCTCTGCAACCTTTTAGTGGAGCTATAACCATCACTGGGTGTACAGCAGGAACAAAAGATGGATGGGAAAACTTGACTTTCAGCCCCCGTAGTGTTTATTCTTAGAATCATACTGAAACATCTCGATACTTTATTGGAAATATCCACTCTATGATGCCCCTTGAAAACACCTCTCAGCAGGAAAAGGCAAATGCATCTTATTTTTAGTATGAGATGATGACAATAGGCATTGCTGTGAACAGGAGCAATACCAAGTGGATTTTAATCCTCTTTTGATTCATTAAAAAGGTTCTATTTCAGTTCAATACCAATCAAGTGATATGTGTTTTGACGAAAATATATCTGCAATAAATCATGGCTTAGGTCATTTTTCAAGCTAAAATGCCCCAAACTGGCTATTTTAGGTTTCAAGGCTATTTGCTTTTCTTGCCCCTTCTTTTTAGTAAACCCAATGTGTTGGTTGTAATTGAATGTTGGTTGGGCAAAACAGGATATCTGATAATACCGCAATGGGCTGTGAGAAAAGTGTTTTTTCAAAATTCAAATTCAAAACCCTAGTTTGCATTTAAATATGCATATATCCCGGGCCATTTCAATTTAATGCACACTGATGTTAAAACAAAATGTAAACGACCCTGAAACCAACACAAATTAGATCACAGACCCTGATTTCGTTTTTTTTTTTTTTGCACATCCATGGTCCATCATCTTGATACATTTTGCCTCCTGCTGCGCTAATACTGAAAATGTTTTAGCAACTAATGCCTCTTGCTGGCATTAGAGTTAAAAGTGACCGTAAGAGGATGATGTGACATGTGATGTATGAACTGATAAGAGGCTCGTGTTTGCATACTTCTTATCAGCTGCTGTATCTGCCCTGAAGTTGAACACTATGTGAGATTGCTTGGCATTAACTGTGAGAGATTAGTACCATTGTTTGGCTTAAAGTCTTTTGTGTAGTATGTTTAATTGAATTTCTTGCATTGGAAGCGTAAAAATATATTATGCTTAATACCAGCGTGCACCCGAGTGTCTGAGTGCTATCCAGTGAAGTATTAATGTGTTGTTCATGTCTGTGAAGCTGTAGCCGATGTCAGCTTAATGGGTGTCTTTATTCGATGATCCTGCTCTGCAGCTGTTTCCCTGTATTGAGGTAGGGGTGTGTGTTTGTGTGTGTGTGTGTGTGTGTGTGTGTGTGTGTGTGTGTTAGAGGTTCCTGTAACAAGAGAACATGTTTGTCTCTAAAGCTGACCTTCTCATTCTCTCTGATCTCTCCCTCCCTGCCCTCTTCAGGATGACTATCTCTGAGCTAGAATTACACACATGTTATTATGCCTGGCATACACACACACACACACACACACACACGCACACACACTTTTATCTAAACATCTTGCTTGTGACACATTGTCCCTGTTCTTCTCTGTGGCTCTGTCTTGTCTTTGTAAAACTAAACACATGCAGATCAGAGGTCTCTTGACGCTATGTAAGGTGACGACAAAGCGCCTGGCCATTTGTCACACTACACTCATGGGAGGAGCTTTGCAAGCTGTCAGGAGCGACACTTAATGAGATATCTCACAATGAGATATATCTTGTTTCTATCGCTTTATTGTCCCTTGCTAGGATCACATTGAGCATCTCATGTTGATCCCTCTGCAATTATATTTTCTCTCTCTTTTTTTTGGTTCTCTGTCCTCACAGGCTCGTTGCCGTCCCATTAAGCAAACAATTAGGAGTGAAGGACCGGATTAGGATCCGAGCCGCTCCTATCCCGAAGCTGGAAACCTTCTACAAACAGAACAGGCGGCAACCATCACCAGTTTGTTCTGTTTGACTTACCTCTCTAACCTTTATGTAGACCTTCCCTAAAATCTCTCAGTATTGTCCTGCAATCCACATCTGAGTAGCCTTTAATTATCATTTGCACTCACAGGACTTTTTGATCTGGAATGAGTGGTATATTGATACATTTGATTATTTATTAGTATTTTCCCCACAGTTGGCAAGAAAGTCATCTGTTGTCCCTGGTTGCATTTCAGAGTTATGCAAAAAACATCCTATTTTTAGCAGTTCATGTGAAAAAAAGGAACTAATAAAAAAAGAGAAGAATCTAATACACACAAGTCACACTAGGGGCTAATGTGTTTATAATATTGCACAGGTATACTCTGTCATGATACAGGAAATTGTAATGTTTTGTGTTAGGCCTGTTCACTGCACAGTGTTATATGATAATTTCCTCTAACAGCACTGACATCAGTATGCTGTCGGGTCCCTTTTAGTTATTAGTTATTTCTTGAGCACCCTTTATTGTCATCATTTCCTTTTGTGAAACTATTCACAACTGTCCTTCCAAAAAGTGTTCCTTACTTTTCCCTGAATCAGTAAACAGGTGCAGGAAAGTGATATAAACATTTACACGGGAATTCTCCATCCTCCTTTTGATTTTGTTTGACAAGCTAACACCAATGATGGGAAAAGACTTGTCACAACTTATAGAATAAAATTCCCCGAGCACTGTTCCAGGTTTGCCTGTGTGCCACGACTTACATTCAAATCATCACTTTGCATGTGGCCTGAACAGCCGCAGCAAAGGCTCCTGCTTGATGCCTTTGTTGATCCGGCATGTAAATATGTGGCAACAGGCAGAATTGGAACAGGCCAAGGAGTTTGAAATATATATTTTAGGATGCGTTAGCTCAATACAGTAAAGGGAAAATGTTGCATCCTCAGTGTTTATGCTTTAAAGTAGGTTCCTTGGACACAATGCAAGTAGAGAGCTATTGTTAGGGTATTGTTAAACCCCTGAATTTGTGGGAGGTTTGGAGAACTAACATAATCACAACACTCCAGAGACTTAGTTCTGAGCTTTGCCTTGGTGTTACATCCAAATCAAAGTCATTAATATAAAACAAGGGAAACCTACATAAACCAGGTGTTTCATAGCCAACATACACATAGGACCAAACAAAGGCTTTAAATACTTCCTGGTTAAACCACATGGCTACTGTAAATGCAAGGGCAGAGTTCAACAGAGTGTTACAGCTAATAAAGATATTAGTAACATCAGTCATTAAATTATACAACCTGGACCTGGAAGTGGACCTTAGAGAGTATAATCATTAGAAATAAAAGAAAGCAAATTCTAGAATGATAACATGGAAAATGAAGCACTTAATTTATCTGAAGGGGATCCACGTTTTAGCGAAGACACACATACTATTAACAACACCTAACAGTTTGGATGATTTGAATTTGTTAAACAAAGTAGTAACACAGCTGTCATAGACATCAGCAAGGAGCTTTGGTTTGTAAAATACCACGTGTGAAATAGTGTGTCTCAGGAGTTGAGAGAGCAGCCGGCAGCAGTAAACCTCTTCTGAAATGCAAATATCAGTCCAACCCTCAGTCTTTAAATATGCATTTGTGTTTGTGTGTATTCAGAGTGAGGTGGT
The DNA here is from genome assembly GCF_963584025.1 of Labrus mixtus. Lineage (NCBI taxonomy): Eukaryota > Metazoa > Chordata > Actinopteri > Labriformes > Labridae > Labrus > Labrus mixtus. Next base: position 18,928,220 of record NC_083614.1, on the reverse strand, counting down.
GACCTTGGGGAAGCAATGCGGACTCTCACAGAGAAAGATCCAGTCCTGGTTCAGGCACAGAAGGAACCAGGACCGACCTAGTAACACCAAAAAGTTCCGCGAGGCCTCGTGAGTATTTGAAGACTTAGACAAAAAGGCTTGTCTGTCTGTTAAAGTTATAAAAGGCTTACATTATATTATGAAGGAAAGAATACAAATCTTGTCATGTCAAAAGCTGGTTTTCAGTAAAACTGCCCCCTTTATATGTTTTTAACAAATAACAATCAGTGGACCAGCTCTTTACCCTCGCAGGGCTTCTTGGGGGAGCATGGGAATTTGCTCATCCAGTCTACATGTGTTTTGTGGATTTGGAGAAGGCTTTTGACCGTGTCCCTCGGGGGATCATGTCGGGAATAAGGGGCCCCGGGGCCGTTGGTACGAGCCATCCGGTCCCTGTTAGACCAAAGTGGGAGCTGTGTCCGCATCCTCGGCACAAAGTCAGACACGTTCCCAGTGCGTGTTGGCCTCCGCCAGGGTTGCCCCTTGTCACCGGTCCTGTTTGTGATCTTCATGGACAGGATCTCAAGGAGCAGCCAGGGGGAGGAGGGTTTCCAGTTTGGAGACCTCAAAATCTCGTCTCTGCTTTTTGCAGATGACGTGGTTTTGTTGGCTTCCTCAAGCTGGGACCTCCAGCAGGCATTGGGGCGGTTTGCAGCCGAGTGCGAAGCGGCTGGGATGAGGGTTAGCACCTCCAAGTCCGAGGCCATGGTTCTCTGCCGGAAAAAGGTGGATTGCTCTCTCCGGGTGGGGAGTGAGTCCTTGCCCCAAGTGGAGGAGTTCAAGCATCTCGGGGTCTTGTTCACGAGTGAGGGTAGGATGGAGCGTGAGATTGACAGACGGATTGGCTCGGCGTCAGCAGTAATGCAGGCGTTGTGCCGGACCGTTGTGGCGAAGCTCTCGATTTACCGGTCGATCTACGTTCCAACCCTCACCTATGGTCATGAGCTATGGGTAGTGACCGAAAGAATGAGATCGCGGATACAAGCGGCCGAAATGAGCTTCCTCCGGAGGGTGGCTGGGCTCAGCCTTAGAGATAGGATGAGGAGCTCGGACATTCGGGGGGAGCTCGGGAGTAGAGCCGCTGCTCCTCCGCATCGAAAGGAGCCAGTTGAGGTGGTTTGGGCATCTGTTAAGGATGCCTCCTGGACGCCTCCCTTTAGAGGTTTTCCAGGCACGACCAACTGGGAGGAGACCCTGGGGCACACCCAGAATGCGCTGGAGGGATTATTTATTCCATCTAGCCTGGGAACGCTTCGGAATCCCCCAGGAGGAGCTGCAAAGCGTTGCTGGGGAGAGGGAAGTCTGGGTTGACTTACTGCTACTTACCTGCTACCACCGCAACCCGACCTCCAAGAAAATGGATGGATGGATAATCTCACTTTCTATTTCAAAAGTCATTTCAAACTAGAATTACATTTAGCTTTAAAGACTAAACTTGGTTGCCATATTTTAAGTCTAGAGCTTGATTTATTTCCAAACACAATTATATAATTTACAAACATGATTATCCGTGTTCACGTATTTAATTCATGCTGCAGTCTCTAACAAGTGATGGTGTTCTTTTTATCGTTGCAGCTGGCGTTTTGTCTTCTACCTCGTAGCGTTCACTGTGGGGCTCGCCTCTTTAATTAATGTAAGTGTGCTACCAACTACACTAGGACTGACAATGGGACGTTGTTTTGTGTGTTAGCAATAAGACATGCACATTTTTATTATCTCTTGTGGACTCATAGACATCCACTGTGTAACTTTAATGGTTTGCAAGAGTTGAGTTAACATTCATCCTCGAGCTTGTATGATGTGAAGACTGTTGATGTTGATTGTTTCATCTTTCAGACTCCATGGTTCTGGGATCAAAGAGAGTGTTGGAGGGGTTATCCAAAACAGGTGAGGACAAAATTGCAAGATTGAGCAGACATTAATTTAACAAAACATGTCTTAAGTAATTAGTCACACTAATGACTGCTTGTTCATCTGAAAAGTAAATAAAAATGTTTGATAATCTATGCATTCTTTGCTTGATCCAGCTATTTCCACACAAGGCCTCTTTTCCATTATCTTCATTGATTATGATCATGAGTTGAATACCTTCGGCTTTAGACTGTTAAAAAACAAGTATGATGATTTTTTTTTCACTATTTCCTGACACTGTAATGACTTTAGATTTATTAGCAGTGATAATAATCTATACTCAATATAAAGTCCTAATGCAATATAGAGCTATTCTCTGGTACAGCTGGGACATTAACTCATCCGTTAAGAAGGAACGTGAGAAGGAAATCAATATCTGGGAGGAACTCAGTAAAACAAAGTCTTAAGTGTTTGTTGAAGGATTTAGTCATGGTAGATTTTGAGTTTATGACACAGTTTGTTCAGTAAACTTCTCCAACCCCTCTAACGTTTAAGTCTACTCCTTTGCTTCCTTAACAGTTTTTAAGCTAATCTCTCTGCTATGTTTGTGGCAGTTAGTTATGCCTGCAGGTCGACATTCCTCAGTAGTAAACATCCCTTCCTTGCGGGGTCATGGCCTTGAACAGCAAACACCTCCTGCAGGCAACACAACACCTGACATTTTTTCACCTTGTTTTGAGGTCTTGTTGCCTCTGACCGAGAGAAAGGATGTGGTTTTAGGCGGTAAATGCCCCTGCCAACTTCCTGCCATTGTGCTTCAAACCTTGAATGCAGGGGTTTTTACACAAACGGTTTAGATTTAAGATAGTACACACACCACTTTCTTTAAATGAAAACATTTCCTCTTCTGGAAAACAGGTTTGCTGTAGTTGTGATAACATAAAGTTCCTTCTTGATGTGAAAGTGAAGGATTTTTTATTTGCCGACTTTCAGGGCTCTATTTACCATGTTCACAAGGCAGCCAATTTCCTCTGACATCACACTCAATGGAAAATGTAAAGTCCCCATGAAATGAAAAATACCTTTTCCAGTTCTAATCCAGCGTTCCTTTGTTACATGTTCATTTATCTGCCAAATATATTTCAATAAAGCATTATCTGAGTGTTTTTTAAATCACAATAAATGTACCTTTTGTCTTCCTACAAAACGTTTCAAATGACTCATCCTGTTATCAGGGGCGTTTACTAATTTCACAACCAATTAAAAAGCTTTGTGGAAGCTAACGATCCAATCACATCCATCCCTACATTATGTTTATTCTATCTTGTGATTGGTTCTATCCCGTCTCAGTTAGAAATACGACACTGCAGTTAGTTACTCAAAGTTTAGCTTCATTGGGACTCTAAAAACTGTTACAATGTAATAGTGTCTCATGTTCCTGTTTATTTATGTTTTATTTATAGAAATGCAGAGAAAGAGGCAAAGGACGTTTGCCACAAATCTGGAGGGACATTTGAGCAGATGTTAAAGCGACATAACAAGTAGGCTATAAGAAATCAGCTGCCATCAGGAAAAAAGCTAATATTAGCATTCAGCCTCTCCTAGCTAATACTAACAATAGCTAGGCAGTGGCTGAATGCTAAAATTAGTTTTTGGTTGTGTTGTATGATACAATAGAAAATGCATAATTTGCTGACAGCTCTGTTAAGAAAGGGTTGAATGCTCACATTAGTTGTTGAGGGTAGCCAATGGGTCATCAAATGAATGAAATACCATTCCTTGATCCATTGTCACCTCCGTTGATGATCAATCAGGAAACGCTCAAATGATGACACATTTTCAGACATTTACATGAAGTTATAAGCTGGAACACATTATAGGGCATTTGAGCGGTACACCCTGAGTGTGAAGCCAGACTTGAATGGCATCTGTGTGAACATGGTCACTTCCCCAAAAGTCTTCACATCTTTCTCAGCAAACACATGCGGGAGAGGCCAGAGTCGGTCAGCAAAAGCAGTTAATTCTTCAGTTTACAACAGTACTAAAGTTTGTTTTCCTGATGCTAGACTGATAAGCAGCAGTCACATACCACTGAATGTAAACATGTGACTGATTGTTTCTCTTCTTCTCATTCCTCAGCCTGTGTCCGAGGCTCATCATTGGTATTACATCCTCGAAATGGGATTCTATTTATCCCTGCTGCTGTCTGTGTCTGTGGATGTCAAGCGAAAAGTAAGTGAGCTCAAATACACACATGCAATCACACACACATTCACACATAATCTAAAAGCTCAGAGCAAAATCCTGCTGGTTTCCAGATGGCTTCTTCTTGAGTTTTGAACTGTTAGTCAAATGGTCAAAACTGAATTATGTCATCACTCACTGCGCTTTTTTTTGCAGTGTAATCCAAATGTTGCTTTTCTTTTGCAGGATTAAACTAAATACGGATTATGCACTAGATAATCTGGTATTACATCATGTTTGTGTACTTTGTGTGTCTGTCATTTTAAAACAGCAGTGCTGCAGGATCTGAAATATTTAGTAAGAGTTTGGCACCTACTGTTAAATTCATGTAAATTAAAAAATATTAATATTAAATTGATAGGCCTTATATATATCCAAAAAATACACTCAATATTTGCAGCCTTAATTCCCAACTTCTCTGGATAAAATATGTGGTTGTGTGTGGTTTACCCAACGTGTCAATGCTGCTGACCAAGGATGTTTCAAGTGTCCAACAAAACAATAAATCAGTCCAGACAATATGTAAATGTACCTTTCAAATTCTTGGACACTTTTGATGAAAAAGGCCGCAGACCAAAAGCTGCTGACGTGTTGGTTGTGCTAGTGAGATTTTCCTCATACTGTGTGGTCTCTGTGTGTGTTCCAGGATTTCAATGAGCAGGTCATTCATCACATCGCCACCTTATTCCTCATTGGTTTCTCCTACTGTGCCAACTATGTGAGGGTTGGCACTCTGGTGATGCTGGTACACGACTCCTCTGACTTCCTTCTGGAGGTAAATCACCAGACCTGATTTTTCTGCACTATTGAATAATAGTCAAGGTGTCTAGCTTTGCTGTCTATTTGACATATTTCACCTTGCTTACACAATTGTCATCTGCATATATTCAGGTATTAGCAAAAAAAAACCTGATTATATACTTCAAATTAGATAACAAGGAAGTAGGAAATACAAAATGCACCATTCAAATCTCTCATGAACTGCTGTTAAACCACAAAACTGCACAAAGGTCACAGGGAAGTTGACTTGAATACAGCCATTGTGTAGTTTGCATTCTCTTACTCAAAGACATCATAACCAGACGTCCGGTATCAAATAAGTCATGCACAGAAAAGCCTTATTGTCAGTTTAAAAAAAGAAAAAAGTTTTTTGTGGCTGTAAAATGATTTGCAACTCCCTCTGTGAGACTATAGGTTTATTGTCTTTGGTGTTGTGAGGCTGTTTTTCCTGGTTGCAACATTTTACTGATAACATCAGAAAAGTAAGACTGTAACTGTCAGCTTAAAGCTGAGGAAATATGTAGAGCCAGCCCTGTGACCTTAGGCGTGACTAGGTGATGTCTGGCACATAGAGCGACAACGATGTGGGTGTAATATTCAGACAGACGCTCTACAGACTGGCATTAGTATCTATGTGTGGAACTGTAAAGGTGTATTAGACAAAAGAAATCAAAGAAATTTGACAATTAATGATTATGTATCACAGTTTGGCTTGTGACAGTCTTTTATTAACTTAAACACCTTATTTCAATCATCTCTGTCCTGCCTTTGGTTTTATAATTGGATTTACATGTGAATGATAGCAATCTCACGATGGAGTAAAACTTTTAATTTGCCATCAATTTAATTGATATAGTCAAGGCAGGTAGCGTACAGTAGGTAGACTATGCTGTAGTCAGTTTAAAGAACCTGTTTTTGTCCTCCCTTGGTAACTCTTGAAACAATGCTGATATTAGTCATAAGAGAAAGCTGGTGAAAAAAAGAGTCTTTTTTTTTCTGATAGTCTGCCAAGATGTTCCACTATGCTGGCTGGACGAGGACGTGTGACTCGCTGTTTGTCATCTTCTCATTGATTTTCCTCGTGACAAGACTTGTGGTGTTACCCAGCAGGTAAAACATCACGGTGCAGTAGATGTAACAAATTCATGGCTTTGCACAAATCCTCAAGATTTTGCAGTGAGCAAGTTTTGATGAACTTATAATCTGTTTGTTTTTTTTTCAAGACTGTGTCTTTGCGTAACTAATCTTGAATGCTGTTTTTGTAGTCCCTTTAGTGTAATGTTTAGTTGGAGGTGAAAAGAATCTGCTCTGTTGTTCTGGAGCACCCAACTGCATCTGTTGTACATCTTTGCCCTTTTTTCTCTCTCTCTCTCTCTCTCCCTACAACCTGCTGTCTCTAGTTTCTTAGCAAAGAGCAGCAGGTTTACACTCCCTGCAAAATAATTGATTCTTCACATTGAAATAAATGACTTTAGTCGTCAGAAAGCTCTCATCCTTTCCTGAGTTTGTTCTGTAGGGAAGCTAAAACTGATCATCTCTTACTGTGTCTGTCTCCCAGAGTGATCTACTCAACCCTGGTGGTCTCTCTTGACTTCTTCAAGCCGTTCTTTGGATATTATTTCTTCAATGCTCTGCTGTTAGTGCTGCAGGCACTGCACATCTTCTGGGCCTATCTCATTCTCCGAATGGTCTACAAGTTTGTGTTCCTCGGCAAGGTGAGAACAATGTAACAAAATGAGGAGTGGAAGGACAATGTTGACATTTACTTTGGCACCATAAAGACTGTTTGATTCCGTTCCCTCTCTTCAGGTGGAGCGTGATGAACGTAGCGATGAGGACAGTGAGGTTGACGACAAAGAGGAAGAGGAGGAGCCTGAGGAAGAAGGTGACGAGTGCAGCTGGGAGCAAAGAAAGGGTACAATAAACTCCAAGCTGGCATCTCTGGCTAACAACTGTGTCCTGAATAACTTGACCAACCAGCGGAATATAAACAGCAGACTGCCCAAAGCCAGATAGTGGAGCAGCCTCCACCAACATCTACCAAAACCTCCTTAAAAGAAGAAAGTTATTTCCCCTTCCACCAATTGGCAATCAACTTCTTAGTGACATATGATACAAACGTTCGGCTTTGTGTACATGGAACACGGTCCATTGAAGATTTCAGATGAGGGTAAGTCTGCATCCTGCTTATCTTGAAAAAAAAGAGTGAAAGAGAAGAACAGATGATTGTAAATCTGCATCCCCAGTATTAGATTAGGCAGAAACACCATCATTACTAACACCCACACACCAGAATTCGAAAAAATATGGCGAAACAAGGAGACAGTCTACCCTTTTTTATGTGTAGTATGAAGATTTTATATATATTGTCACTGTACTCTAACTGCTTTGTAAATACATGAAGGTGAAAGACAGTAGACGTGCTATGATGCATTTACACGTTCCTTTAATCAACATGAGAAATTATATGATTTTTATACAGGAATTAAAATATTCCAATATAATATGAAGTCAAATAATCTTTGAACAGAATAAACTAGAGGTAGAATTTCAGAGGCATTCACTCCCTTGGCTTTGTATCCACAAACATACACATTATTATTGATTGTACATAGACTTTGATTGTAGCAAATCTGTTGATAAACCACTTTATATCTCTATTTTTAATGAATGATTTACTCAACAGGAAAGGTTTATGTTGTTATAATCTCCCTGCAGAAGTTTCTTTGGTATTTTAAACTTACATTATTTTCTGTAATAGTATTTATTTTTGTCTTGGCTTATAGAAAATCTATGGCGCCCCCTGGTGCACAAAAAAGAGCACATCCTTACAGACAAGGCACTTACTATGTGACTGATGATGCATGTACAAAAAAAGTAATGCTCATGTACATGTGGACTTGTGTGATTGTGCGTTCCTTTTTCTACTTTAATATCACTACGATAGGCAGCATGGTTCCTCAACAAGGTTTTTGTTACAATTTGCTGGACTTTATTTTTGTGCCTCGGCTGCTTTGTATATATTGTAATAGGACAAAAGTTAGATTTTTTTAAGCACTGTGTGTAGGTAGGATTACACACCTACACTGGACAAACACACAGGGCAGACCTTACTGTGAGTGGTTTCACTGGTTTCACTGTTTTTACTGCTTAATATGTAGGTGAGGCTGCTGGTGTCTGTAGGCCGTAAAAAAGGTTGTTCACATAAGGGCCAATATAAAATGTGAGATATTTTATAGACAGGGAGTTGTCTACAAAAGTTTAAATGCTTTATCCACTAAAAAAGTTCTTACTGAAATGTAAAGATCAAGTTTATTACATGTTTTGATATGATATGACAGTGCTCTACTACTTTAATAGGATGAAGAGGTTATTTAGTTTTTCATTTTATCACAATGAAAGACGAGGCTCACTCTCTGTAAACTGTTTCCAGGGTTGGTTTCACGGTTGGATTATGATGATTGTCAACAGAACAGCAAAGATGTTTTTTGTTTTTTTTTAAATCTAAGTAATCTTTATTGCTGTAATTCACAACCACGAATAATATTCATTTTGAACAAGTCGCTAATAGCAACTCATAAAGTAAGTTCCTGTGTCCACTTACTTCAGCTTATACAAAATGAATGTCCTGAACAGAAGGAAGGTTGGGTCTCAATTGTAACACTGAGGCTCACAACACAGAGTGGGATTTAATTGGTGGAGAAATAAAAGGGCTGATCCACTTAATATCACACCCATTACACCAACTAAAACGATGTTTGTTTTTTTAAAGACTTAAAAAAATAGATTTTTGTTTCATGAAGTAACACTTTACTGTTCTCTTAAGAGTTCCCATGGCTGCTTGATTGATTGTGTGTAAACTTGAAAAGTTTTAATAAATGACTATTGAAATAAATAGCACTGCTGTCTTCTTTTAAGTGAATGATTACACCTGTGTCTGTTTATTTAAATTGTGCTTACTTTTTCATGTATTTAATTCATGTAAGCCAAAGACATGACCTATTAGAAAATTAAGTTTTTGACGTTTTAGTACGTAGACATGTACAAAAAAAGCTGAGGTTTGCAGAATAAATCAACGTGCTATCCTTCAAATAGGCATTCTCACAGTAACACACCCTCTAAGGGGCACAGAGCAGGGCATGGCATCATCCACTTCCATGCAGGTGTCTATGTAGGGGTCCATCAGTACCATGTTTGGGATTGCTTTGTTACTCTTTTTCTCACTGACCAGATATATCTGTCCGCTGACTGTTGTGCAGCCAGAGAAGAATTTACTGTCCAGACATTCCTCCTCAAATAAGGTCCACTCGTCTGTTTCCACGTCGAATCGCAAAGCTTGGCCTCCAAACAGGTAGAGGGCACCGTTAAGCTCTGTTGCAACCAGGTCATAACTGATGGGGTAAAAAAAAAAAAGATGTCATACAATAAACCTTCCAATTAAAGCTTAAAACAATATTATACTAAATAAATATTCGTCGTGACAGTGACAGTGTCATTAAGCAAAGCAGAAGAGTCAGCATGTAATTTAAAGTTTACTCACCGTGGATATGGAGAATAGGAGATCACATCCCATTGATCCTCCTTCACCATATACCGCTGAATTCCTCCATACGCCTCCCCATTTTCATCCAGGCCACATGCCACATAGATGCATGAGCCTAGAGTAGCAGTGGCTGCCCGCTCAACAGCCCTCACCATGGGGCTGATCGCCTCCCACCCTTTGTCTGGCCCCAGTACCAGTCTCTCTACATCACTCACAAGTCCTTCATCCATGCTGCCCCCTAGGACATACAGCGCAGAGTCCAGCCCGATGGAGCAGTGGCTGTGCCTGGATTTCTGCAGTGCCGGCCCATCAAGCCAGCGCTGGTTCCCACATTCGTAAATCCTGACCCAGTCCACACTGAACCACAGGACGTCCCGGAAGTAGCCGCCTGTCACAACCACATTGTCTCCTACAAAATGTAGGTGTTAAGGGGTTAAATAAAGAAAATAGAGAAATATTATGTATCATCATTATCCACATCGCCATCATCCTAATCCCTATTCAACCCTTACCTAGAGCAGCTACAGAGTACTGTGTGAGGTTCTTCCTCTGTAGCGGTGCACAGCTCTGCCATCTACCACTCTGCGGGTGAAACTGGTACAGTGCCTGTTGCTCCTGATCATGTGGTCCGCCCAGGACAAAGAGGGTCTCTCTGGCCCTGGTTCTCTTTATTGACCTGCCCGCTAACCAAGATTCTGGAAATTGTTCATTCAGCATACAGACAAGTTTGGCTCTGGGGTCAGAGCTTTTCATGCTTGTCAACAGTTCAGTGAGAAATGGTAAAGAGAGCAGCTCAGGCCTCACCAGCTCAATGAGCTCCAGAAAATGCTCTTCTCGTTGGGAGTCAAATGACACCCACCGTAGGATGGCCTCCAGGGCAAGATCATCCTTGAAGATGGCCAGGTCATCACTGGCAAGAAGGTCCGCAATGTTCTCTTTAGACAGGGACAGGAAGTCCTCATCGGCAGCAATAGCAGAGAAGTGTGTGAGCACCACCTGTCTTGCCACCCTGTAGAGCTGAGCGCAGCCAAGCCTCCAAGCGTAAGCCATCATCCCCAGACAGTTACTGAGGTGCAGCTCGCGCTCCAGGAACTTGCAGCACAGCAGTCTGGCTCCCTCTAGTTGTAAAAAGTCTGCAGTCTCGAGGATCCCAAGAACGTTTTCTCTGTTCAGAGCTATGTTGCATGTCCTGATGTATTCCATCAAAACCCTAAAATGCTGCAGACCCACACCTTTGATCTCAATGATCCTTCTGCGGCTCTCTACACCACATCCAAAAAACAGAGCCCTGAAGTATGGACTGTGGAGGGCTAGCCGTCGACGGTTGACATAAAAGCTCTCTCCTTCTACCTGCAGCGTGGCATCAGGTATCACCTCAGGCTCTTTCACATGTAGAACACATTCATCCTCCTGAAGTTTGTTTATCTGTTCAGACAGAACTGTGAATTCAAAACGCTGAGGTTTAGGATCAGTGTCAGCTCTGCAGGCCATTTCACAACAACCTCTTCTGTGTAGTCCCTTGTCCTCGTCCTGGTTTACAAAACACCAACCAACTGGTGTTATTAATAGACTGTCGGCTGGCTAGATGCAAACAGGAAAAAGTAGGTCATTCCCCAAAAACAAAAAACAAAAAACAATGCAAATAAAAACTGGAGGATGTAGATACGTGGACGATAACTCGTATAGTTTTTCCTTACACGCTATAAATGTTCATCGGGTGTTGAATTACCAATATTCTAAAAAACCAAAAACAATGACGTCACCAAAGCGCTCGGCGATTTCATTGGTTGAGCATCTGGGGGTCAAAGTTTTACTTCCGTGTCAAACAGCTAACATGACGGTAAGTTCGTATGGTTTTCGTTTTCATTCAAACACCACTTTGCATTTACACAATTAAACCTTATCGGGAAAATAACTCCGAGTCACTTACTGTTAATTGTCTACATAACCTGAAATGCAGGAAAAACTCTGCACATAAATATGTGTAACCTGGCTAGGCTAGTGAAGCTACAGTGAGGCTAGCTTACATGTGATTTAGCGTTTTCAAACAATGTCCAATTTCTCCGTGCAGGACAAAGAAAAGAAGAAGAAGGAGAGCATCTTTGACTTGTCAAAGTACATCGACAAGCCGATTCGAGTAAAGTTTCAAGGAGGACGGGAGGGTAGGTGGATGCATTGTTTCATAAGATAATGCTAATAAGTCTTAGGCAGGGGAAACCAAACATGCCCCAAAAAATATCCTCCTGATTAATGCATTGTGTACCTCTCTCTCTCTCTCTCAGCCAGCGGCGTGCTGAAAGGCTTTGACCCTCTGTTAAACTTAGTGCTGGACGGCACAATCGAGTACATGCGGGGTAAGTCAAATGGAAACAAACTTTAATCTGTACAAACTTTAATCTGTACAAACTTTACAGTAAGGAAGGAAGGAAGGAAATGTTTAAATCAAGCGTCAGTACGCCCTCAGAAGTGGACTTAATGTGACTGAAAATGTTGTTCTGTGAATGACCGTCATCTACAGCAGGGGTTCCCAAACTTTTCAGGTCGTGACCCCCAAAATAAGGGTGACAGAAACTGGGGACCCCCCCCCCACTGTTCTTTAAGGTGGTTAGTTAGGTATATAACGTAGCGACAGCCACGCACACACTAATGAACCTATCCAAAAAACTACTAACACAAAATAATACAAGAGCCTAAAATAATTAAACACTTCATTTCCATTTCACTCAATGATACTGTCTTATATGACATTGGACTACTTTTTGTATGTTTACAAAAATGGTAAAAAGATATACTTATGCACTTTTAAATTATTTTTAATTTTTTTATGGAAGGCATCTCGCGACCCTCTTGGTGGCTGGCGACCCACCTTGGGGTCCCGACCCCCACTTTGGGAACCACTGATCTACAGGACAATCTTATCCAATGAGAAAATGTCTAGTTGTTGTAACTGTATGGGGACATAACCTCTGTATATTTTTAGATTGACTGAGGTTGGATGATGGCTAATAATGATTTATATTCACACAATATTAAAACATCCAACATGTAAAACCTGGATCACTGTTTACTACTACCACGTCACCCAAACTAGTCATCCCTGCAGCACATAACCTTTACCTGTCATAAACCCAATAATGCCCTTATCCCGTCAAATGAGAGGAGAACTACGGGGAACACTTTTATGAAGCACGGTCTCTCTGGAAATACAAAAACTACTACAGTAATCACAATGCCTAGGCTATGCAGTAGTGAGGATACTCTGAAATGACAGCAGTATTCTGTTATTGTTGGAGTTGTCTGCCAATCATAAGAAGGGGTTTTATAATATTGCCAATAATCTGTACAACCAGGGCGCTGGTGGCACAGTGGTTAGTGCGTGCGCCACATGTATGGAGGCTATAGTCCTCCTGGAATCCAATCTGTGGCTCCTTTCCTGCATGTCATTCCCCACTCTCTCGCTCTCCCTGATTTCTGACTCTATCCACTGTCCTATCTCTTCAATAAAGGCAGAAAATGCCCAAAAATAAATCTTAAAAAAATAAAATACTAATCTGTACAACCTAGTGTCACTGTAGCTTCCAAAACATGACTGTTATTTGAAGTAGTCTTTTGTGGAATATAAAATTAAGTTGTGAATGATCAGGAGTTTTATTTTACAATTGCAATATATTAATGATGTGCAGACCCTGTGAAGGGCTCAAACAAAGAGTTTGGGAGTGACATCTGGTGATTTGACTTTTAATACATATATATGTTGTAAAAGTTGTGAGTCTATTATTTAGTGTGTGACAAGTGTAGACATTCTGTATCACATTTAAATGTTTTATCCAAATAACTTAAAGTAAAATAACTTCACTTTGAAAAAAAAATAATTATATAATAATTTGGTCCTGAAACGTATGCTTGTCGGTAAGGCCCAGTGTCCCTTTGAGCTCATTTATAATTGTTATCATCGGATGAAAATGTTGTCATGAATGAGCCTCCACAAAAACTTAAAGTGACCGCAAGGGTAAACTATTAAGCAAAGTGAAGAACTTATATTCATCTGTGAAGATACACCACCAGTCAAAATGTTGGACACACAACAGTAACTGTCTAATCAATAATATAGTAATATTATATCGTTATCATATAGCTACTGTAAGCTGTATCAAGGGCACACCTACTAATAGAAGGGTTTTTCTTTATTTGATCTATTTTCCACATTTTAGAATAATAGCAGATATTAAACCAATAACAATAAATCTTAATTAAATTTTTGTTTTGGAAAGAAATGCATACATTCATAGGCATCAACTTCACTATTTCTATTTATTTATACAAGAAACCCATGTCAAACATTCAAGCTTAAGACTGTAGATCAAAATGTCTAAGATAAAAACATGCATTTCAATCAGGTGTGTCCAAACTTTTCACTGGTAGTGTACCTCTGTAACATTTAACTCAAATGTTTGCGTGTAAATAACGCTTGCACATCCTTGCCTTTCCAGATCCAGATGACCAGCTGAAGCTGACAGAAGACACCCGGCAGCTTGGGCTGGTGGTGTGCAGAGGAACCTCTGTAGTACTAATCTGTCCTCAGGACGGCATGGAAGCCATACCGAACCCCTTCATACAGCAACAGGATGGCTAACACTGTCTCTCTGTTTCACACACACACACACACACACACACGCACACACAATTACAACCATGCACACTTAAATGTTTGTGAAGTCTTTTGTTGTTTTATATTAAGACTTACCAGTAATAATGTGTATAATGAAGCAAATTTCAGTTGTGCAAATCAAAAGTTCATCTACAAAAGGACATTTTAAGCACCTCACTTTGGTTTCTGTCTCTAGTGTGCAAAGTTTGAAAACATTTGAGTTGTAAACAGCCCACAAAGTTGGCATGTGTTATTGTAACCATTTTCTTTTTATCCAGAATAAGTCAACTTTTTACTATTCTTTGTTGTTTTTGATAAGAAAATAAAATAATAATGTGACTTAAGTGTTATTCTTCCTTGTCTGTGTGCAAGTTGTATGTGGAAATTGATAGAATTTCAGTGATTCAGATAACTTCTGTTGTGATGGTCTGTGTGTGGCTCAGCAGATGTGAATCAAGTAGCCTCTTCCCATCCAAATTTCATCCACTTCAGAAGTCTGACCACTTGCTTACTAAGTCTGTATCTCACAGTCTATCTGCAGCGTGGTGTTATCGCTGCCTTATTTAGCCCGAGAGAAAACCTTCTGGTTAAAAATAAACAGCTAAAAAGTTAAATCTGATTGAACGTCAGAAGGTTATAGGTGAAGAAGATATTTTACTGCCACCAGATGAACTTTGTAATGATTAAATGTATTTTGTGCAAACTGCTGAATTGGCTGAACTCCAGCCCATTTGTCTTGACTGAAGCATTTGATTGTGATCTTTGAAAGTGTTTAAAGGGATAAAGGGAGTGTGTGTTGTGTGTTAAGATAAGCCATTCAAGCCTATCTGCACACTGACAAAGAGACATTTGTGGTAATGCATGCTTTCAAAAGGAATCACTTTAAGCAGGGTGGGGGGATAATGTAAGTTAACTGATTTACCTTTGTTAGGATTGTTCCTCCAGTAGAGTAGAGGGTTAGCCTTTGCTCTCAAAATTTCAAGTATAGAGATCCATTATCAATATATGGTAAAATATAAGTACCTTTAGACTACAGTCTGTTAAAATGGAGTGAATTATCTTGAGGTCGACAATTTCTAGCTCTATAAATATCAAACACAATGCAATAGGTTAGTAAAGTCAAGGTAAAAGCTCTCAGTGATTAGAGAAGCTGTAGTCCTGGTAAAAAGGCTTCACCCTCCTCTGCTCAGTCACTGTGTCAATGGAGCGGAGAGGGGCAGAAGCCTCTGGCTGGGTACTGATTCTGTTAGACTTTTTAATGTCCTATTTTATGTCAATACGTTTCTCCATCTAGCACAAACAATGGTGCTGCTGCGTATAGGAGCAGTTGGGTGTTCATTATTTACCTGAAGATTATGGGTGCTCTGTGGAAATGCCTGTGCACATCGGGGTGTAACGAAAGGGGATCAGGGCTGAAGGGAGGAGGGTCTGTTGGAGATTTCTGAAGCCGTGTCGACTTCCCAAAGTAAACTGTAAAGGTGAGCTACCTGCGGGACGAACACGACACGCCCTTCGACAGGTGGAACAAATAGCGGGCCTCTTCGCCCTGAACCTTGTCTTCCTCCATCCGTCTGATTTTCACCCGAGGTCTGTAAGATATCGAGAAGTCAGCGTGTAGAGGAATGAGAGAAGAACGAGGTGAGTGAGTTCATCTTAGAACATAAAGCTTGTATTGTTAAATGCTCTACGCGGTGATGCGCACGGAGTTGCAGTGCGTAAATCGCTGGTTTAGTGAAGTCCTCACCTAGTCCGTTTAATCGTTGAATTCCGTTCTCTCTAAATATTCAGAAACGATCCTTGTTTGATGTTTAAAGGGATGTTTTTTTTTTTCACATTGGAGATTTGGGAGGCAACATGGCCTCTTTGGTCTCCTTTACGCACGCCCGCACATTCTCAGCCAGCTCTCCGGAACAGATCTGCTTCAAGTTTCTGTTAGTAACCTTCCTTTTTGTACACAATGTTTTAGCTTGAACATCTGGTTTTCAATAAAATCATCCATAGTTGCGATTATTACATAATTTACATGTTGTACCTTAGCTTTTGGGAACACCGTCTTAATGTTGTAGATGTTTTATTAGTGTAAAGGCGCAATGTGACGTCAGGTGTTTGATGCCAAGCTACTCTTAATCAAAAACGAATTAACTGATGTATTTAAGTTTTGTTTTTCATGTAGTGTCAGTTTTGTCTGATAAGATGGTTCATATCTCATGTTTTACCCAATATTTACAGTCTATGGTTTTATCTGACATCACATCAGGCCATCCTTTTGTGCAGCCTTTTGGCAGTCACTTCACCATCTCAGTGTTATTTCAGTGTCTTCACATATTTTCAATTCAATTCAATTCAAACAACTTTATTAATCCCTCTTGGGGCAATTGGTGTGGAGCAGCTCATACACATGAGAAAGAAACACAAACAAGGACAATTTTGGGTCATACCTAGAACTGTTTAATACCGAACAACTGTGACTTTATTTTCTTCTTCAGGACTGGGTCACTCTGTCAATCGAACATTAGTGGACACAGTGGTGTGTGATTTGTGAGGTTGGTGCTGTGAATCCAACATGGAGCTGAAGAAGGATGGAGGAGGAGGTCCTTGGTCCTCTGCAGGAGCCTCTTCTTCTACCTCAAACTCTGCCTGCTACAGGACCACCCTTGTGGTCTTCTTCGCCATCTTCCTTGTTATAGGGTGCTTTATAGGCCTGATTATTGGTAAGTCTTTAGACAGAATGGTGACAGTTTAACACATAGTGTTCAAATATTTTACGAGTTATATTACACTGCTCTGTCATTGGCAGCCTACATGGTGCAGGAGCAGCATTATTTCATGGAGACGCTGGAGCTGAAAGGTCTGAAGTACGATCCTGTTCTGCAGGATGAGAACTCTGGTTTCTCCATAGTTCTGTCATCAGTTTTACAATCCAAGGTATGTCTGGACTTTCACCATACTGAGAACCCAATATTTCTTTTAAATTGCTTCTTATTTTCCATTTTTAATTTTCTCTTACAGATTAAAAATGTCTTCACTGCCTCATCAATATCGCATCACTTTGGTGATTGCAACATTGTTGCCTATGGGTAAGTCAGTCAACCTGAAGTAGATCATTTACGCCATGAGTCAAATATTACAACCTGCTTTCTGGTCTTCTCAGTAACATTAATGGGGACGTGATGGTGACGTTCAGACTGGTCTTCAGGGTGTCCAAGGTCCAGCAGTATTCAGATAATTTTGTTCAGGACTTGATGAGAGCCGGACTCAGCTCAGTGATTCATGGGGAGCCCCTGGAGGTGCCAGGATTTGGAAAGATCAGCACTATCATTTTACTGGGTATTGAAACTATTCTGTCATCAGTTGACTGGCTGTGGTCCGAAAGTGCATGTTTTTTTTTTTTTCAAAGGAGAGACAAAAATAAGCCAAAGCTGTGCGATACATTGTTGTCACTGCATCTAAAGTTTTATTATATCCTCATTTCCAGGAGCCAGCGGGAAATCTTTCTATGCTATTGGAGATGATCTGATGGGTGAGTGAATATGATGTTTAAGTGTGCCTGCAATAATCCTTTAGAAAAACGATTACATTTTCAAACCACCGAACCGACTATGTTTCTAATACCAAGGCTAAAACTGTCACTTGTTGGCCACAGAGAAATGGTCAAGATGTGCTATTTAAAAAAAGAAAATGACATGCCCAAAGGTCCATTAACAGTTTGGTCACTTTGCCTGTTGGCTATGAAGAGATCCCAAACTTACAAAATACCAATGTTTAACAGTGGGTGATTAAATCTGCAGCTCTCATTCTGTGCTAACATGCATTGTAAAATGTATCTTTAGCTAATATAGTCAATTTCCCACTACAAAATATGAGTTATTTGTAGTTGGAAATTCCTTTCTTGTGTTAATGTCTCTACACCATGTCTGAGATCAAAAGCAGGAACACAAAAATAACATATTACATATATACAGAACTCAAACTAAGATAGATATTAACTCGATTAAATAATTCAGGCTTAAAAAATCTTATCAGCCTTTGGATTCTATTTTTGCATTCAGTCAGGGCTGAGGATTGTGTCCCAACAAGTGAGAATCTCCATGCAGTATAAACAAAGATGTGCAAGTGTGTATTAGAATGTAAAAAGTATTAGCTCATGATTAAAGTCTCTATTATATTACTTGATGTGTACTGGGGCAAATGCATGTTTTCTGAACCTGAATGCCTCGCATGCTAAGACTCTACCTTTTCCTCATTATCTCATCTTCGCTCTCCAGCCAGGTGTCCTGACAACACCTTCACCTGTGACAATGGAGAATGCATAACCAAAGTGAACCCGGAGTGTGACTTCATCCCCGACTGTGCAGACGGATCAGATGAAGCGCATTGTGGTAAATTACTATTTATACTTAGATACTATAAACTTAGCGAGCTGTCATAAGTCAAAGTGAGCTCACGGACAAACCTGAAGGAAAACCCAACATTGATTCATCTCCATGCTGACCACATCTTCTGACTTCCCCCGCTCAGCCTGTGGTACTCGTCCTGCGATGGGGAGTCGGGTGGTGGGAGGTGAGGACGCTCGTCAAGGGGAGATGCCATGGCAGGTCAGTCTGAGGTTCCACAGACGCCACATGTGTGGCGCCTCCATCATCAACGAGCGCTGGCTGGTCAGTGCAGCACACTGCTTTGAGAGGTAGGCAAAGCAAATAATTTCAAGGTCTCAGTGGATATTTTCTTATTATTATTCTCCCTATAAGTGTCCTAACAACACTTGCTACAGCCGCATTCAGAATGTGATTTCTATATGATTTTCTTCTCTGTTTAAAGGGCCAACGACCCCAGCGAGTGGACCGCCCTGGTAGGAGCCAGACTCGTGAGTGGTGAGGAGCATGAGTCCAAAATCATTAACATTAAGTCAATGATAGTGTCTCCAGACTACAATCCCATGACGACAAACTACGATGTGACTGTGCTGGAGCTGGAGACTCCTCTCACCTTCAGCGCTTACATCCAGCCTGTCTGCCTGCCGTCCCCGTCTCACGTCTTCACCCCTGGTCACACCTGTGTGGTGTCAGGGTGGGGGGCACTGCAGCAGTTCAGCCGTGAGTTGGTCTGCACACAGCTAGTGGATATTTGGGAGTTGAACTTATTTTAAGCCTATAATGAGGGACTAATCATTCATTATTTAGATATAAAAACAAAATAAGGCATTTAATGTGAGACAGATGAGAAAATAGGAACAACAGTAATGCAGAATTTGAGAGAACAAAGAGATCATATACATGAGGTTATTTGACATGAGATCTAATCTTACATATCAGAATTAATGTGTTATTATTTAAAATATAACAGTTCAACAACTTAAGTATAGATAGTTATTCATACATTTTTGTTATTGATTTTATTTTGGAGGCATCATTTTTAAATCTTATCTTTAACTATGTTATGTATTGTACCAGAGTTAAAGCTATAAATTTCAACTGCGGCCTGTTATAAAGTTGAAAAAACATATAGTTATAAAAGCAGACTGTATTTAAAACAAAACAAATACAGCAGGGATACAGTGCAGTACATTGGAAACACACATGAACACACTCATATGCCCATCTGCAAAAGGTATACAGTGTGTTGCTCAAATTGTTTTATTGACTGTTATTATCTATAAATGGATAATTGGTAGTCAAATTACAGGACAAGGCTGCTTGTTGAATCAAAATTCTGATGAGTTATATAGTTGTCCTGTCCTTTCCTGACATTCAGCTGCTGAACCGCCCATCCTGCAGAAAGCTGTGGTGAAGATCATCGACACGAAGGTTTGCAACAAATCAATGGTGTACAGAGGAAGAGTTACTCAAAACATGATGTGTGCTGGATTCCTGGAGGGCAAGGTGGACTCATGTCAGGTAAGTGCTGCTTTGATTGGTTTACACGAGACGACATGGAAAGGATGATCTATCAAATTTCCTTTTTTCATACAAAACTTTCATATCTCGGGGCAATGCTTGTACACTTACACTGATAGTCTAGTCTTCCTTTTCTGTACTGAAACCATGAAAAAGGTCATGACTGTATGCCAACACTGGTCTCAACCTAAAAATAGAGGCCTGTAGGCTGTTTCTGTTATTTTCTGAAAGCATTACATGATATGTGTTGTTACTATTAAAGCAAGGAAACATGGCATTACTCTCCAGGAAAGGCTTCGTCCAGCCTTAAATTAACGCTCAATTAATTAAATTAAACAACACACACCTGAGGTTCAAAGATTACCGATTATGTGGCAATAACAATCCATACATACTTGTCATATTTCACTATGAAAATGTCTTTATCTCAGTACAAAAATGTCAGCATCCTGAAAAATGTAACTTCTATTCCAATCCTATTCAACAAGTGCTTACCTCTAGTTAATACAGGACATTTACCAGATTACTTTAACAGGCCTGAGTTGAGCTGAATAATTGCTCTTACAACAGAGAATCAGAGGTCTTTGTGTTTACCCTGCAGGGTGACTCTGGAGGGCCTCTCGTGTGTGAGTCGGCCCCGGGGAGGTTCTTCCTCGCTGGGGTGGTAAGTTGGGGGGTGGGCTGCGCCCAGGTCAACAGGCCTGGTGTGTATTCCCGTGTCACAAGGCTCCGCAACTGGATTTTAAGCCACACAGATCCCAGCCGGGTCCTGGATTATTACCCCCATCAAATTCCCACTGTGCCAGTTTCTGTGACAGGAGGAAGCTTTAATGACCTGCCTGTGCCCAGGACTACAGCCATGGACGTGTCACCTGCACCAACGCTATCTGGTATTGTCATACTGAAAAGAGAGGATTAAGGAATGTTAATAAAGTCAGTCATACATTTCGTATCAAGAATGTGGATCTTTGTCATTTATTTTGTAACATTCTTGATACACGGTCTCTTAATTATGGCTTCCAGTCTTCAACTGCAGTGGTAACTTCCAGTGTAGCTCCACCTCCTGCATCAGCAAAGTCAACCCAGAGTGTGACGGCGTCCCAGACTGCCCCAACCAGGCCGACGAAAAGAACTGTGGCAAGTTCAAATTGACAAAGGAGCGCGTTGAGTTATTGATTCAAAGGACGTGCATCTGATGTGTCTTTCCCTTTCAGACTGTGGTGTGCGTCCTGCACTGGGCGCTCACAGGATTGTGGGTGGAGTTACAGCTCGAAGGGGGGAGTGGCCTTGGATTGGTAGCCTGCAATACCAGAGACTTCACCGTTGCGCTGCCACACTCATACACAGCAAGTGGCTACTCACAGCTGCACACTGCTTCAAAAGGTTCAGTATTTCAGCTAATTTAAACTGATGTAATTCCATAACTCCTCTGGTACATTACATGATACTGAATTTTTAAATACCCTCAGTGATGCCAGTCCAGCTAACTGGGCTGTAAGCCTGGGATCAGTGCTACGCTCAGGTGTAGGAGCCCTTGTCATACCCATCCAGAGAGTCATCATCAACCCAGCCTTCAATGGCACCAACATGGACCATGATGTTGCTCTGCTGGAGCTGACAATCCCAGCCCCCATGTCCTACACCATCCAGTCGGTCTGTCTCCCGTCACCGGTGCACAGCTTCCTCAAGAAGGAAGCAGAGTGCTACATCATGGGCTGGGGATCCATGAGGGAAGGAGGTGAGGGATTAAAATGCCTTTGCATAATTGTATGAACATGTTATAACTGAATGGAAATCATTAGTCATCGGTAATAAACAACATTAAAAGATCGACAGCAACATTCCACTAATCCAATCATTTCCCTTTAACTTAGGTTCATTGACCAACCTTCTGCAGAAGGCTGCAGTGAGCATCATTGAGCAGGCAAACTGCAAGCAGTCATATGGAACCGTGCTGACATCTAACATGATGTGTGCAGGTTACATGGAGGGAGGCAGGGACAGCTGTTTGGTAAGAGATATATAATATACATAATATTTATAGCATGGTGTAGAAAAGCAAATGTTCCTTGTTAAACATTGCAGCTTACATGGAGATGCGTATCTAATAGCAAAGATTAGACTTTTGTTCTTTAAAAACCACCCCATCTTTTTTTTCCACCTGCCTCCCCTCTGTAATCTTAGTAAATGATCCTTTCTTGGACACCTGTCGTCTCAGTGACTCTCTCGCTCTCTTTTAACACGCTACTGCCTCCTCTCTTTTTATCCACTATAATTCTTCTTAGCAGAGCATTATGGTTGTTTGAACTTCTGTCAAAAGCTTCTCTTTTAATCAGTATCCCCTCTCTATCTCCTTCATCCAGGGAGACTCAGGAGGGCCGCTGACCTGCCGTCAGCAGTCTGGGCAGTGGTTTATTGCTGGAGTGACCAGCTGGGGACACGGATGTGGCCGAACAGGTTTTCCAGGGGTTTATACTCGTGTGACGTCTGTCAGGAAATGGATATCTACATACCTTCCCTTCTAAAGACAGAGAGAAAAGGAGCAGAATCGGTTACAACAAAAGACCAATTACATGGACACAGTGCATTTTCCCATTGGATCTTGTCAAGGGACTGTACTGTACTAGGACTTAAGGCCTTCTCAAAGCCACACACACAAATGGGTGCTCTCTTTAATACTGTGCAATCAATTTGAGCTGGGAACCTCTGTCATAATTCACTTAAGAATTAACAAGCATACAAAACAAGAGGCCTTTGGACATTCTTCTGGAGGGTGTAAGATATTTATTAGTATTTAGTATTTATTTCAGGTATTTATTTTTTGTGTGCAGCAAACTTGTATTGTGCAGAGATTTTTTTTTTTCATTCTGTGTGGGGATCAGAATATATGTGGTTCATGTATGGGTACATTTTCTTGTTTTTATTGATGTATATTCTTTGAAAAATAAGATGCAGATATTTTATAACCATTAAAGGTAAGTGGGTTGTCTTGGTAAAATATATTCTGTATGAAAATGGTATTTGACGAAGGTCTTCTGTATCCATACTAATTAGAAAAACAAAACTCTGATTGACAAGTTTTATTGATTATTCATGAAAATATGCTCACAATCACACTGGAGATAATGTTAAAGAGTTGTCTGGCTCTTACTTCCCTACTCCGAGGGGGTTACCAGATATCTGACAAACGGTGCACACAAAGCTGAGAAAGGTTCAGTCCCCCCCCCCCTGTACAGCAAGCAGACTCTGCTGAAACAAGCCCACTACTGTGGAGGGCAGCAGATAGAGTAACAAGCAGAAAACAGGTCAGACAAAACATTTCTGTTCTCCAGGTGTACTCTGATATAGGCCTGTTGGTAGGCCTGTTAATGTCAAGTTGTGAAAACACAAGGGTTTCTGCTCAAGTCTTCCCAATGATTTTAAGTAGGCCGTGAAACGTGTTTAGAAAAGTCTGCTTTGTCTCTTAATGGCTCACATCGCGCTGCTTACCTAATAAGCACAAATATTTAGCCCCCCTCTGATCATACACACAATGAAAAGAAAGGGCTTCAAACATGAGCATAGTGATGACAGTTTTAGAAAGCAAGTGCAGTGACTGAGTATCTTCATTCCTTTTTAAAATGAATGGTACCGTTATTGTGTTCTTAATATGCACATTCTTATAAAAAAGAAACAAGCGACCTTAGCAAGGCAGAGAGATAAAAGGTGTCTGCTTTAGCAACACTGTAGTCAAAGCACATTACAATACTACGCTACATATATTTTCTCAACTGCTTCATCTATACAGGGGACTGACACATATCCCAGATGCACTGCACAAGACATACGTTTACAACCCTGGCAAAATGATAAGTGAGAGCCGAACACATTTAAAGAATTTGAAAAGTTCAGTTTAGACACCTACATGTCCAAACTGCAAATTTCATTTAACAATGCATGTTTACTCGTTTACCAGAAGAAGAATCATCCTTAACTAAAAAAAAAAAAAATCCTGTCCATGAGAATAAAGGAAAAATATCTGAAGGAGATTGTTATGGCTGTGGTCCACAGGCTCTGCAGGCCTGTCTGTCTGTGAAGTGTTGTGACAGTAGACAGATGATGATGTGCTGCACCGTCACACCGGTCACACAGCTGCTAGTTCTCCAGTGGTACACCGCGCTCCTCCGCACTGTAAGCATCAGCCTGAGGAAGGCTGACAAAGGGGGGTGGGGTGTTCACATGCGAGCCCTTTCTTTCTGTAATCTGGAGTTGTATGTTCGGGACACGATGTTCCAGGAATCCATATACCGGTCCATACACATGGCAATACATTTCTGTGAAGACAAAGGAAGCCACATTCACAAAAAGGAAGGCATCATACGTTTTTTTTTTAACAATTCAAGGTTTGCTATTTCTGTCAGATCACCTGTTCCAAACCCAAAGACTGACTGCCTAAGCTTTGTGAGAATCAAGTGTTCATGAGTGATCAGAACTACTGTTATTTCATGTGGATGCAGTTAAAAAATTATCGAATTGTAATAAAAATATATTGTCAAATTTATTTAATTTAATCATTTATCATCCCGGATCTGATACTTTTATTCACAAAACAAACAAAGCTTATTATGGCACAAACACACATACCTGCTCAGAGTTGTCCAGTGTGCTCCCAGGTTTACCTATACACTTCTTGAAGCATTTATCGGTCATTCTCTGAAACACAAGGACATGTTCATGATCATTTAGTTAGTAATCAAAACAGCAGTCAGCAACATCAGCAGCAGCTGAGAACTTAGTTTACATTTTGTAGGCAAATGACACTAAAAGAGTCAATAACTGTGCAGGTTGAGAGGTTAGAGAGTCATGGTAGTTGTAGTGAACAGACAGTAGCATACAATATTTCAATGACAAACATGTACTGCTGCGTCTGTAGCCGATATTCACTGTGCTCATTATGACAGGGAACAGCGACATTAAATGTGCTTACACCATTCATGTAAAACTACACACTATCAGGCTATGTGTCGGATACGTCTTGCTGGCTTAGCAGCTAGCCTGTGACCATTGACTTACCTGTAGAAGCTCCTGAGCGTTAGCCACAGCTATCTGGACCTTAACCTGCTCCATAATCGTGCCAGTATCCATTTTACCTCCTGATCCACCCGCAGAAAAGTCTGAACCGAACCCGTCCATTTTCACCCGAGTCTCTTTCTTCAGTCTTCAGCTTTTATCGGTCTTCTTAGGTGCACGTGTAAAAGCAGCTGCTAAGTATGTAAGTTTCTGATGCCCTTGAAAGCGGCGGAAGACCACATACGTCATTTCCGTTAAATGATACCAACAACGGAAGTGTAGTTTTTGAAAACTGGATGCTATTTAAGCCCCGTGTCCCGTAGTCACACATTCATTATAGATTGTGTCTAATAAAACACTGCTTTGATTTTTCCCTGCGTGATATTTTTATATCTCTGTAAGAACTGGATTTAGATTACTACAAATGCTGCTCATCGCTAAATCCCAAATGTTTTAACAGCTTTAGGCTACTTATAAAGGAGGGGTCAGTCCACTTATTAGGCTGCATATTTTAGTAATCAGGCCCTATGCACATACACATCATAAACTGTTTGTACAAATGGACAGCCTGCCTCAGCTTCCTCCTGCTGAACAGGATGAAGCCAATTCATCCGTGCTGGAAGAGTGGTATTGACTTCACGCCACTTCCTTTAAACGCCACAACATTTAAACAAGCCTACCTATTTAGACCAAAACGGAGACCAAGCTTAAAAGCCCCACTAATGCTGAGGATGAACCTGAAGACCCTTATGTGAATCCCTGGCCAAATCCCATAGGCCAGTTAGCCATTATGAGAATGAAGGCTAAAGGATGACTTTCCCAACTTGTATTTTTACCGAGGAGCAATAATCCACCAGTTGGACTTGTTTGAAATTAGATTCTATTCCAGCAGAGTTGTTTTCATTAGTTTAACATGGAAAACTTCATACTGTTTAAATGATGAGGATCAGAGCAAGAGTAATGACTCCACCAGTAACAGGGGCATTTATTTACTTCCACTGAACATATTTGAATTTCTATTACTGATATTTCAAATATTGATTTAAATTTCCTCCAGCCATCAATTCGTTGTCTGCACAGTTAGATGAAGTTGTTGCTACCTGTAGCCTTATCTTTCTAGTTATATAATAAAAAGGGAATTATTTGTTGCATGTCAACAAAACTTTTACAGTTAGTTTTTAACATTTAGACTAACTGAACTATTTAAATCAGAGAATAATTGGACTAATAGCTAATAAAAAAAAGTTTGACTGTCCTGATTAGAAGAGAAAAAATGAAGTGCGGAGAGGCAGTCTTAAACTGAAAGTCCTAAAAATCATTTATTTAAGAGGGATTGTCAACGCGTTTCGACTCTACTGAGTCTTCGTCAGGACATAATTGATAAAGATGAGACATGTGTTTAAATAGGGCGTCATGTGACGTCATGGTCGCGTGATACATTTCAAACATCTGATTAAGATACAAACAAACACAGCGACTCATATATTATGACACAAAAATATTTCAGAACTTGTTTAAGAACTGTAGGATGCCATGAAAGAATAAGTTCAGCGCACACATACAACGTTACAAAATTACAAAATTGTCAGAGACGATGCATATATAATTAAATAAAAGCAAAGTAGAAGAATAACCACCACCAGGATCACTTCATTATGTGTGGAATCATAGAAGCAATGCTATAATGATGGTAAAGACAAGACTGCACAGAACTGGAGGTGGAAAACACAGTTCAAGAAACAGTAAGGCCTAACACCATCAAGACAAAACACATACACTTCAGATGGGCATTAACTAATTATAATCGGACTTTTGAAATTTAATTATGAGAAAACAAAACGGCTAAGTGTGAAAATGTTGAAAGAGCATGCCGTATCTCTCCTAAAAACCACATGCACATGTACACTTACACTCGTTTGCCACACGGTGGAGACAAACTCCACTGAGTCTTTCAAGCCAAACTATTCCATGAAATCAATAAGACTTAAATTTAGACTTCCTTTTTCAAGAAAGATCCTAACAGATCCCTAACTGTTAATAAGAATGGTTATGTCTTGTTTATTTTACTCTGCTTAGTTTTGTCATGATTTCGGTCATTATTCAATCAATAAAGTAAATCTTAATCTTAGCCTGGTTTGATGTTTAATATAAAACTCGTAATTTGTGATGTAAACAATTCTTTTATTTTTGCAACCATGCATGTCAGCGTGACCCTCCTTCCACTTTGTGTCATTTTAATAAGAATACTTGTATTGGACGTTTTTGTTCTTTCTGTCAATAATAAGTGACTATTTTCATCATTCAATACGCAGATGTTAATATAAGTTCAGCTAAAGCTCATCCTTCAGACTTGTCTGGGTAGCCGTGTGTGGAAAGCAGGGGCCAACGGCAGAAATAGAAAGTCTAAAGACCCTTCTGCATTGTTTTGTGTTGAGTCCTCGCCATTTGGGTGACCCCCTCTGAGGACCCCTCTCCTTATGTTTCAGACAGGATGACCTCACTGAGGAGACCACCTGCCTTGAGTGAATAAATATGTGGTACAGTGAGTCTGCAGGCAACAATGGAGTCGACAGTTACTGTCAACTAAACAGGGGAGGCTGTGAGAGGCTAGATGTGATGCTGGGGGCATTTAAGATAAATTGAGGGGGGGGGGGGGGGGTCTGATTAGTGGCGTGCCCACCTAAGAGTAATTAATGAACAGTTAGACAATGCTACACACAAACACTCAGACGTGCGCACACACACGCACACAAACACACACACGCGCACACACACACACACACACACACACAAACATGCAGACGCATAAGTCTTCAGACCAGTTTGGCTTCAGGCCACTGGGTTGGGTGGGGGAGGGGAGGGTTGGGTTAAAGTGCAGCAAAATGAATTAACCCTAGATTACAATCATGAGTTCATTAATCTAATCTTCTTAAATTCTTAATCTCCTTTAGGCACACTTGTGTGTATGAAAGCATTCGACCCAGTAAGCTACAAGGGAGGCTTCTACCCACACCAGCAACAATCAGAATGTGAAGTACCCATAAATGTGTTTACGATGTCAAACTTTGAGGTCATCCACGACTGTTAGCTGTCAGGGGTCCGGGGCTTTTATGTGTTGAAAAAATGAATATAATGGTGATTTGAGATATGGGTAGCAGTCGTATATATAAAGGGAAATGATGGGAAAATGTTGGATTAAAGACACACTGAGTGAAAAATGGACACACATGATCACCAATGCACACAAACACAGACAGTCTGGAAACAGCAGCAGCTTTTCATCTTAAAAAGCAGCTGTTGAGTGACAGTAAGAGGGAGTGAGTAAGAGGGAGGGGAAACCTGAGCTGTGTGGCATCCACTCTGTCGGTAGTGTTTGTGCTGTTGGAGATCACACAGCTCGGAGCATGGACAGCCTCAAGAGACTGAGTTATTTCTCCAGAGCACTGATCCATTAACTGTCTCAAGTTTGTCAGCAACATTCAATTTAACATTCCCGAGTGTTGTTTTTTTTAAATTTTATAATGCTTACTTTAACAGGAGCTTTTTCCACAACAGACATAATAAAAAAGAACAGGTGCAGCTATTTAAATGAACAATGTCTCTGTTTCATTGCATTTTCTGTGAACCAATGGGTATGCATGCACAGTCGCAGGGCGTTAGAGCTGGCATGCCTAAATGAAAACAAGACATTTTCAGTGCCAATTTGTGGGGACATGTCCTAACAATGCACCTTGTCTGGATAAAGAATCTTAATTCTTGAATCTGCACTCCTTGTAAATCTAGCATTATCTGTTTTATATTGGATCACTTTTATGTATCGATTACTTATAAATATTGTAAAATACTTGGAAAAACGCACATACAAAGCAGCCTGTGAATTTCCTTGTATGTGCAGGCCGACTTTGCTGGTTCGTAACTGACCTCCATCTTGTCCTGATAACTCACAAGAATTTAAATCCTGCAGAAAATGTCAGGAATTCAGCTTGAGACCGATCTCATGGTCCTCACAGGGACTTTAACCTGCCATCATATGATCACTCAGACTGTGGGCTGTGTGGAGCTGGCTATAGCAGAGGGAGGACTGTGCTTGTGCCTCATGGTGCCAGAGCAGAGGAGGTATTATTAGGATGAAGTCATTTTGATTTTTTTGTTTGAACAAAAATCCAATAAGCACACAGCAGAAATGTACAGCCACTGTCAAAAGGGCAACGGGCCATGTGTCAGACGTGTATCTAATCTTCTTTCTTTTTAGAGTTTTCATAGATCAGGCTAACTTGTGTTTTTTGGCGTTTGTTCATAAAGTGTATTTTTAGACTCGACATGTTTAAATATAAAAAAACATTTAAACGAGTCATATGACAAATAAGACAATACTTCAGTAGGCTGTATCTCTCCAAACATTTAATGTATTGCAGTGTGTAGATGGCATGTAGACACATTTGGTTGTTCAATTCTTAAGACAATATGACTAATCAGTCAAGTAAATTAAATAACATAACCACATACTGAAAACTTTACCTTTCAAAAACATGAGGTCTGCATGTAGCCTATATCTCACTTTCTTGCATCACTTTTTAAATGTAGGTTATATGTGGCCTATATAGCCTAAACATTGATCTTTTATTGATGCCTTTTAATGTTTTCATGCAAATCATTTTGATGTTTTGGTCTATTAATGGAAGAATCAAGTGACATCCACGGAGACAAAGACTTTTTCTGTGTTTCTAGCAGTGCTTTTTTTCCACAATGCTGATGTGCTAAAGTTGGATGAAGTCGAAAGTCTTTTGCTGTGATGTTTTTTTTTTTTTTTTTTTTTTTTTTTTATTCCAGCCCATTGGACAATAGCAGGAGGAGTAGGAGGAGCCAGCCTGAACACTACGGCTGCCTCGGCTCTTTCTCTGCTCGTCACTCTCCAGCAGGCTGCGTGGCTTTAAGCCGACAACACACCGAGCAGCTAACTTTGTTTTATTTGTTTTCTACGCGTGTGGAAACTCAAATCTCGCCACGCGAACAAATGGCTCACCATTTTGCTAAAAGCTTTGGGGACGATACATATGTTAAACCGGATGGTGGATTCGTCTAACTTGTGTCAAACTTCAAACAAAGCAACAACGGAAGGAAGTTGTAACCGAGATAAAGGAATCCGGATCTGATCTGCGAACTATCAAGGTAAAAACCGAATCCCCTGAAAGTATCGATCACTGACGCGCGTGTTTGTCGGACGTTTCTCAACCTCCCGGAGTGTGAGGAGTTCAGTTACAGGCTGTAACACTGAAACCCTTTCATGTTGTGCTGGTTGTAGTTGTGCTGTGCTGTTTGCAGGCTGCTGCTAACTTGGGAGGAAAGTTGAGCGCATGTTGAAATGCTGACCGTAGTTTCACATTTACTGCGCAAAGCGAATTAGATTTCACACTGCGTCCGTCCACGGAGGTCACCCGGCCCCCTTCAGTGACATTTGAAAAGTCCACTTAAATGTATCTGCTGTAAAACAAAGGACGATTTAAAGCGGAAGATATTTATTAGCCCTTTTTTTTTTTTTTTTTTTTTTTTTTTTTTTTTTTTAATTGTGGGCAGTCTGCCATGCTCTGGTTATTTATTCATTTATTTATTTATTTATTTATTTATTTATTTATTTATTTAAATGGTTTGATTTCTTTTCTTTTTTCTTACAATCAATGTGAACTTGTCTAACGATGGCACGTTATTACATCGCAGTATTCAGACGAAATGAAGTGAAAGAAAATCCCTGAAGCATGCATTTAAGTTCCTCTGATTTAAAATTCATGCCATTGCTGCGGGCCTATCCACATGAGTCAAACTTGATCAAAAGAAAAAATTTGGGGGGAGGGGGGGGGGTTCATCTCTTACACTGTGGTTGCATAATCTTCCACCCCAAGGAGCTGGTCTGAGGTGTCACATGTTAAATGGGCTTTAAAGCTTCGCCTTTTGGCACCGTGTTGTATTTGAGCCAGCCGAGGAGCAGAGAATAAGTTGACAGGAATGTCTTGGCTCCTCCCGTGGCTGAAGGTGACTCACAGCCCTGACATGTTTATAGGGGTGGGAAGAAGTGATATAGTGCAACACACCCAGGTGTTGTTTCTTTCATTAATCACAGTAGGAAGCATTAGAAGCCTGTTAAAGTTGCTCATTTGAGAATGTGTTTCTGGCACTGTTGTGTGTTTCCTAGTGTAAATCTCTGTGTTCACGCAGTGAGTGAACGCGCTTGTTTCCAGTTGGAGTTTTCCTTATCTGACCCGCTTTCATCTCTAGAGTCTGAAGTTCATTTCCGTTTGTACCTCAGCGTACTGATAAGAGTATTTTATGTCTGAACTGCCCGTTCATCAGCTGTTGGCATGGTGATTTATGTTTGAACAAAAAACGGGAGGGAGGTTTTATGGTAGCGTTCACATCAAAAGAAAGTTGGCTTGACCCTCAAAGTCTTGTATCCCGATGCAGCTGTCATAATCGGTGGCATTATAAAAAAAAAAAAAAAAGAGCCCGCTGTAATGATGTTATTCTCTCGTTTCCTTCTCCAGGTTGAAGTCAAGATGTCTGTCAGCAACCACGAAAACAGAAAGTCTCGCTCCAGTTCGGGCTCGATGAACATCCAGCTCTTCCACAAGACGTCCCACGCCGACAGCCTGTTGACGCAGCTCAATCTGCTCCGCAAACGCAAAGTCTTCACGGACGTCGTCCTGAAGGCCGGAAACCGAACGTTCCCCTGCCACCGGGCCGTGCTGGCCTCCTGTAGCCGGTACTTTGAGGCCATGTTCAGCGGGGGTCTCAGGGAGAGTCGAGACGCGGACGTTAACTTCCACGACTCTCTCCATCCCGAAGTGCTGGAGCTCCTGCTCGATTATGCTTACTCGGCCAGAGTCATCATCAACGAGGAGAACGCAGAGTCCCTCCTGGAGGCGGGCGACATGCTTCAGTTTCACGACATCAGGGATGCGGCAGCGGAGTTTTTAGAGAAGAACCTCCACCAATCGAACTGTTTTGGGATGATGCTGCTGTCGGATGCCCACCAGTGCCAGAGACTGTACGAGCTGTCGTGGAGGATGTGCCTGGCTGACTTCGCCACTCTATTCAAAACAGAGGACTTCCTTAACCTGCCCAGAGACAAAGTCCAGGAACTGATTCTTAGCGAGGAGCTGGAGGTGGAGGACGAGAGCCTGGTGTACGAGGCTGTGATCGACTGGGTGAAGGCCGACATGGAGCGCAGGCACAGCGAGCTGCCCGAGCTCCTGCGGTGCGTCCGTCTGGCGCTGCTTCCCGAGACGTACCTGCTGAAGAACGTGGCTTCGGAGGAGCTGGTGATGTGCCACAAGGTGGGGCGGGAGATCGTGGAAGACGCGGTGCGGTGCAAAATGAGGATCCTTCAGAACGACGGGATCGTGACGGGGTTCTGTGCCCGGCCGAGGAAGGTGAGCCAGGCACTGCTGCTGCTAGGAGGGCAGACCTTCATGTGTGATAAAGTCTACATGATTGACAACAAGACCAAGGAGATCTGCCCCAAAACAGACATCCCCAGCCCCAGGAAAGAATGCAGCGCCTGTGCTATTGGTTGCAAGGTATGTATAGTATGTACTATCTTACATGGTGATTTTTTTAAAAAAAAATTTATCTGAAGGTATATAGACGTACTCTTAATGTCATTTCTTCCACGTTAGGTTTATGTTACTGGAGGGCGTGGGTCTGAAAACGGGGCCTCCAAAGACGTCTGGGTGTATGACACGTTACACGATGAGTGGTCCAAAGCGGCGCCTATGCTGGTCGCCAGATTCGGACATGGATCAGCAGAGCTCGACCACATGCTGTTCGTCGTGGGAGGGCACACTTCGCTCGCAGGATCCTTCCCCGCATCGCCGTCTGTGTCTCTCAAACAGGTGGAGCAGTACGACCCTCAGACCAACAAATGGACCCTGGTGGCTCCGCTCAGAGAGGGTGTGAGCAACGCTGCCGTGGTCGGTGCCAAAAACAAACTCTTTGCCTTCGGGGGCACCAGTGTAAACCGGGACAAGTACCCCAAGGTGCAGTGCTTTGACCCGTGCCAAAACCGGTGGTCAGTGCCAGCAGCCTGCCCGCAGCTGTGGCGCTACACCGCCGCGGCTGTGGTCGGAAACCACGTTGTGGTGATTGGAGGGGACACTGAATTCTCAGCCAGCTCTGCTTACCGCTTCAACAGCGAGACGTACCAGTGGTCGAAGTTCGGTGACGTGACGGCCAAACGGATCAGCTGCCATGCAGTGGCATCAGGAAACAGACTATATGTGGTTGGGGGCTACTTTGGAGCTCAGAGGTGTAAGACATTAGACTGCTATGATCCATCGTCAGACTCTTGGGACAGTGTGACCAGCGTGCCCTACTCACTCATTCCCACTGCTTTCGTCAGCACATGGAAGTACCTCCCAGCATAGAGACAGCTGCTCTGACTCTCTGATGTTTTTACGGTGAGTCATTTTAAGGTTCCTTAAAGTGAAATAGATAAATGTCAATTAGATGTCCCATACATAGTGTCCCCTCTACTGCAACATACTGTGTGGAAACTCATTCAAACAACATTTAACAGCCTCAGGTGAATGTTAGTGTGAACAGGCCAGTTTTTTAAAACCCCTCACTGTTTTCCGGGTTGCTAGTGGTTACAGTTACACATTATCTAGCTGCTGTGACGGCTGAGTGTTGGATAAACACAGTGATGTCTGGGTTTGTGGAGCAGGAGGAATGTTAGCAGTGCCGGTAATTACAGAGCAAGAGCTACAACTCAGGACCCCTGTCCCTGATGGGAGCTAGCTGGAGAGGCAGGGATCAGGTCTACGCTTGTAGTTCAGAGAGGCAAGTGGGCCAGATGCTCTGCAGGGACCGACCTGGACTCTATTTTATGAGTCAGTACCTCAAAAAGGTGACATGAGGATCTTCAGGCAAGCTGTAGATGAAAGTTAAAACAACCATTTCATTATTGTATGTATGTTCATTAAACCATGTAAAATCACAAAGCAACGTCCATATAAAAAAACAAAAAAAACACAACAATAAAAACAAACTTCAGTTTTGTATGTGCTGCTGAAGGATGCTGGCGTAGTGTTCTGCTCACAGTGAAACATTCAGATCAGATCAGTGATCTCAGGATTCAGGGGGGTAGGTCGGGGGAAAAAAAGTGAAGGATGCTTCTCGGAGATATGAAAGTGTGATTGACAGAAATGTAACGTACCATACCAGCGAGGAATCGCTCTTCCTGAAGGAACGACAGGCAGCAGCTTTCACAGCTTCATGTGAGACGAGAGATGATAAATATTTGCTATGTGAGGGGGAAGAGGTGGAGGGGCAAGTAGATGAAACTAGAAGAGGTAATAGTATTTTTATCAAGGTTTGTTTGAAGTGCCCGATGGTGTAAGGGATCTAGTCAGGTTCTTGTATATTGTTAAATTATTAGTTCTTTTGGTTTGGCCTCTATCGGACATTGGATATGTAATAGTAAAAAAAAGAGTTTTTTTATTGTCATGAAAACGTACACTTGCTTCACATAGCTGTCACTACAATACTGTATTGTTTTGTGCTAGAGGTTAAATTGTGTTAAGCAGCACATTCTGTCAAAAGGTGATAGATTGATTGACTTAAATTGTTCACTTGTGCAACATCCTCACTTACTTACTTAGTTTCTTGTCCATAGTGAGATATAAGGTTGAAACCTCTCTCATATCTGTCTGTTCTAAAGAAGGCTGCAGCTAGCAGGCCGCTAGTTTAGGACAAAAACTGCTAACGGGGAAATAGTTGTGTTGGCTCGGTCAGATGGAAAAACATTCCACGGAAGTTGTTTCCACTCTTAATACTAAGCCAAGCTAGGCATCCTACTGCCCCAGTGTTGTATTTACCAATAATCTCCTCATCTAACGAAAAAATGCTTTCAAAATGTCAAACTATTGCTTCAAGTAGCCGGGAGCCGCCAACTCTTTTTTGGAGTGGTGGCGCTGTGAGATTCTACTTTTCTGTAATGAATCAGGGGAAATGAGTCCAAAAAAGCTCTTTTAATGTTTCCAAGACTTTTCAAAGTAAAGCTGAGCAGACGTGATCGAGGAGAGTTGGGCTTATGTGTGCCTTGTGTCTTCTGTAAGGAGCTGTATATGACAGAGCAGGGGGCTTAGTGTTATGCGGCTGCTGCTATGAACTGCTGTCTTCATGGTTCCAGTTTTTTTTTTTTCTAGGCCAGGATGGAGACAGACAGGCTGGCTATGAAAGATCAAGAGCGCAGCATCCCTATGAACTCTTTCTGCTACAGTAGCTCCCATCCAGAAGCTCACTGCCTTTATGTTTAATTACTGCAGTCGTGGAAACGGCTCCGATTTCCAGCTTGTTAAGAAGGCTGGCTATTCTCTATCAGCTGAGGCAGGGGGCAAGAGAGAAGACGTGGAAAAAATGTGAGGGGGCAACAAAGTGACACAGAGACGCGCACATTGACACCACACACACACACACACACACACACACACACACACACACACACACACACACACACACACACACACACACACACACACACACACACACACAGAGGAGATGAAGAGGACAGAGAGTAAGACCAGGAGAAGCAAAGCTATATTTTGCTCTGCTTGGCAGCCGAGACTAACGCCTGCCTAAAAATACTTCCCCCTATCCCGAGGTTGTCAACTTTCAGCGGGGGTCAGAAAGGAAAATAATTGTAGTATATTTGTGTGTGTGTGTGTGTGTGTGTGTGAGTGAGCGAGCGCTCCTTTCATGTCAATGATGGGTCTGAAAAACCAACAGTCAGCAGCTCAAGTATTCACTAGTAGTATTGTGAGTTATTACGCAGTAGTGAAACCACTTATTTTCCACTAGCACTACTCTGCCTCACACACACACACACACACACACACACATACACACGCAGAGGCATATTGCTGTCATGGCCTGTCCTTTTAGAAAGCCAACCATCCTTACTCTAACTCCGGGGGAATGAAGGTGTGGCCTATAAGTAAAGATGTGTTAATGCCGCCTCGTGGGTTCAGGCCTCGTTGTTGTCCTGTGGCCTGTACAGGGGCTTAGCAGCCTCTCTGCCTTTTTTTTGTTACCACCTACTGCAGTGTGCAGCCCTGTGCATTTCCACCAGATGTGACTTGCCGCAGACTCGAGGGCCAAACCCAGAAGCCACAGTTGATGGAAAAGTATTTGTAAATGTTAAAACATTATGGTTTCGTTTTTTTGTTATGCTCCAGGCAGGAGAAGTGAATATGATTTTAAGCTGTAGACTTGAAGACAGACGGACAAAATGAATGGAGATATTTTGAATATTGCCGAAGTGTTGCAAGTCAGGCTTTAATTGATATATTCAGTTTGTTTTGAAGCTAGTTAGCTAGAGTAGCTGTACTGTGTGATCTGGTCACTTGTTGATGCCGGACAGGATGTAACCAGAGATCTCTGCACAAAGTTCAGCCCTGTCTCTCTCGCCTTTCAACCACTGGAGTGTAACAGTCCCAAAGATGACTGTTATCAACGCTTGAGCCCTTGTTTTCTAACCCCCCCCCCCCCCCCCCCCCCCCTTCTCTACCCCTCCCTCCTCATCTCCCCTTCACGCTCCCCCCACAACAATCACAGCTATAAGCAGCATTCTCTGTTTTTTAACGGCTTCAACCGACATCCTCACGATGTGGCCCCAGCTCCGTGTGATAGGGTCCACCTGGAGGGGTCAGGGGGCCACAGGGGGAAGTCCTCGTGGGGGCTCGCCCGCATCCCTAGACAGCTGCTGTAAAACGGGGAGGTCACAGTGGGATCAGGGAGGAGGAGTGCAGAGGCCTCCAGTCACTCGATACTAATGTTTTATTAATGCCTCGCTGTGAGGGCCACCAGGAACACATCTGAATGAGGCTTTTATTGTGGCATCTGTGTACAACAAGCCCCCGTCCACCCCCCCCTCTCCCGTCCCCGCTCACTTCAGACACACACATGCACAGTTAGAGTCAGCACGTGCACACACACACTTCGTCCCCGGTCCCTTGAGTAATCAATCTACCACATTACAGTCTTTGGCACGGCTGCTTAAATTAGCATAAACCTAATGGTGTTTTTATTGGTCTTTTCTCCATGCGGCGAGTAACAAAAAGGAAAAGGGAAAAAGATGCCTAAAATGGCTGAATAATCACCCAGACTAATTTGATTACACCCTTAAAAAGGGACGAGCTGTCATACAGTTACAGAGGCCTCTTCAGAGAGCCAGCTGGGACGGGACTGAGTGTGTCTGCCTGGTAATTCATCTGAATTACGTAATATTTGCGCCTCTGAAGTAGCGCTGGAGTGGCGCACATTCAGGCACAGAGACGCGCTTTGTTCGAGTCTTAAACTGGAGTTTGTGTAAGGATTCATCAAGGAATGCCTCAATGTAATCTGCAGCTGCTTTACGGAGATACTTGTGTCTCCTTTATTAGTCCCTGAAAAAAACGACGCAAACTCATGTAAATGAAGTGACGGTGATTCATACGTTAGTCAATGCAGTGAAAGTCTGGGTGGTCATTAGTAAACATAGCACAGACCTTGTTGGACACAAGGGACAGATAAAGAAAGAGGACTCAGCATTAGTGTGGTCAGGTGCATTGTGGGTAATTGGGCCTATAGAAGACGCAGATGGAGCCCGAAGTACAAAAAGGAGTGGGGAAAAAAAAAAAAAAGAGCTAAAAGAGACGTTTGGAGGATTAATGTGAAAGAAGTGTTGGCGCACATGTCCTCCTTCACTGTGCAATTTTTAAACCGTAAAAAAAGTTTTAGATTTAGTCATTATTTTTGACTTTGGTCACTCAAGTTTGGTATTGTTCCCAAATGGAGGCGAGAGATAGCTGACGGGAGCAGACAGGCTGCGGCAGGTTAAACCGCAGCGTGTCAGAGCCAATCACTTCATGAAGTCTCGGGCCATCTGTTAGCTCTGCTGAAGGACACAGGGGGGGCTCCCTGCATCCCTCACAGCAGCACACGCTGGCCACTGCAGTGCACCAAGGTGTTTTAAACCTGTTCGCATCCCCACATACAAGAAATTGTAGTACCCCCGTTGGCAGATGGAGGTCAGATTCCTGAAGGTCAATTTTGGTTATTTTAGTCAGAATAAAGTGTTGTGGTTTGAAATGCTGGAAAAGGAGAGAACTGGAGCCGGCACAAATCAGTGTTGTGAGTAATTAACCCTTGACATGACGGGTAATAATGACAGAGGTCTTGTGTTTGCAGAGGAAGCTGGAGTTGGATCATTTGAGACAGGGGTGGTGTTTTATTTTTTTGATGTCCTGATGATGACAGACTGACACCCTCTTTGCTTCAGCCTGTGTCTCTATGAAACTTTTTGTGAGGTTTAAAATGAGATGCTAACCAGTGACAATAAACTGGCTGTTTCCTCCTGTTCCAAGGGGATTGATTAATTGATCAAACATGTGAGATTCTGAGTTGTTAGTGTCTGGATAAGTATGACCTGTTAGAAAACAGCCAAACGAACTGTTCTCTTTTTCTTTTTCTCGTTTTGTGCTTGGCTAAGCTAACAGGCTTCTTGCTGGCGTCACATTTTTGAGGATTAAAATGAAATGAAGTGTGTTAATAAGTTATCTTAAGAGCAGCTTTCAGGGGGATTTTGTTGCTTTTTTTTTGACAGACAGGCTTGCTGATTCCACCTCTTTTTTTCTTCTTCTTACTTAAGTTAAGCTTAGACGAGATGAATAAACTGCTGGCTGTAGCATCATATTTAACTGAGATACATTTACAGAGAGTTGGTACCTATCTCCAGGCAAAATATTGCTCTATTGCTCGAAACTGTTTCTGTTCAAAGCTTGTATTTATTTATTTAAAAAGCTAAAATATGGTACATGTATGCTTTAAAAAAGGTAATTTGAATGTGCCATGTTTTGTTAGTATGTTTATTTTGTAGAGACCTGTCTTTTAAGAGGCCTATTCAGGTTCATGACGAAATAGATAAGTTTGCACAGCATCAGCCTGATAGTCGAAGTGCAAGATGTTTTTTTTCCCTCCTGTTTCTTCTTCTGAAGCTTGTTTGTCACCTCTTCTCTCTTCTTGTTGTGTGGTGTCCTACTGTCAGGCTTCAGGCGATGTATTCACAACAGTAGCGGTTGCGCTTGGATCAGTGGAGGCTTCTGTAGTATCAACCAGCTTTGTGAGGAAATAGAAACGAGAACTCATTATGTTATCCAAACAAGCCCCCCTCCCCCTCCCCCCCCCCCCCCCCCTCCCCTCCCCTCCCAGCAGAGCATGCCTGTAACTGTCAACTGATTTCTTCCCACTAAAGAGAGCACACAAACATCCTTCATCCACAGGCCTGAGTTATCATCATGAATATGCAAATCAGAGGTAAACGTCATGCTGGGCTGCTTCAGTGTAAAACAACATCAGAACAGCAGTAGAGGAAATGTTATCTGGGGTAGCAGAGAATAAAGATGAAACATTTTTATTTTTTTTCAAATTTGTCGTAAAAGGTGGTGATGCTAAACATCAACACAATCTGAAAAATGAGCCTAACCAAAGCTTCTGAGCGTATGAGTTCTGAGCCTATGGATGAAGCAGATGGTTTGTGTATGTTTAACTGAGTCCTGAGAAGCTTATTTTCACAGATTGGGGTCCTCTCCTCTGCCATCATCCGATGTTTATTACCTAGCAACATAAATGGCTCAGCCTAATCCCACATACCAGCAGGCCTTTGGTTAAATAACGCTCCGTCCAGCGGCATTATTAACACTATGTGGGTAAGCCTGATAAAATGGCTTGGTGATAAGCTGATGTGTAG
Organism: Labrus mixtus; assembly: GCF_963584025.1. Classification (NCBI taxonomy): domain Eukaryota; kingdom Metazoa; phylum Chordata; class Actinopteri; order Labriformes; family Labridae; genus Labrus; species Labrus mixtus. The sequence goes on along the minus strand of NC_083614.1, from coordinate 18,888,393 downwards.
CCCGGAGGAGGACTGGGGTTCCTGCATTCCTCTCTGCTCCCTGAGACTGTCCAGGTCATGTGGCTGGTCCCCATACAGCAGCACCTAAACATTAATCTCTCTGTGTCTCCTTCCACAGATCGGCCACGGTGTCTGGTATGCAGGCATGTGTACTCGCACTTCGCCGAGGAGGACGGAGAGGAAGAGTTTGTGTATTCCTGCTGTGGCTTCATGCAGCCAGAATCACATTATCTTCAGCTGCAACTGCCATGAAACAGCCCAGAGACTAAAAGTCTGCGGCCTCTTCTCCACCTGATCTGTTTACTGATACTGCTCGTGTAACGTTCCCATGTAGGTAGCCTGAGCTGGACTCGTTGCTATGTACTGCACAAGCGTCTCAAGATAGTAAAGACGTGTGCTCTTGGACCTTCTTCCTTTTTTTTCTACTGTGACTGTCTCAGCCCACACTGCTCCACTGACTAACTCCATCATCAAACCAGTAGATTACCAGTTTAACAGACTCCATACGGATCTGTCGCTGGCACCACATCAAAAAAAAAGAAAGCACGCTGTCCTTTTTATGTGGTTTCCCTCCCCTTCTGACACCGCACGTTTCCTCAGGTGTAATTTATTTGGACTGCTGATAGAGTGAATTAGACCTTTTGCTGTAACCGGCACATGGGGAAGGAGAACAGACGTTCAGGGTAGTGTATGATTTTGTGCACAGAAACAATCTTCCTGTCTATATTTTTAGACTTTGGACTCGGGCTTCCCTCAATTTTGGTGAACTAAATTTGTATCATCCTCCTCGACTTAAAAATACACGCTCTGTAGAGAGAGAGAATGTGGCCCATTATGGCTGAAGAAGATGCGATTTTGTTTTAAGTTGTTTTTTTTTTTGTTTTTTCCGTCTGTGTTTTGTGTCTCAGGGTTATGTTGAGTATGCATGTATTTGTACAAGGAAGGGTAAGATTTCTTTTATTTTGAAATAATTATTTTGTGAATGTATTATTTTTGTGATAAACTATTTTATAGAATCTCTTGGTTTCAGAGTGCATTGATTGACAATGTTTCGCCAATGGAAAAGTATGATACTGCTTAAAGGCAGTGGTCATATTTCAAACAGAAAGGTTGCCAAATCTGAATAACTAACCATCGTTTCCTTCTGACTTCAATAACAAAAGCTAAATATGTTGAAAGTAGACAGTAAATACTTTGTAGCTATAACGTTGATTTTATCATGTACTTTTTCAGGACCTTTAATGGAAGTCTTCTGTGTGTACAGCTTGTTTTTTTTACTTTTGTCATTTGTAGAAGCCTTTGATTTTGCACATTTTGTACAAAGAAACCTCTTCATTGTCTTAATTTTTTGTAACTTTGTCTTAACCCAGCTTGGGTAGTGTGAATAATCAAAGCCTTTTTTGTAGCAAATTCTCTATCCTTCTTAAAAAATTACTCTGTGTGCAACTCTGCAGTTTTCCAAATATATCAAAGTAGATATGAAATACAGCGATATATAAAGCTCTTACTGGTACACCATCTGTTATTTCATCTTCTGCAGCTTGTAATTCATCAATAAATATCTGAACAAACGTATTTCCTTGTATGGCCCCTGTTTTTCATGGGAATGAGTGGAATTCTGCAGCAGTGTCTTTAAAGGCACTTGGGTCACCATATAATCACACAGGTACTCTTAACATGTCTGAGATAGTTTCCGAGTGCAGCTCAGGATTCCTTTTGATGTTAGCAGTAACACCTATCTCCTTCTGATGTCGGTTTTAAACATACGCTTCCTCTGCATCTACTAATCCCCCACTTGTAGGAGCGATATCGCTGGTTATTTGGGATGTGAAGTGTGAGTCTCTGCTTTGGAAGACTTTGCACACATTATAACCTTCAAAACCTTTTCTGTTGTGCAGCTCAGCGTCAGTCAGGGGATGCTTCTCTATACCTCCATACCTTACGTGAGAAGAACGGTGCCTGTCAGACTGGGCGTTGGGTGTGGAGAAGTCTGGTTGGCGTATTTTTTTCAGACTGGCAGGGAGGAGAAGCAGAGAGGAATGTACCCACACTCAAGTTCAGGGAGGTGGCTCTCAATGTGCCGCCTGCAGCCTCCACATTTTGCTACTTAGACATAATTTCTGTGGTGATCAAACCATCCAACCCAACATAAAATTCTGACATTACTCAACAGAATTTTTAATGTGCAACCTTTGCTAACTTGAATGTTTCTCTTTATTTTAAAGAAAATAAAAATTTATTTGTAGAGGATTTTGGCCTGACAGTTGATTTCAAATTGTAGGTTACTGAACTCATTAAAAGAGAGAACGGATGACAAAAAAAGGATGTAAAACAAATGATCAACCACTGATGCTTAATACAGATACAAACACAGGTTCATGACATTGGAACGGGTTAACTAAAAAAGGTCAATCTTAGCTCAGGCTCAATAATCTATCTTGTTCTGTAACTTTCAAACCCATCTCTCCTCTGGATTTCCTCAGTTGGTTTGTTTACCAGTAAGGACAGGACTAATGAGATCATGTTTTAATTGTGGATGAGTTATAAAAGAGACGTTTTTGAAAGCTCTGGAAAAATCTACCAATACAAAGACCTTACTGTTTGAGTTTGTTTCATTTCTTTTTCTCAGGCTGTTTGGCCTTTATTGTTAAGGCATCTTAACAGAGACTGAAAATGTGGGAAGGAGAGAGTAGGGTGGACCAAAAGGACGAGGCTGGGAGTGGAACCTACAGCTGATGCACATAGCTTCTGTGTAAGTGGAGCATTATGGATTTAAGACATGGACGCCCTTTAACTGTGCTCATAACACAAAGACTCCAAAAATACCTAAAAACTTGAATTCGTTGACTCGTGACTGACTGTGTGACTGACTGTTTGACTGATTGTTTGACTGGCAGTATTATAAATAAAGTTTCACATCTGCACAATCAAACACCAGTTTTCTTCTTTGGGAAGTTACTTGTTATCCTCTCGCTGCTCTTCATGCCTCAACACCATGTTCAAAATATTTAAACACAGTGTTATGAATGTCTAAATAACAGAAAATTAGATCAAATATTTCAGGGGGTCTGCCCTGAAAGAGACACTTCAGTGACATAATGAATCTTCGTAAGTCTTTTTTGAAGCCGACTGAAAGACTTCAAAGCGTGTTGTTAATTGGATGTCAACAAGAGGCGGCTCCAAAAACTCCCTCTCTTCAGCCATGACATCATGCCTGTAACAGGCTATGTCCAGTCAAGCATGCGGACATGTGGGTGCCCGAATGGGCACAGTGCTGCATCAAAGGTTAATTTATGGATTTTTAAAGACAATGCAGACATGCATAAAAAGATGAAACAGTCCTCTCTGAATAGGGTGAAGCTGGCACTGGACAGAAGGATGAACTTGCCGAACAATGGCTCCAATTGTGATGCAAAATGTGCAAACCAAGCAATTTCAAAGAGAACTCGCCAACGAGACAATTAAACCGAGGCAAATAAATAGAGATTTGAAAGTATGCTGCAGACAAAAGACTCTTGGAGGTCACCAAAACAACAAAAATGGGAGGGAAGGCAGGGCAGAAGGAGGACAAACTGCCATAACAATCTGGATTCAAAGACATGTGGGGTCTCTCTCAGTGTGTGTTGTCTGTGTGTATGAATCTATGTTTAAGTGCATGTGTGTCTCTGTGTGAGTGTTTTCAAAGTGGGGGGGAAAGAACAGTTAACGCTTCTTGTTAACCCCTAAGAAAGGAGGCAGCGAGGTGGAACGGATGGGACGTTGCGCCCAGCCGCTCCACCCAAATATTGGCGTGTGTCTGCTGGCCTGAGACCTCCAGCTGGGGCCTCTCCCTGATCTGCAAAGGGGACTCACAAAAAAAAGGCGGCGTGATGAGGCCAGGATCGACCTCCTCACATGTTCCCCAGGGGGCCTGGAGGACGCCACTGCAAGCCAACTGCCAGCTCAAGGGCAGATCAATATGTGGCTTCAATGAGGCAGATCTGATGTGACAGATCTGCTAAAAAACAGACTTTATATCTCAACTTTAAACACAATAATAAAGAAATAAAAGCCAGAGAATACACTGAATGATTGCATCTTTTGTGTGTGTGTGTGTGTGTGTGTGTGTGTGTGTGTGTGTGTGTGTGTGTGTGTGTGTGTGTGTCTGTGTGTGCTTAAAGAGAAATACAGCCAGTGTCACATCTTGATTTGATTCAAAGGAGATTTGTAACTCCTCTCTGTCACTCAAACATAAGTCTTACTGGTTTCAAATCTCTGTCTCTGTCTCTCTCTCACTTTCCACTTTCTTTAACATTCAGTTAATATGCAGTAATAAAGACACAAGGAGCCTGTTCAATCTGGAAGGATGAATCATTTCTTAAAACTGTATTCTCTAGCCGTCTCTATGTCTCTGCTGGTTACAGTGTTAAATGTCTCCACTTACTCTCTGCCTCTGTCTCTCTTTCTCTCTTTCTCGTTTAGTCTCTCTCTCTCTCTCTTGGTATGGGCAACTGAGCTGGCAGCAGCTCTGAGGTTTCCAAGCTGACTGGGTAAGCAATAAGTGAGGAGTAAACAATGTGCCAGACAGACAGTGAAACCACTGAAGTGATGCAGAGGCTGTTTTGTTACTCCCGTGAGCTGGAGTGTGTGTGCGCGGGCGTGTGTGTGTGTGCAAGTGTGTGTGTGTGCAAGTGTGTGTGTGTGTGGTTGCAGAGAGGGCACTAGGGAGGTTGATAGGTCGGCTGACACCAAAAGGAACAAAGGATCTGAAGCGCCTATAATACATCTGCACAAATATTTAAATCACCTTTTCTTATTAAACTGTTTCAAGTTTGTCAGGCAACATTTCTGTAATGATAGGTTGAAAAAAAAACTTACAAACTTTAAGTCTTTAATTATTGTTAATATATTGAAATTGTGTGTTTAAGTCTAGATCAGTACACCCCCAAAAGCAAAAAATTCTCAACTCTATAAACTGTAATATCAACGTTACAATTTGGTTTCAGTCTTCATATTTTTCAAAGTGCTGTAATGTAATTCACCATTAAACATGTATCTTTACATGAAATAAGAAAACATTTCCTGCCTCTGTTTTGTGGCAGTGCAGTTATCAGATAATCACACAGGCTTTCATAGGATTTATTCATCTTAAGAATCCATAAACATGAATATTTCAGTCATCTATCATTTGGAAACCCCTCAGAAGTAGTTAACACTCTGTTCATCATCAGCTGGAGCTGGGAATTATGAAATAAATTATTGATTTGTTACGGTCTATGGGACAGTTTGATCAAAATGAATGTAACCCGGGGGCTAGCGGAGCAGCCAGACTCCATAAGCCTGATGACAGCACTCCCACCAACACCAACACTAAAAGAACATTACAATTCCTTTTTGACGGAAAGATGGGGCAGAGAGGTGAGCTTCAAGTTCCAAAATCAATTGGATTTCATTTAAACAGAGATACAGTAGTTAAAATGTCAATCATAAAGGTTACAATAGAGGCCGCAGGTAAAGGAGTAGAGATATCTTTATCACAAAAATAGATATTCCAAAAGCTTGAAATATTGCTGGACTGTCATTACCAGTTCTGGGGTAAGAGTGCCCACAGGAGGAGTGTGAGGGGTAAGGGGAGTGTCACCACCACCACTATGGCACGTTGTTTTTTCATTAAACTCACACTGCAAGACAAAGTTCATTGTTCAGAGTTCAGGCCTTTGAGTTACTCAGTTTTGTGTGTTTGCTTTCTGTTCACCTTCCCTCATGCTCCAACATGCAAACTCACCTCTGATGATTTTACTGCTATTTGCCTACAGATTAAAATTCAAAGTTCACTGTGATGATACCAAGAAAGCTCACGTTCTCTCTGTCTGTTGTCTGTCAGGAAATTACAGCATACTGTAGGAAAGTCTTTGAGTACATTACATTAAGAAATAGAACTCTCAGGACCCTTTGAGATCAAATCCCTTTGGCTGTGTGCATGCAAGACTGACCACTTCTTTTCAGTCTTCTCTGATTAAATACTTCTTCACCGTGTCTTCTTTTGTCTTTTTTTGTTTCTTACGTCTGCTAAGCATGTGAAGCCAGTATAGCTCATACACTCGATAAGCCACGTCAAGTTTTATGATCTTTAATATCACTTCAACACTTGTGTCTATAATCACCCCTTCCCTTTTTTTTTGCTAACGTAATGCACTCTCTCTCTTCTTCTTTGCTGCTAGTTTGCATCACAAGTTTGTTAATGCCAGCTGTAAAGCATTAAACTCAGTGCTGTCCATTGTGATTGGATCACCCAAAAGGCATCTCAATACAATGTGTTTTAAGAAGTTGCACCATAGAACACCTCTCCTTGTTATTTCCCTCATTATGTTTCAATGGTAATAAATGTAAAGCGCGAAGAGGGGACATTATTCAGTATCCAAGCCTGAGGGAATAAGATTTTAAGATAAGATTTTTTTTCTGTAAGTATGTAGGCCTATGTTTATTTTACATTGTTGTACTTCTACAGAATGTGAGGATCCATGTGCTTCTCCCAACACTGACCTCTGTTTCCTGAATGCATACGACTCCCATATGACAAATGGCATTTTTAAGATGCCTCTCTCCTCCCAGTTATTCTCTCCCTTACAAACAGAGGTAGGACGGCTATCAGAAATATGTGCCCTGACACAATAGGCATTGTGATCTCCCACTACGTCACAAAGTCAACACGAGGACAACTTCATTCACAGGAAAAGAAAACAAAGGCTTCGTCCACTGACCGAACAGAAGATGAGCTAACACTGTGGGCAGAGCGGGACATTCCAGGCAGGCCTGGCATACTTGAATTCAAGTGGCACGAATAAAAAAAATATTTCTCTTCCTCTTTAATAGAAGGCGCATAAAAACTCCTTTGTTGAGATGTTATAATATAATTGACACTTCCTCTGACTCTCATTAATAAAACATCTAGAGCTGAATTCCCAGTTGGGTGAGAGTGAGGCAGATGAGGGGGTTGCTGGAGGTTGGGTTGATGGGGGGGGGGGGGGGGGGTGATATGTTTCCTGAAGTGACACACACACACACACACACACTATCCCTCTTGCTTCTCCAATCACAAGCCCCTCTCGCTTGATGGGGAGGGGAAAACAACTTCAAAAGCATCCTTCTCAAAGTGTGCCAGATGTAAACCCGCCCTCTGGCAAACACACACGCACACACACTTTCAGAAAGACACACCAAACAGAATTTAATAAATAACTCACGTGTGTGTTTGTGTGTGTGTGTGTGTGTGTGTCTGTGTGTGTATTTGTGTCTGAGATGACCCCTTCTGTTGCAGCGTGTCCAGCCGACCACTTCAGATGGGATGTGACACTGAGGATGAATAATACAATAGAGAGATCCTTGGACGTGTCAGCAGCATCTGTCTCTGTCTGCAACTGACGTGTGTCGTCCACCCTCCTCATTCAAAACTGATGGAGCAGACACATTCCGTTTTAACACACACACTCATGCATGCACGCACTAGAGACATAAAACAATTTTTTAAAGCTTATTCTGACGGAGAGTAGATGGTGCCATGTGGCCAAAATGTGAACAGATTCCTCACATTTTTTGATTCACAAAAAAAAGGAGAGATCAATGAGGTGGAACAGCTCAGCAGAGGCGGGTCATACAAAGCAAGGCTCAAAACACCGGCAGACGTCTATTCCCAGAGGTCCAAGGGCAAGGATAATTAAAAGACAGATATATATTAAGAGAGGAGGGGCAGCAGACAGAAAGAAGAGGGATGGAGGAGAAATTAAGAGGTGAACAATGGTGCAGTCATCCTTTGTTGTGGAACAGGTTCTAGTGCAAACAGAGGACCGAGCTTTCATTGCAGCTTGTGTCACATTATATGATCCTACTTAATGCACTTCAACACTCTACTAAGAGTCTCTGACATGCTAATGGTCTGAAATAAGACCCACATTTGAAAAAAGAAAAGAAAAACACAGACTATGTGTGTTTGTCTGTGTGTGTTTTTTTAGGGTGTTTTTACTGTAAGCTGTGCATGTGTTTGCATGCCCAAGAGGGATTTCACTGAGTTAGCAAATAGTTGAATATGTGGAGTTTCTTCCTCAGAGGTGATGAGAAGGCTTTTAACTGTGTATAGAGTCAAATCTATTCAGGTGAATGAATTACTCAAAGCACATTTGGAGAACTGTGTTTTTCTGTTTATGACACATTTTGATCAAAAGAACTTATTCGATGTGTGTGTATCAAGGAAGTCAACAACTTATTTTTCATTATTTGTTTTGATAAATGACTACTAAATTATTCCTTGAAAATGTTTAATGTTTCCTGTAAAATCCTCTTGGCAATGAGTTTAATTTGTTTTTTCATGTTCATGTTAGGGCAGCCAAAGCTTGTAGTTAAAGAAGGATAAAGATGAAGTACTGTGAAGTATTAAAACAGCATCACTGACTTGAAGCACAACAGACAACGTGTTTATCTTACAAACGTCTAATCAAAAATCAGTCTTCAACTAACCATAACCAAATGTTCTTGTTCCTTTGACCATACTGTTAAGCATACACCATGACAACTATGTCTTCAACCTACCACATTACTTTCTGCACTGTAAAAAAAAAATGCATTGTCCAGCGACCTAAACCCTACAACAGGGATGTTTCTTGCAAAATGTTTTTTGAAAAACAATTTAGCTGAGTAAAGGCTTTAAATAAATGAGGTAATAGTTACAAACTTAACATGGATCAGAGTCATGGCAGGCTCTCACTTTGCATTTAGAAGCCAGGTTTTCTTTAAGTTATGGTTTTGGTTTGTTTTTCTGGCCAATGTTGTCTGTTTTTTTTTTCTTTTTGATTTTGTCACTCAGTTATAAATACAAGTTTCATCCGTAGCATTTTTGGAGATTTTCAATTCAATTAATTCAAATGTGTTTTTTTTCAAGCTTGCAAACAAATCCACCCAGCCTTGTCTCATTCTGCTGTTTGCTGTTGCAGCAGTTAGTGGCCTTTTGGTCTTTTGGCAACGTCTTCCCGTCTCCACTCCCCCCGTCCTCCCTCCCTCCCTCCCCACTTTAAACAGTGGCCAGACAGCTATCCAACACTGCCAGCTCTGGTGGAGGCTGGCGACTTCTCCGTTCCAGCTCTTAAATCAGAAAGGCTGTGTTTAGACCCTCCCTAAGGAGCTGCGCTGCACTTGGGATGAGCTCTTCTGTGCTACTCTATTCATGGAAAAAGGGAAGTATGGAGACAGCTGGAGACAAACGATGTTATCGATTTAAAATTTAGTGCGGAACTTTGTCAGACATTTCTCAAAAACATTACCCCTTTGCAGCGGTTAACATTCAATAAAAAGACTATCAGGGACAAAGAGTGTTGCGATGGCAAAAAAGTACAAACATATATAATATTTAGAACTACTTAGACAGCAAAAGCAACCATTCTCTTTTTATGTGATTTTGAAAGGTTAAAATACTAGAGATTAAGTGCACCACCTCAGGCTACAATCTTGGAAATGGTCATCAAAGAAGGTTTAAGTGCACCATCAACAGAAGTGCATCTGCTCCATCTGATATTGGCACCCTGCAGCTCCCTTTTATTCACTTTATATCGATGTCACTTTTCTGTTTGCATTCAAAATCTTTCTGCAGGCGTTTTGAGTCCTTTTACTCCAGATATAACCTCGATGCATGGGAAGATATTTTCTTTCTATTTCTTTTTGCCATTTTCTTAAAAGCAAAGCAAACCGTTTGGCCAAGACTTTTGATAAGCAACTTTCCATGATAGAAGAAACTCACACAAGTTTCCTCTTAGGTCTTATGAGGGGGAAATGTCACCACCCAAAAAAAAAAACCCCACATATTCACAGCTTGAAATAGAGAGGGTTTCCATGCAAGTTGCCAGGAGGCTATTTGTCTTGGCACCACCGGGATTTGCTCTTGGGGTATAGAAAATGTGTGTGACTTTGGTTTGTGTGTGTATGAGGGAAGTTCTTTCTGCTGCTTTGAAAAAAGCCACACAGACCTCCCACATTGCAGCCTTAGACAATACAGATGTAAAACGCTTAAAGATGTGAGGGCTTATGCATTGGTGTTATATATTAAACAGATTGAACATTTTTAGAAATATGGTGAAGAAGTTGTTGATTTTCTTTGATCATACAACTAGCTACGGTCCAAAGAAATCTTGTTATTAACATTCTACTTATTCAGCTTTTCGAACATTAATGAAAAGGAATATCTTCTGGAAAATAAACATTTTTGCTAAGTTGAAGTAAGTGAGATGTAAAGGTTGATACAACTCACTTATGAGCAAGGTAAATATGAATCTGAAACTAGCAGCCAATTAGCTCAGTGTAGCATAAACCCTGGAAACACAGGAGGAAAGTTAGTCTTTTTCTATAGCCCTTTTAAAAGTGTGATTCCAGCGGCGCTATCACAAAGCTCTGATTCATCAGTATGCCTTTTTACTTTCATGCTTCTGGCGTTGTGCCCCAATGCCAGCACAGCGGTGAGACAACTTGGTCCCCCCATTACACCTCTGAGACATTTACATTATAGGCAAGAAGTCACAGGGATGTAAATATCCTACTTAAACTGGCGATATGAAAGGGGCTCTTATCTGAAGACACAATTGTGCCCAATTAAAATTAGGCTAATCCTGCAAATAATTGCTGCATTTTGTATTTTTACCCTTTTTGGTTATTAGCCTTAAATAAAATTCATATTGTATTAGTTTGCTTTCTACCAAAAGAGAGAACCAGTCAAGCAAGCTGTTTCCCACTCTTTATGAGTGCTCTACAAAGAAAGACACATACCATCACAGGAAATAGATAAATGAGACAAAAGGTGAGTTAAATTTTTAAGATTTCCCTCAAACTGTCCAGCATGCCTTTATGTATTTTAGGCTAAATATCATTCCCTTGAAATCATCACCTTCATGGAGACATTTATTAAGATTGCTTAGGGAATATGAAATAAATTTGTCTGATAGTTCAGTTCTTTTAAACTTATTTTATTTGTATATTTTTACAATTATTTGTGAATAGTTATTATTGCCTTTATGATTAGTTTTGTAGTCACAGAAAATGTCAAATGATCTCATGGCAACTGAACATTTGGTTGATCTGTCTCCAGGAAACTAAAGGGGACACTACATGGAAATCTCATGTTTGCCCTTCTCTTGAAAAGGCATGACAATAGTGTCATTCATTGCTTGCTTATGCAGGGTAATCAGCACACAAGCACATGGGGATAAACTGGAATGACCAGACAGTCACCCGTCTACAGATGGCTGCAAAGTGCAAGCCGTGAGCACAAAGGGCAAGTCAGCACAGAGCACACTTCCTTTGTAACACGTCGCCCTCTTTCAATTCACCTGAGGCATCTCCTCCGGCAGAACAATAGGCCTCTGAACTGATTTCTGCCAGGCATACCCTTTCTCTCCGGAGCCTTTTCACTGTTGCCCCCACACAGGGACTTTTGTTGATGCAAGGTGGAAGTGCAGCTGAGGAAGTTGGACGAACAACGAGTCTCGTTCATCCAAAGCAAAACTATGACGCAGACAGCATAAAATCTGTCCTAGTTTACATACAGTGTAACACTTTACAGGCTATAGACATACATACCATAAATATGTGCACTACACACCATTGTTGCAGGTCACAGAGCTGTACTGTTCTGCTCTATCTACAAAGAGATAACATTCAAAACACCTTAGCATGAAGAAACTTCTAGTTTCCCGGATATACCACAGCCTGCCAAGGAGGTTATGTAAACAGAGCTTGAAGCCGCCTTGGCTGAGACCTCGTGTTATCCTGCTGGCTATCTTCCCCTAATCACCTTGGGTGCTAGCAAAAAAAGGAGACAGATAGAGTGCGCTTTGTGTCATTTCAACAAGAGGATCTTTGTGTCAGCTAGGAGCGGATAAAAAAAACACCTAGATGACCAGAGATGAATCAAATATCTTATACAAAACAGCAGCTAGTGGTTGAGTTGAGTGGGATTTTGTTTACAAACATTGCAGTAGGTTACAGTGGTAGCCAAAGCTGAGGTCATGAACCACCTCAAGGAGTCCCAAGATCAATCTGAGGGATTGCAAATACAATAGCAAATGTTTTTTTTTTTTTTTTGCACAACATTTGTTTGCTTTATTAGCAATGCTAGCGTTGATACTCTATGACATTGACATTTGTCCACTTCTAAGGTACAGATTGATATTTGTCAGCAATAGCTGGATGGATTGTCATTTGTTAAAAAATGTGCTCCTCAAAAAGCTCTTTAAGATTAACTGTAATAATTCAATATTTTTCAGACTTTTTTATTTTTCACATTGGCCTCAACTGGTTGATAATTGGCAAATGTTAGCAAGTAAACACGCTAAACAAAGTGTCATCTATAAACCAGGTTATTGAACCCAATAAACATTGGCTGTGTCCAAACTCACACCCTTCTCACTCTATGGTGAATATGCCATTTTTGTAGTGATGTCCCAAAGCATTGTGAAAAGCTGCCAACATTGTCATTGCTAGCCTGTTAGCATGCTGACATCAGAATTTAATTAAAATCACTGCTTTTGAAAGCCTCAAATAGCGGCTAGCTTGCCGTCTTCTTTTTTTTATTGAGAATTATTTGATATTTACAGAGCCCCTGAAGACTAAAGTAAGAAAAAATACAAAGCTGTTTTTTAATTCATCGGTGTTGTCCTTATGGTATTAGATGTTTTCAGAGGTAACTTTTGTGAGTGAGCTTTTAATTGTACATATTGTACATAAGATGTTCAGCCTATGGAATCTGCAGCAAGCGCAGACGGAGCGTGCTGCTCTGCAATCAATCCGCTGCAATCCACAAAGAAGCATTAGAAAGGCAATGCTGTAAGTAATTTATTTCATAATAAAAGTGTTAAGGAAAAGGTATTAGTAGTTATTTTAAGAAGAAGTTTATTAAATGTATTGTTTGGTGTCATCATGTAAATGTACAATGTAACCCCCTCTCTGTCTGCCCACTGATTTGTAATCTGTGCGCACTGATTCCCTGCCTTAGATTGTAAATCAGCTGGCTGTAAAAGTGTGTGCACAGTTAACTTGTCCATGTGCACAGTTTGAGAAACTGCACCAGATTATTAACCTTAATTTATTAACCGTGGGAACGGATTTAAAACGTTCATTTTATTTAGCCAGGCTGGAGTCTATATAAATCCAGCTCTCGTATTTCAACCTTCATGGTGCCAACGTGCTAGATCCGCTGGAAGAGTGAAAACCAGTAACAAAACCAACTGCTGACACAGAGTCTATCAAACTTATATTACTCTCAGCGTTTTACGAGCCTGCAAGGGAGGTTTGTCTGCACGTCTCGTCTCTGTGGAGCAACATCTATTTGTTTAACTTTGCGGTGAGAAGGGCCTCTCACACACACAACGAGCCAAGACTCCTGATTTCCTGCAAACTGGATTACATAAAAACGCCTCCGTTGCTGTGAGGCGGTCGAGCTGAGGAGGATCGGAGACGCTCGGATGAGAGGGCAAGCGACACAAGAGACATGAAATGGGCCGATCTGTGGAAGGAATGAGACAAAAACAAAGATGAAGTCAAATGCAGCTTCCCCCCACAGGGGAAACAGCCTGGAAACAATAATTGTTGAGAAGAGACAGAGGAAAGCCACTAATGACAGCAGACAATAAAAAGTGGCTACTACTGTAGCGTCTTCCCAGGCAGCAAAACAATAATGCAGCAAGGTCTACAGAGGGATTGAACAGCCACAACCACAGCACCTTTAAATAAGGCTTTGTCTGGGTTTGGGCTGTTATTAGCTCGTCTAAACACAGGGTCAATAACGCAGTAACTGCACCTCCTAAACATGGAGGAATGACTAGGGTGCTAGCTAATTGGGTGGTCAGGATTATTTTGACAAGCAGTGAATAGAAATCTAAATAATGAGGCAGAATTACATGTTACATGTGGTTTTTAAGGGGGGAAATATGGAACAAGTCCCTGTAAACACACATTTACTGGAATAGGAAACATTGTTTGCACGCTTGACTTTAGTCTGAACAACAATGACCCAAAAGTTCAACAAAACAAGAAGTGCTTCTCCGCTGTGATTTCAAAACTTAAAAGGAAATAAAGTACACAGAGTAAATTAAGTTAACTTTTTTTTTTATTACTAAACACTCTCTAAGGCAGCAGTTTGTGTCCACAGGTTGTTCTAACATGTTGCAGTGAATAAAATAAAATGGTACAAAAATCAGTCTTGCTGTTGCTAAAAACATCATTAGACAGCTCTTGGTAAATAAAAGTTCACAGACAATAACAACAAGCATTATAAACATTCATTTTCCTCTTCAAGTATGCTACTATCCAAAGTGACTAGTGTAAAATTGGCCGAGGAAACAAAACAAGTCGATGATTATTTACAAATGACAGGTCCAACATGTGTGTGAGTGTCTCAAAAAAGAAAACACAACAACTGGAAAAAAAAAAAGTCCGTCTGTAATGTTTCCACTGCAGGTTTTTGTTTTTTTGCTACTTGGCAAGAGTTCACAGAAAAAACATGCACACAGAGACACACAGAGTGATGCGACTGACTAGCTTCCAAGTTTTAAAATAGCAAAAACATCAGCACAGATTAAAAACATTTTAAGGATCTAAACAGAGGCATCAACAGGCAGCATCCAATATCCTCTGCTGACCTTTACCAAGAATGTTGTACCTGGAGCAGAACTCAAGTGCTCTTACACCAGTTTTTCAGTTTTCCTCTCTTTCAGGAGAAAAGGAGGACACACTTAGAAATACAGGAAAATGAACATGCTTGGAAATGTCTTCAAAATTTAAGCATGAAAGCTCATGCTCAACCTAGAACACAAGTTTCTCCAAAACAAGCCCAAATAATTTTCCATCGAAATGATTGTGACCACATCACATGGTCATCATAAGAAGAGGATGCTGATTTGTCATGACATGCAAGAAATTCAGCTGGTGTGATTTGATTCAAAGTATTAATTGACTTGATATCAATGTTGGATTTTAGGTAAGTCACACGTTAAACTATTCTGACAGGCTGTATGATTAGTATGAAAGACCTGGAGAAAAAAACAACAAGCAAGGGAACCTTAAGTTTGAATAGTTTTTTGGTGAAATGTAGAAAAACATGCCGCTTTTAACATCAACATGATTCTCTGTAAAAAAAAAGATTTAATTACAGAAACAAACATCAAAGCCCAAAACTTAAGACCTGGAGCTGGATCTGAGCTGGATCTGAGCTGGACTACATTGTGCTGTTAAAAAAAAAACATTTGTTGAGACTCTGGAGGATGTTTTGAAAAGTACAATATTTTGTGGATGACCACACAACCAGCACAGTGTCATTTATCCTTCATAAGAGCGCACAGACAGGAACCCTGTCAGCCAGATGTGTCTTTGGTTTAACCAACTGAATCCAGCCGATGGTTTCGTTTTCACGACTGCTACATAATCACGGTGAAACATCAATCATGAACTGCAGGAGAAAGACGACTTACAGTTAACCTCCACTTCAATGCTACATCGACATGTTAACATTAGATATGCACAACTTTGTTTTCAGTTCATCTTCACTAAACAAACGACTGATTGATATTTCTTTAAACTGCCGCAGGTCTCTCCAGGTGAAGCGTACCGTATCCTGCATACACATCCATGTGTGTATTTTCAAATATATTTACAAGTCTGCACAAAATCACTTCTGGCTTCCTTTTGCATCTTGATTTGCGTAAAATAGTTCTGGTCCTAATACAGGTATGTGTATGAGGACAGTCAGCGCAGACGATATCACATACAGTATGTACAATAATATACATAATAACACACTCAGAATAAATCCAAGTTTAAACTCCAGCAGGTGATCTTAGCCTCCGAGACCAGCGTATTTGGTCAAAGATAGAAAAGCTCTTCTGACATTTTTCCCTCTACAGACACTGAATGTATCAGTGTACTCACTGTACTTCAAAAGGTTCTCATGTATAAACCAGTGAAGGAACATCTCTACATTTCTAAATGAAGAAAACATTAAAATTTAAGACAACAGATTTTGTTTTAGGATCACTGCACTGGTCACAGTACCACTCGTCTGTCAGGAAATAAGATCCAACTAATAAATCACAATGCATAAATCAGCATTCAGTAAGACAACGTGTCAATTCAAACATTTTCATAAATACACTTTTTAATTTCCTGACTCCGGTGAAAAATTGGTCCAAAGTGGAATGATTTGTATAACTCATTTTGATTAAAAACTATAAACACTTCATGCTATACGTTTTTTTCTCTAATCTGCACATTTTGGCCTTGCTGTGATTTTTTTGTACGACTTTGTCTCAGACATTTTACAGTACTGTACTGTACAGTACAATCGTTTCACTAAAACAGCAACAGAGGTGTCTCTTAAAGATATAGTGAAGAGATTGTGAATACTGAGAACAGCTCCCTTAGTTTAAATTCAGAATCCTTACAGCATGGATAAATAATAAGTTTGTTTGTAATTTGCTTATCAAAGTTTCACAACCAGCGAAATGTTTTACAATTATTCAGCCTTCTATAATGATTAAGAAAACAACACAATGAAAAGTGAACAATCAAACAGCACACATTTAGTCCATAAAGTTCATTCATTTGTCTGGAATGAAGTATTTACACTGTGCAAATGAAACACCGTTCAGAGTGTTCATGTGAAGATTTGAGGCCAGGATGCACCTTTGACTTTCTACGCTCCACTCTCTCCTTCATATTGATCCTTTCAGTCAAATCTCCTTCAGCTCACATGACTCGTGTCTTTGGATTGATTTAACTCGATTTAAAACTCTGACACTCCTTCATGATGCCTTTGTTTTGCCAAAGACGACATCTTTTAACATGTTGGTATCAAATGAGAAATTAATAAACAAATATGCAGTTTCAGTGTTAAAAATGTCAAAGGCTTTGCACTCTCTTGTGGATTGGAGGCTGATATTTAAAATCAACACTGCACCTGCACACACTGAATGAAGCATCAACATCACATAACCACTAATAAGAGACTCTTTGAAGTGGGACACATCTTGAACCAGCAACCATCCCATAATTCTTTTGTTTTGGTGATGAGTGGTTGATCTGAGGGCAGCAGACTGAGGTTTAGAAGAAGATGACGTCCTCCTTGTTAAGGTCTTCTGTGTTGATTTTGTAGGGTGGTGGCATGCTGTGGCTGTGGGTGAGCCCGTGAACAGGCCCCTGGACATGGCTCTGGCTGTTTGGATTGGGGCCCTGAGGCTGCAGATGGGCCTGGAACTGGAGGGACCCGGTGCTCTGAGAGTGGGAAGGAGGGATGCTGGGAGGCTGCACTGAGGGTTGAGGGTGGGGCTGTGCAGGAGGCATGGGGGGCTTCTGAACATTTGGGGGATGGGAGGAGCTCATGGAGGAGGTGGACTGGGTGTCTGGTCCGGTGCTGTCTGGAGGACTGTGTTTATCTATGGGACATAGAAGAAAGGCTATTAGATAATAAGGGATTTGTTTAAAAATAGCAGAAAACTAGCAGCAGATTAGCATTTTGTACCTGTTTAATACAGCTGGGTTAACTCAGCTTAACTGAAATCTAACACACTAAATCCTGCCAGATTTTTTTTAAATTATTTGGCAGAGGCAACTGTGAAGGCAATGGATTAAAGTGTTAAGATGTGTCAGCAGCACAGCCTGTCATTAATCACAATGCAGCGTGTGAAATTGATGTGTGTTTACACAGGGTGAGGCTGGGCATGAATGTAAGCTTTAGAGAGGAACATAATCAGGCGGGGTCGGGTTTGCCCAGGTGGAGAATGTGTGTGTTTAATGCTTGTGTCTGTGAGAACCAGGTTTAATAATGCAGCAGGCAAAGACAAATGAGATTGTGTTTGGGTTTGTCATGATGGAGCAGAAAAGGAAGTGTGTGCAGTGTGTGTGTGTGTGTGTGTGTGTGTGTGTGTGTGCATGCGTGTGTGTGCTCTAGACATTTTTGTGTGTATAAATGGTACCTGAGAGGTGATGGAGGGAGTGAGGCTGAGGAGGGGCTGACAGAGGGAGCTGCTGGTGGGGGCTGATGGAGCGCTTGGCCTTCAGGGAGCTGTCGTCTCTGGCGGACAACTTTAGTGGCAGCATCTGCTTCATATCCACTGAGGCTGAGGAGAAGGAGGAGGAGGAGGGGGGGAGCAAAAAAAAAAGAGAGACGGCGACAGAAGGTGATTTAATTGTAAAATTAGATTTCACTGGTGAACTAGAGAAGCCCAGCTTCTGTCAGGACACTATTTGATATATTCGAGGGCAGACCCAATTTAGACCACTAATGTGATCCTAATGAGACACTTAAATCAGAATCAGGTCAAGTTCATGTTGGGCACAGATGGCTGGTGGATCAATATCAGTGAGCAAGGAAAAAGTCAATTTTACAACCTAGAAGGATGCAGGGTTACAATCCATCTGCAACAGTGAGAAAGGGGAGAAAACCCCAATGCAACACAATACATTTATATGTCAATAACATGTTGAATCACTGTAGGAAGCCGCTTTTTTAAAGATTACTTTGAGATCATGTAATTTGTCAGTGTTTCCCACACATAGAAGATACATGGGCGGGCTGCCCAAGTATATTTCCGACCGGTTTTATTTAATTTTTCATTTATTCATAAAATTGCTGCAGGCACGAGAGAGAGAGGGAGAGAGCAGGGGAGAGAGCGCTCGTGGGACCTCACGGCTCCGTGCACATAAATTAATTAACAGGGAAAAACACATTTGATATAAATACAAACCTAATATTAAAATATACCCTAAGATAGAAGTAAAAAAAAGAAAAAAACAATGTTGATCTCCTTTAACTTCAGTAATTTTTCACACACACACAAAAAAATTCCAACCTTTAAAATGCTAAACATTTGGTTTCTCAAATCAGAGAAGTACCGTAGTTAATTTTTCCCATCATGCATGGTTTTAAACTGAACTTTATTGGATTGGGGGCAGCATTTCAGCCACAATATGTAACTGATGATGTCATTCAAGCTTTTTACTGACTGTTTATTATTATAAGATGTTTATGCACGGAGATGGCAAGATAAATGGGTATGACTGGAACAAGTATGGACTCGTAAAGGCAGCCATCATTTTTAAACAGGAAAGGAGTCGGACCTTTTTATATTGAAAGGGTAAAGTGTTTTTTCTAGTCTTACAGACTTATGTGAATTAGACTTGTAAACATTTAGACTCCAGATAAGTCTGTATAACAACTGGGCCACTATCCAACCTGCTGGTAATGTGAAAGTCAGGGCCTGAGGTCTAACTTCTTACCTGTGCTGTCAGTGCGATAGGATACTTTGCTAATCTTTCCTCCTTTCCCTTTGCCACTGCTGAAGGCCGCCAGCTTGGTGGGTATCTGCTGCTGCACCCCCACAGGTTTGTGCAGCTGATTGGTGGTGCTGAAGAGATGGAGCGGCACCTCTGTCTTCAGTGGCAGGGTGGAAGAGCTCGTCTCTCGACGCAACATCACCTCAGGCCGCTCTGGGTAGTCTGCTGGGGCCACAGACATGCTGGCGCGCACCAGGGGCTTCTGGGGAAGGGGTAGGTCTGAGACGATGGTGGAGGAGGCGAGGCCAGACGACATCAGGAGCTCCCCGTTAAGACTGCCAGATAGAGGAGCCACCTGGAGAAGAAGAGGACTGATGGTTATCTGCTGAGAGGGGACCAAAGTCTCCTTCAGTTATTACAAACATCTTATTAAAGAATTCAAAATCTGTAATTTACTTCAAACTACGCTCTGTGATTTTCCAGGTTTATCGCTGATTCTGTTTGAAATCTGAGTTGTTGAACCAATCATATTAGCACGTTGTGTGTGTGTGTGTTTGTATGTGTGTAGGAAGTCTGCAGTGTTTCTGAAGTTTATTTGAAGAAATAAAAATAAACATGCTATAAGATCTTGTGAGTACAGAATACACACACATAAAGATAAACACTGCAAATGATCTGTGAGACGCCGTGCCATAAACACAATCTGTTGAGGAGCAGGATATTTAAGGGCTCAAAAGGAAATCAGAAACACATGCGTTCTGCTGAGCACAGTTTGGTAAGTTTGGTTAACAGGCTTTTGATGTATTCCCAGAGGCTCAAGGACAATGTGTGCACACACACACAAAATGGGAAACAGAAAACTCTTAATAGCCTCTGTGCAAATACAGGCGTGCCCAACAAAACAGACAGGCCTGTTAGACAAGCAGAGGAACAAGAAAATGGCTCTCATGACATCAGCGGACAAAGACACTAACTACATGAAAGAAAAAAACATGAAGGAAATATCTACATAATGACTACATGATCATCACTCAATAAGATTTAGATTTCCGTAACAATTAAGCTGTGTGGTGTTTGTGTAAGTACTGAAATAAATGTTGCAATACAGAAGGCATAAATCAGATCGTTCACTATGTTTGAGTAACACATGAAAAGCTAAAGCCCTTCCACCACATTTTGACAAAACGTGTTGCACAAGTTAGATTTTTTTAATGCAATCAATCCAAAGGGTTGTTTTTATGTGTGGAACCATTGGCTAATACTTAGTGTCAAAATACATGTTCTTTACGTTTGTTTCTTTCAATTGAAATGCCAGCAGGTTCAAAAGTCTCTGAATCATGACAATTAAAGTGTCAGCTAAAGAGACATCAGGATGACTAAAGGTAGTTGCTTTAAATTAGATGTCATAGCAATGACAAGTAACACAACCTTGAATCAATGAGCATGTCTCATTGAGGGGATAAATAAAAAATATATGAGTAAACCAACATCACAGAGCTAATGACCTCTGACCTATATCAAAGCTTGAAAAGAGATGAATATGACCCTAATAAAGTATATCACCAACCAAACATCAGTCAGTCTTACACAGATTTGAAGTCTGTATCAGTCAGGTATCAGTCTGTTAGTCCTCTGTTTGGTATGAAGTGCACATGTTACATGATTGATGACGATGCAGAATACTTCCTGTAGGGATGAGGAACATATGATGAGTGTGTTTTACAAGGCATGACGGGCAGACTCATCGGACAGTGACTGTGTGTGGTGGTGGCTGTAGCTTCCCCCCCAGCTATAACTGAAGAGCATGACAGGACGACCCGAGGCAGAGAGAGGGGCCCTGCAGAGGATACAGTCTCCATACCTCGTTCCCTGAATCCCCCTTTCCGTCTTTTAGCACTCACTCACCTCGGCAAACAGATGTTCCATTGTTCCCACAACAAGGTGATCAGCTTTAAGCTGCATAAACATCGGGGTTTCCAGTCAAGTTAAATGTGTGGAAGTTACAGAGCAAACAGCTCTGACTGACAGCACATAAACAATTAACACTGGATGCTTTCCAGAATCTTCGGATAATGTCAGGCTAAGACCAGCTAATTATACAGCCAGGTTCCTCTCAGGCTGAGAAGTGCCAGGATACTCCCATATCATCCAGATCCCAAACAACACTGCACAATGCGTTGCCTTGTACGCACAATGGAAACCAGTGGGAAGGAAATTACTGGTTATTCAATCTTACCTCCACTGTTTACAATTTTGACTTAAGGACAGTTTTTTATTGGCCATGTGTCATTCTGATCACGTGTAGTAGTTGTGATTAGCAAACGCTGTACTACTAAAATGTTGGAACGACTGTTAAAGTTTGATGTGTTTACGCTTGCTAGTTTTGTCTCTAAACTTGGAAAAGATGACATGGTAGTCTGTTTGATTCATTTTTCTTTTTACTTTCGTTTTCTTTTTCTTTTCCATGACAATGAATAAACCTACTATGCACTCTGATCCCGGAACATTTAAATTCACGGTGTCAAGCAGACTGAGTGGACTGTCATACATGCTGGGTATGTATGTTGTAAACTTCAACTAACGCCTGTAAAATCCCAAATCAAATGTGAATCATTGATACAGTTTATTAACGTTATCATGCAGAGTAAATAAAGTGTTGTATGAATATTGGTGATGAGCACTGATCCACCATCAAGTCTGCTGGGAATGAACATCACATTAAAGCTCATCTGAAGAATTGATTGAGGGATCTTTTGCCTGATTCATTAATCATTACACTCCAAACATTCAAGCTTTTCCAATGCAAAGGTAAGTCACCTCAACTCTCAAATAATCGCAAATGGAATAAACGCAGGTTTAAAACTCTGGTGCTAGAAAAGAGGACATTTGAATTCACATGGATTCTGGGGATCATTGATGGAAACTTGATAATTTCTAAACTTTTAAACATTTAAGAGCTCAAATGATTAACAAGCAGCTCTTTGAAAGTGTTCTAGCTTTTCTAATTCTGGGTTAGTCAATGAATACGAGTTTAAATATTAAAAATACTAAGAACTGGATCGTTTTTCCTAAATGTGAAAATGTGTCGTTTTGTCTCATCCAACAACATGGTAGATCAATTATTATTGGATGTTTGGTCGGTAAAAGAAGTCATGTGATTAATCACCATGGGCTCGGTCAACTTGTGAAAAATGACCATCAAATTTGCCCGAGGGTTTATAAGCAAAAAGGTATCCTTAAATATCCTATAAAAAGATGTCCTGGAACGGACAAGAAGCAACAAAGAGTGTAAGCTCTACATGGAACAATTGTTTTTCTCCTGCGCAAACAACTGGCTCATTTTCTAGTTGGACAGTCATGAGCCGAAAGAAGAGCACAGCAAAGAGTGAACCAGCTACAGTAACAGATGGTGCAGAGAGAAAATACCTGCCCTCCAGCTCGCTTTCTGCACTGCTCTGCCTCTGTTGTCCGCTTATTACAGAACAGAGCCACAGGTATCTAGGTGTGTCCGAGCATGAGGTAAAAAGTTACTGCATGTTTGTTTTTTTTGCAGACCACAGGAACACACTCAGACAACAGTATCATAAATCATCCACGAGACTGAAGCCAAAGAGGGGAAGACACAGCTTAGAGTGCAGAAGACACAGGTACAGGTCCGTTTTACAGCTGACCTTTAAAGGTTTCTCTAGAGTTTTGCCAACATTCCCATGTTCAAACAACAACCTCTGTCGTGTTCATGTAGTTACTCACACCAAGAAGCATTCAAGTTTTATAGTTTTTGGCTCCTGAGGAAAGAGCAGCAGTAAGGGCTAGCTGTTAAATAAAGTGCACTGCCTGAAGGCTTCTCCAAAAATGTTACTGAAGTAAGAGCAGTGCTTATTCGTTGATGCAATTCCCCCCCCCAAGATTCCATCAGGAGGTCAGGCACTATACCTTTGACCTTATGGTGATGAGCTCAGTTCCTACCTTAAGAGGTTTCTTCCCATTAAATACAGTTGATTTTTGTTCTTATTTTTTCAACATATACTCTCATATTTACTGTCAATCACAGCCCTAAAAGCCTTATCTCTAACCTTGATAATAAACATGCTGTACGTCTTTACAGTCTAATTGAGCAATCAGACCCAAGGCTCCATCCTCTGGCAGAGCCAATCAAAAAGCCTGAGCCCAGTGCATTCCTTATCACAGGGCCAACTTTGATCAGATGAGATAATACAAGAAAGAAAATTTCCTCTGAAGTCAGGACATGCCGCAACTAGCATTGCTGTTTAGCAAACACTCACGCATGCTCCGAAACACACAAGGAGGCGTGTCTTTTTTTTTTATGAGGTCTAACAATAGCTCCACGGATCTGCTGATGAGTCTTGAAGTTGGCTGCTGGTGACTGAATGTCTGTTGATATCAGGCTGGCTTGAAGCCTGGAACAGATCCTGAGCTCACATCTGATGAAAAGGCTGTTTGATGTGTTCGACGCAGAGGGGGAACAAACCACTTCTGAATCTTCCATATCCACAGCCAAGAAAAGTCCCACAGCAGAGCCAGCTGTGTAAAACTAAAGCATGTACATCTACAAGTGTGCAAAATACACTCGTACAGAACTTATCTTTTCTCAAATCAATGTTTTGGGCACAGTTTAATGGGGTGCAGCAGTCTACATCTCAAGTGCTTATCTTGTAGTCCATGTACAGTAACAAACAAACAAACCACTCGGCAATCTTAGTCACCATGGCTGACTTTTGTGAAAGCCTCTTTAATTACCAGGGTCTCTGTATTGCTCATCGAACAGATGAGGTCAATTCAGCCAGAGGGTCCTATTTAAGGAGATACTATGAGGTGTTCAAGGTGCAGTAATGACATGGTTAATGCAATAATGTCATGTCAGCGGCTCTTGACTTTAGACACCAGTGAAGGAGCTTGTTATTGCGAGACGGACTCATGTGACACCATAATCAAATCGCTAGTACCAAATACAGTTATAAAAATAAACACGGTGCTCTGGACAGATTTCCCTGCCAATCGACCGACCCCACCACTACCTCATGACCCCTTCCAGTGGAGATGACGGGATTGAGGGTAACATGAACGGAAGTTAATGGCCAGTGAAGAAGATGGTAGCAAGATAAATAAAGAGCAGGATGTTGGACAGTCAAAAGAAGTGAGGGGATGCAGCATGATAAAAGGTCAAACTCACTGTAGTGATAAAATATATGAATCCCACAATTTAGTGTTTATCAGACTTATATCTATAAGTCAATCAGATATTGTGATGCATCATTATAATGATTGTCCTACAATATATCCATTATCACAAGTATCCCGATATTATCAGTATCCTGGGCCATATACTGAATCATGTTGTGTATTATCCTGCAATTCCCACCCCCAGTAGACAGATACACAGATCTCTGAATGTGCCAGGCAAAACATTTTAAGTAGATTTATAAGAATAAAAAATGAATTCACAGTTGAACAAAAGCACTGCAGCTTCTTCAGGGGACAAGTCAGGACTTGATCGGATTGTTGTTTCATCCGTCAGTTACACGGCTCGGTGTGCACGATGAAGAAAAAATTGCCCATCAGAAATAATTGTCAGGCGTCAACCAGGTAGGGATGTCTGGCAGCAGAGAGAGGGACCACTGACATCACTGAAGAGGACCTCAATAAAGAAGAACACGTCTGCAGCACATGTAACAGTCTTACACTAAAGGGACAGCTTGTCAGGTTGTGGGTCCAACTTATTAGAAAAAAAAAGTCTCCTAGTTTGTACGGAAACCAACAAAGCAGGACAAAATAAACCACGTCCGGATTGGCTTTTTTATTTTGGAAGTATTATTCAGCATGAACAATCCGATCATTAGGTGTGTTAAACATGGCCTCCATCCTGATGACAGGATCTTGTGTGTGAGTCAGGTTATGGAGCTTGTGATCAGTCTTAATTGCTTGTTTGACTAACGTCCAAAATATGTACTGAGTAGAGGGACAAAGATTAAAGTGTTAAAAATAGATTTTAGGTGTGACTGAAAGGCACTGCAGTGTAAAGTTAACTTTAAAAGGTGGCCTAAAAGATGTGAGGTGATACAAACATGAACCACCTTTTAGCACAGGGCATGAAATTACAGTCAGTGGATCTTTCCCCACTCTTCTTCTCCCATGAAACTCACAAACAATGGGCAACATTGTTCTGCAAGGAGAGAAGACGGATACAAGTAAGGCAAAACAGGGAGAGAAGAGGAAGAGCAGAGGTGAAGGAAGGTTAAGAGAAATACTGCTCCCTGTGTACGTAGGTGGATTCCTAGTCTGAGTGGTAAGAGATGTAATCAGTTGTATGGGAGCCCGTCAATGAAACAGGCTGTGGGAGCAGAAAGCTTCTTTTCTACCAGGAAGACAACCTGAACTACATAAGCCCCGTTTCCACCGAGCGGTCCAGTATGGATCAGTACAGTTTGGTACGGTTTGGTTCGGTAAAGCCTGATCCTGTTTGCGTTTCCACAGCAACAATGGAGGACATCCAGCCATTTGTGGTCTTTCTCATTGGCTTGTGGTTCTTTGTTACAAAACGCAATGAAGCTTTGTTTCAGACAAGGCTGTGTGCCACGAGGAAAAATACAGCCGTCCTTTATTACCGCTGTCGCACAGGAAGTGTCGATTCTTTCGACCAATCAACGGACTGCAGTGTTCAGCTCCCCCTTTTTAGGGTCGGATCGGTAGACTTGGCACCCCAACAGAAGGGTAACAAAAAGTAGGACGGTACGGGACGGAAATTTGGGGACCTTTCCCGACTTTTGATAGTGGAAACGCCACAAAATGCATGCCGTACCGTGACGAAGCAAACCGAACTGCTTGGTGGAAACGGGGCTTTAGAGAACTAAAAAAATCCTGCAGCGGCAAGGGAAGGAAAGTAAGAAGATTTGTTTTGAAAGTTGTTCAACTCAGAGTACCTTAGATGTGTCAGCACGAGATCTATGACGATTTAAATTATGATATTTAAAGATGTAAGAAGAACGGGAAAACTCCTGCTCATTCATACCCCATTTCTTACAACCATTTGTCAATAAAGCATACATTTTCTTAGGTTAATACTCGTGTGTAAATTCAATCTTGTCTTCACTTATAAAAGCTAGTCTACATGTGTTTGTTGAGCCTTCCCAAGTAAGAAATATTATAATACCTTGATTCAAGCTAATTTTGTGTATTATTTTGTGTAACAACTACATATTATGTTTATATTGTAGAAACAATCTCATACCAGCCCGCTGATGTCCATCATCTCCACACACATGCTCCTCACCTCAATAGTCTTCCTCTTGATCTTTTTCTGGTGTTCCAGGCGCTCCTTCTCTTTCTCCACAGCTCTGGTGGACTCCCTCAGCCTCTCCAGGTCCTGCTGGTAAGTTTCCCTCTGACTCTCCAGCTCCTTCCTCTCTTCAGCCAGATGATCCTGCATCAAATTACCAATGATGTTAAATGATGTATTATTGAAATGTTAATTTTTTTTTTTTACTTATAAACACTACTTATGAGTGTGTGACATTTACTCATTGATCTGATGAACAATCATAAATAATGAAGCGAAAATGTTCCCTAACAAACTAGGTGTCATTTGTATTCAAATCATACAATTTATTTCTTTATAGTAACAGTATTTCATCTCTTGACAAATGACAATACAACTCTGTCTTTAGTGTTTAGCCAGCAAAGACCCTTCCACAGCTCTCAGGTACGACTGAGCACCTCACCTCTAGCTGCCTGCACTCCTCCTCCCTCTGTCGGAGTCTGGCCTCAGTGGCCTCCACTTGCTGGCGGTGCCTCTCTCTTTCTCTCTCCCAGCGCTGCTGCTCCTGCCGGTGCTGAGATTGGAGCTTGTGGAAGCTGGCCAGCTCTTCTCTCTGCAGGGCCAGAGTTCTCTGTTTCTCCTGCTCCAGGAGCACATTCCCTCTGTGGCGGCCTGGCAGGGAGGCACGCTCAGTCAGCGAGGCCCGCTGCAGCTCAATGTGACTGTCCTGCTGTGATATTATCGCCTGAGGATGGAAACACGAGTCATAGCGAAATACCGTAGTTATTAATCAATTTTAGCCGCATTGACATTTTTCTATTGAATGAATGTTTGTTTATAAACCAAATAACAGTGAAACTATTTTTCACATTTTTATAAACAGTATTACCTGCAGACTATAGAGCCTTTGTGAGAGCATCAGCACTCTGTCAAAGAACTGGTAAAGAGAGACAGGAGAGGTTATCACAATCATATACAAACAATGCATCATTCCATTGGATTAGAGAACTTCTCAGAGTTGCATATTCTCATATTAGCAGGCATACTGTAGCTATTCAATATCAAATCCAGCAGTGCCGTGTTGCACAAGGTGACTGATCACCAGGGACGGAGAGTTTACCTCAGCCTCAGGGAAGGAGTTGGACCAGATGCGGTTCCATCTGGCAGGAGAACAGCAGCTTTCATCAACCTGAACAACAGAGACAAATGAAACAAAATCACAAACAGACTGTGAGTACTGCTATATACAGTTAACCAACATACACAATAATGTGATACAAAATATATAGTGTTTTTTTGTTCACTTGTAAACGAAGAGTACTTTAGTCTACTACACATTATGGCACACAACACAGTTAAGCATAGGTCAGAGAAGAATAAAATTGTTTAATTTAAAAAATAATAAATGTGTGGGACCACAAATTTTGGAAGGTCATTATGAGTCTATGCACGCTACTTAACTGAGGAAAACTAAGTCCCATGTGGTTCTGTTCTGACCACCTGATCAGTCTCAATGGGGTCAACTGGTATGTCAATGAGAATATTATTGAATCTAAACAAATTAAGTGAACTGTGTAATGCATCGTTACAGTAAACATCAGGATGTGGAATCTTTTCAGATGACTTGGTTTGATTATTACTATTTACAGGAAATAACAGTGACTCATCCCAAGACATACAGAGTGTGTGCATGTGTGTTTAGGTTATGTCCCTACCGTCTGCTCCAGGGTGTGGCTGCCACACAGGTCTTTGAGCTGAGGGTCAGAGCTGGCTCTCTGGCTTCTGTCTCTGTTTCTGGACTCACCAGAGAAGTTCTTCTTCACACTGCCATCTGGCGCAGACACATCAACACAAACACACACAGAAACAGGAACGGTGACAGACACACAAATGATTAAAACAAACAAATACACAGGAATATGGACAAGAACAAATTCTGCACAGACCTAACACACAAATACATATAAAACTGGAACATAGCTGCCAGGAAATGCTTCCATTTGTTTGCTGGCTTTGCAGCAGAGAAATTAGTTTTAAGAAAAAAACAAACATACACACATATTTCAAAGATGTATCCAATTTATTTTTTAATTTAATAGCATATAAGTTGACTGAAATACAGCTGCCAATCTGTTAAAAAGTAGACTTCATTGGGGCATGGCTTATGCAGGACTCACTCTTACTGAGGATGGTGGGGCTGCTGTCATAGCCCCCAAATGTATCCGCTCGCCTCGGCAGAACCCCAGAGCCGCACACTTCCTCCAGACGGGGGACTGGAGACTCCTCCCTCACTCCAGACTGCAGCAGGTTTTGGAGGTTCTCCACTGACATGAGAAAGAGAGAGAGAGAGAGATCAATTTCAATTTAGGATTGTACAGAGATAAAGCTTTAGGTTAGCATTTTTTAACAAAGCTATAAACTGATGATGTATTTCAGAGCTGCAGGGTGCGGAACAGTGACAAAAAGGTGACAAAATTAGGAAATAAATTTTACCCAGAACCATGTTCCCATGCCTCTGTACCTTAAGCTGATGCACATATCATGCAGCATTGTCTCACCCTCAGTGATAGCTCCTTTGAGCAGGGTCTCCCCCTGCTGGAGGTCTGAGGCATCTCCTCGAAGCAGAAGTCTGGAACGTGAAGCTGTGTCCTCTGGACCTGCCACCGACTCTGCCATGTCTGCAAACAGCTGCAGCTTTTCAGTAAGAGCCTGAACAACCACTGCATCCTTTTGGCCCAGACGTTCTACATGGAGAAACATTAAAATGGAATTAGAGGATTCCATGGATAGAGAGGATTTGGTTTCCTAGGAAGAAGAACAGTTTTTCTCATAACGAGCTACATTCTACATAAAAGGTGTTTGAAACAGGATTTTTTCCCCCAAATAATAAATAAATACAAACAAAAATTCTAGCGTATTTAAACATTTTTTAATACTAATTTTATTTTTATTTTTTTTTAAAGTCAAACCCACTTGGAACATTGTAAGGTCAATACGATACATGATCACCCCCTTGTGGCTGACTATATGGTATTTTCCTGTTATTAACAGTGTGTCATAGCAAATTTCTTACCTTGAAATTCTTTTAACCTGAAGGCTCGTGCCTCTTCCTGCTCACTGAACAGCCTCTCTTCTGTGTGAGGACAACTATTGCGACAGGACATAACGGGTGGGGGGGAGGGGAAGCAAAACCGAGTAAGGCTCTTGTAAAGTTACTATAACTGTTTTCCATCAAATCTTATCATAAAATGTGAAAAAAAGAAACAAACATTTGTGTATTTCCTATGTGTGCAAACGCAGCTACCTTTCAACGGCTTGCCGAATCTGTGTCATCCAACTGTTCCGCTCCTCCTTGGAGGTGGTGTGAATCTCGTACATCTCTGGCTCATTTGAGGAGGCACAGATTAGAAACATGGCTTTCTCCTCATGGGCCACTTCCCTGACAATCAGCTTCTGAAGAGAGATCACTGACGGCTTGTTATCCTGGGGGAAGGAAAAGGAGGAGAGATCGAGAAAGGTTAGCTTTTAAATTGCTGGCACTAAATGTAATTATATCTGAAGAAGGACATTTACAGAGCTGTCATGAAAAAACAGACTCAATTCTGCTCCCACTCACATACTACAGCCCTTATGTGAGTGTTCCTCTTGGATACTCAAATGGGATTCTTAAAAAGTGTCATACTGGTAGATTAAGTACGTAAAAAATACTTACAACTGTAGCAAATACATATCTCTGATCCTTTTCTTGTAGCAAGAGCAACACATCTGATAGAAGCACTGCAAGAATATCTGTAAGGACACATTTACAAATAACACATCAAGACTTCAGACACTTTTTTCATGTTGAATTACTCCTAAACTTTGCAAAGCACAAGAAAATAGTTGTTCTTTTAGTAGACATTGCATACATATATGAACATTTCTACACAGTAAATCAGTAAAGTCTGTTTATACTCTGAGATCTGCATCAATATCCTGAATAATTGTACAGTTTTTTTCATTACTCCTATTGCACATATTTGTATTAATATATGGTATATATTTTATTCTTTTTATTTAATCTGATTTAAGTCCAGTGACAGCAGGAGTACTACATTTATATTAAACTTTTGAGTTCAGTCATACCTTTTAGCCTGCCAGAAGCCGCTTTCCAGTTGACTGTGCCCTCATGCAGCAGCCGCCTCCTCCCCTGTGCCAGGTCCTCCCTGCGAAACACTCGGCCATCTTTGATTTTTCCCAGTGCCTTTGGCTCCATCTTGTTGTGTATGTCTCGGAGTCGAGAACTCTTCTCGTGAAGATTAACAAGCGCGTCAACCTGAACAATGGTGCCTTTAATTAGACCCAGCGCCCGGATCAGATCCTCATTCTCCTCCGTACCAGCTAGAAGCAATATAGAGAGGTTAAAGCAAAAGTGATTTGTCATGAAAAAAATTTATCTAGGATAACAATTCTGAGAATTCTTGAAATCTTCACCTTCAGTGTTGTGTAGAATACGCTCCACTAGTACTGGGTACTTGGTTATGCGCTGTGTCACCAACAGAATACATTCGGTCACTCCTAATCTCCGCACAATGGGCAGGTTGTTAATTCTCTGGAAAAAACAAACAAACAAAGATGGACACTATTTGAATATTTTCCAGACTTAATGTGGTTTTGATTTGCAGTACTACAGAGATTGTGTGGATAAAATCTGACACAAACATCAGAAGCCTGCTCGTGTGGCCTACCCGTATGATGTTTTGGAACTTCTTGTTGTTATGTAGCTGTTCTTTGTAGTAGCTGACAGCCTCTGTGTGGTGACTGCAGAAATCTCCATAGCCATCCTTCATCCTTTCCCCTATTTCACCTGAGAACTGAAGGAAAAAGAACATGTCATCTCTGCCTTTTCTATGCATGTGTGATTTAATTGGACACTTCTATCTGCCTCCTCTTTACCTGTGCGATCAGAATGTCTGCCACTCGGCTGATAGCGTAGTTTCTCTCGTTGGGCGAGACAAGGCTTTCTCGCTGCCGCTCTTTGAGACGCAACAGGAAATGTGTGTGAAGCTCAAGGAGGTTTTCCAGGCGGGGAAACAGACACTCCAGCCTCCCCGAGTCCATCTGGAGGTTCTCCTTCAACTCCCGGAAGTAGACACGCAGCATTATCTTCAGCGTTCGCACATGGTGCATCTCCGTTTGCATCAGCTCTGAGTAGTGACAGAGTAAAAAAGTTAATTTTTCTATTTAAAGTACAGACACTGATAATGCATTTAAAATGTAATGGACACAAAGCATGTGCTTCGTGCCATCCAAACCCTTCATAGTATTGTTCATAGCTCACAAAAATGATCTGATCAATAAGCTACCCATTAATCAATCCATGAGGCATCCTACTGATTGACTGGACAGTGTTAACATGATCTGTGTGACTTAAACTTACCATATATCACATCCTGTCTCTTCACCATTTCTTTAGAGTGCTTCTTTATATACTGCTGGTCGACTGCCAAACTCCATGACTCTGCTTCCAGGTCCTGAGCATCACACTCCAGATCAGCCCGCACTGCTGCATAGTGAGCATCTGAGGAGAGGAGGAAAGGCATGAAGAGCTGGGCTGCATTTTGTCATTATATAACATCGAAGAAAACTAGATGTTTAGTGAACACTCTCTATACTATAACTAAAGATTTCAAAATATTTGTGTGTTTATGTATATATGTTTAAGTTTATCGACAGAAAGGGCCGACTTAGAGAAGTCGAGTTAGAGAAGTCACTAATAACTTATTAGGAATCAGCCAAGGTCAAAATAGTTCACTGCTGACTTAATGTCTCATCTTTTTCGTTTGGCAGGGCTGAAAATAATGAATCAAAAATTGACAAGTGGATATAAACTAAGTATGCTCCTTTCAGACTGACAAAACAGTTAGTATCAGAACTGGGAATCTGGTGCAGTTGATTTTTGTAAGTGGCTTGCTTGTATCATGTTAGCCTGTATCTCTCTCTCCCACACACAGCAGCTTTATGAGAGAGGGTGAGGTCACCCCTGACTTCATTAAACACACTCCACACTCTCTCCTCCCTGGATTTAAAGAAAAACTCCCTGAAGACAAACTATCACTGTTCACTCAGTGAATAATACACCACAATGGTCAGCATGCCAATCAGGACTCCAGCTCAGAGAATAAGGAGCTCCAGCTCCCCTCTGCTGTGTCTGTGTGGCATAACAGAGTGTCTGAGTGTGCAAAACCTGCAGCTTCAGGGACAGACTGTGTGTGATCACAGACATGTATCATGCAGTCAGAGCTTTCCAAGCCAAGCTCCACCTGTGGGAGACTCAGATGCAGGAAGGTAACTTTGGGCAACTCTACCAAACAGTGACAAACCAGGTCTAACCCAGTATGTTCCCAACTGCGCAATGTGTAGATAAACTGAGCACACTTGGGACCCAGTTCACACAGCAATTTTCCGACTCGTCGCTCTGAAATGCTCAATAATCTGTTTGTAGTTTATGGGGAAAGAGTCTGTTTACACATCCAAACAGAGCAGTTAGAACACTGATGTAATGGCAAACTCAAGGAGTCTGTGGGTGCCCAACTCCCACAAGTCATCCCTGAAACAATGCCCCAACTCTGCCTACAAGCTGCTTGGACGCTCTGCATGTTTGGAAGTACTAAACTGTGTGAGAAAGTTTACTCTGTGATGAAGGTGAACAACACCTCACACAGGTGACTCTCACTAAAGCACACACTTCATCCTGAGACAAATGGCTAGGGCAAATGTTCATAAAAGCAGAGTTTCACTTTAATATGTGTTTTCTTTTTCACTTTATCCTGTTATCACAAAGTAGTGAAATATTTGTACATTTTGACTAGACATTTAAATATTTTTATTGTGCTTGATGGAGTTTTTCATGTTAATGAACAAAATATTCTAGATTCAGATTTCTTTCAGAAAAATAATAGTTTACTGCTGGGTTTTTCATACCTGTTTTAAAACTGCCCATTGAGAGGGCGACAACAAATGAAAGATACAGATGTGTCTTTTAAAAAATTACCACTTGTTTGATGTCCATGTGTTGAGTCATACTGATTTTGTAAAAAATGTGTCCGCTCCCAATGTGGTATCAATTGAACAAATCCAGCCCACTACCTAAAATGAGTTTGTCACTCTTTGATCTCTTGTAGACTCTGTCACCACCTTTAAAATGTCTCTATTGGAAACCATTTCAATCCAAACCAGAGCTGTTCAAATTCAAAGTTCTGTCACCTCCTCAGACAACTCACCTTCAACGATGATGGACTCGGTGGTGGAGGGAGCGAGGGAAATTGCGTCTTCGTTGCAGCGTTTTGTCTCATCCATGTCCCCGGGGAGGGATCTGAGGGACGACAACCACATGTCCAAGGTAGCATACATACTAACACTGATAACCCTAAATCCCACTAGCTGCTTGCAGCCTGAACAGCCAACATTTGCACTTAAAGTTTCAAAATATCAATGAATCAAAACTGGACAGAGAACTTTAACCCAGCCAGCTACATTTTCTTATCTGCTTATTGTTGCCCATCATGGCTCCCTAACTTCTGTGCCTGTTTAAACCTCCACTGTGCTTTGTCTGTCTCTCCGTCTACCTTCCCATCTCCCTGCATACTTTTCTTAGAGATGCACAAGACAAAATAGTCCACTTCTGGGAACTGTCTAGACTCAGTTTCAAAAGGCTTTTACACTAGAAAAGACAGCCGGCTTGAGATGTCATCTATAAATACACATCTTATGATAGCATTGAGAAACTAAATATATCCAGTATTAGCATAAAGCAGGTCCTGCAAACATCTACAGAATTATCGATGTAAGAGAAAGAAATCTACTCTTTTCGTGTTTTTCCCACTTCTCAACCCTGAATCTTGTCATTCAGGTGAACACTTTTTAATCTGAACTAGTTGCAAAGAAATAGAAATAAAAAATGTACGTCTTCTGCACCCTATAAGGGCCTTAAGTTGACCACACAGTAACTGACAAGGAAGCTGTACTCACCCTGAGTTGTTGTGGTTACGGAGGCTGTGGCCGAAGCTGGAGGAAGGGCCCGCGTAGGAGCTGATGTTATGGGTGGCAGTCGGCTGAGAGCAAGGTCCCCACTGACTAATGGTCATGCCTGGGGTGATGAGAAAACCTGGGTGGCCATTCAGGGCCTGTGACTGCTCCTGGTCTCTGTCACGTTCTTTTAATGCTGGGAAGGAAATACGAGAGACAGTTGAGCGGAGGAAATGGGAGGATATGCGGGGAGAAGTTGAGGAGAAATGAGCAGAGGATACAGAGAAAAGAGAGTGTGACCGTTGGGGAGTAGAAGAGGAGGAGGAGGAGGATAAAGTGGAAAGTGGATGCTGCCGCGCAAGTCGACCCCAGTTATTTTTCAGCCTATACTGACGCACGGATCGGAGAAATCGGCAGGTGATTAGGTCACGCCGCATCAATACTTGAACATGAACAGAACTGGACAGACCCCCTGTTGAGGAAGAGGAGGATGGTTTTGAAATCCTGCAGCAATCTCTCGAAGCCCCTACGGTTTGGTTAGTGTTTTTTCTAACTGCTAGCTCCATTGTCAAAGCCTCAAAGATAGGAAAAGCAAATATGTTCTGTAGTCCGTCACAGTGTCAGTCAGTAAAGCCAATGAGACGTCTGCTTTTATAATCCCCCCTCTTCATCCTTCTGGTCTATTCTGCTGTTGAAAGCTCTGGAAAAAAAACAACACCACCGCCTCAATAGGTACTGATTGGCCAGAGAAGGGCATGAGGAGAGATGAAGTGTGGCTGGAAGGACTCCAGCTGTTCAAAAGAGAATAACAAACGCTAAAGGAGATTAACTTAAGCTGCCACTACTGCAGCCACTAATGTCTCCTGGGGGTTTGATCACATGTAACAGAGCCTGCTTAAGGATGCAATTAACACTGATTGAAATGTACTAGGGTACAATAATTACTAATAATAATACATCATGTAAGCATGTTTATTTTGAGTCAAATAACCTGAAACTACAAGAATAAAGTAGGAAACTGTTGTAAGAGAGAAATCCTTAATAAATCACCTGACAGTCTTTAACAATGGCTTATCATTACCTCTGCTTATAGCCTGTCAGAGACTTCTCCCTCCCTTGACGCTTGGTGTGTGAGCACACTCACACATACATAGGCACACACACACAAATTAAGAGCAAGTAATAGGATATACAGATATCATGAGATTTTGTCTTTTTAATCCTCTATAAAACACCAGGGAGGCAACCAGCGTTTTAATTCTACAAATTGGGACTTAGCCACCAATTAATCCATCAATGCAGCCCCCTCCTCCATGGATACTGTGGTCAGAGGGATTCACAAAGGGCACATGAACGTTCTGCTTACCAAGCTTGGGAGATCCTGATGAACCAGCCCTTGGCAAAGAGTCTCTCTGTGAAGAGAAATAAAGACAGAAAACATTCTAACAATCTTTCTGAGAGACAGATTAGAAAACATCCAAAAATCACACTCTTTTTCTTTTTCTCTCTCCTAATGGACCTGACTGCTCACATGACCAAGGACTTTGATTAACAGGCAAATCTATCTCAGGCAGATTCATTAGAGTAATCTTCAGTTGTGTTGGTCTTGCGGGGTGAAAAAGAAAATTCTGCACAGCTCTCCCTGCCAAAATTTGATTTAAGCTTCTCCAATGAGGTTTTGTTGCAACATGGAAAGAAGCATAATCCACCTAACAGCTGTGGTTTCAAGCACCCTTAGGGTTTGTTAAATATGAAAACACGTAGCTAGATAAAGATTAAAATCACTTAATTAGCACATTCATCTATAAGTCATTGGCAAATTTTGTTCATTACAATGATCATACTATAATACAGAGTGAATGAAAGAAATGCAACCGAATCCTAATTTTTTTTTTTGCATATAATAAAGTAACAATGCTATGATAGTACACAATCACTTGGGTTACAGCAGTGTGATAACAATCCAAGGGACAATTCCTGGCCATTTTATCAGGTCGATTTTATGAACAATTCTAAATGAATGAAACCTCATGTCAGCACAAGATAGGCCAAGAGGTGACACTCCAACTCTGTGAGGGAACTAAAAAGTCAGCTCTCTGCAGTTAATGAATGATCCCCGTCTCTTTCACTGGAACCAGGATTGCTACCGTTTATTAACCTACACCTCAGAGCACTGGTATCCATATCAGTCCTGAAGAAGTCAGAACGATGCATCCTTTATCTTAAGTCTGTCTTTTTTTCACTCTCAAATTCATTGTCTACTTATCCACAGTTTGACCATGGACATGTGTGTATAATAAGTCGATGAAAGTAGCAGTACAAGGGTGACTTCACATTAGCACAAGTTAGTGTAGAGTTTACCTTATACTTGCTGCTGGTGCAGTCACCCAGCAGAGACTTGCAGCTCTTGTGAACGTTCACAGCACAATCTGAAAAAAACAGGAACAGAGTCAGTGTCGCAATAGATACTGAGTACACTGAGGCAGCCGCCTAGGCCTGTGGGTGGACTAAAAAGACGTGGAACAGTGAATCTGTAAACCCCAATTGAAATTTCAAAACAAACCACATGACGCCTGAAGGCACATTCAAAGTAAGAAAGTGTGAAAGGTGCTGAAACAAACACCTAGAGGCAGGGCTTCTTCAGGCGCCGCTGTGAGCAATTACAATGTCAAGGATTTAGTTGACATGGAAGAACTCTCATCACACATTTAAGAAAGCCTTCTGGCCAATGGCATTGCGGCAATTATAACTCTTATCTGATGAAAAATGTTCAACTGCAACTTTATTTTTTTTTAGGAAGACGAGACGATGTTGAGCTAAAAAGTGATCATTGACTATAAAAACTATGATGACAAATGGTATGATTTGTTATTCATAAACAATATGGAACATGATAGTGGTGGTCAGGATATTCAGAATCCATAATATTTCCTAATTGTGCAACCAATCTGTATGTCATAATACAAGCGGGAGAGAGGAGAGGTGTGTGTGATGGCAGGAAGAGAGCAGGAGGAGCAGATGTGTGTGTGTGTGTGTGTGTGTGTGTGTGTGTGTGTGTGTGTGTGGTTGGCTGTAGAGATAGATATACATACATTACATTGTACATTTATTGTGTTAATCACTCAATTGCAGTTATCAAACACTTGGGGAAAAAATGAAGACTAACTGAATAAGATTTAGGAGAGAAAAGGTTTTCTTAAATAATGACTAAAATGTAATGACTTGTATTGACTTAAACTGGACTAACATGTTTTGTCGTTGACTAAAACTAAATTAAACTTTCAGGGTAAAATGACTAACAAAATGCACATTTTCAAGACTAAATCTAAAGTAGCTGCCAAAATTAACAGGAACTCCCTTTATCTTAGTATTAACTCTCTCTTCTGTCTTTTCTTTTCTTCATGTAGGGAAAACAAGCAACAGATCAGCTTCAGATGAAATTCATGATTATATCTTTGTTGATTAATAGATAAGAGGTTTTTTTTTCAAATGCCGCAGGCACAGAGGTTCTTCCCTCCATGTCCAACTCAATTACTCGACAGAGAAAACAAAACAATCTCTCAGCCTGGCTACATACTGTATAAGGTATGCAACAGAAGCCTTTTCTGAGGGACTAAACAAATGAAGTTATCACTATGCAAAGTCGTATCCCAACCATGCTAGGAAACACCAGGCTGACGTGGACAAGAAAATCATGGCCTTCGATGCAAAACATGTAAGGATGTACGCAAGTGCAGAAATGCATATTAACACTAAAATGAGAGATGCTTGTCTGTATGTCGACGCTGGTCAGTGGAAACAGGCTCGGAGAGTTTAGCAGTCGGATCTCAAGCAGAAACTATTGAAAGCAGACTTCAGCTGACTTCATCAAGGTGTCACTCCATTATGGAAAATATTGTGGTTAAAAAAGACATTAAGAAACAAAGTACGGTAAATACAGTATGTCTCCCCAACACTGCCCCCTTTACATCCCCCATGTTACACAGGTCAGTATGGATCTGACTGCATGTTGACAAAGGCGGTGCTGCAGTGAACAACATACTAGCAACTTCCACTAAGTGCTCTACAGCGTACTGTAAAGGCCTCTATTGCATGTTCCTCTACTATTTGCTGCTACAAAGTTAACAATGACAACAAGCCTTTTTCTTAATAGGTAGGCATGAGGCAGTTGAGACTACAATTATTTTGTGTATATTTGTGCTGGAGTAATAGGGATTAAAGACTAGTTGCATTAATGGTATGATCGTGTGTTCTAGTCTCTTACAACATTTTGTTCATTAAATCACTTGTGATATCTTACCATCCCCCCTTTTTCTGGTAATAAATGAAACACTGCTGGCTGAGCTGAAGGAAAAGAAAAAAGAAACTGGCTTCTGCATGACCTCTGCTGGAACTGGATCCAGCAGAGCTACATAATTCCGGACCAGTGCAGGCCCACTAAATACCAATGAAGACACAGACAGCTCGCAAACCAACATGCAGAATTCCAGGCTGTCTGCCGGCCTTGTCCTTTAACAAGTCATCATTGTCTAATAAAGTTTATTAACGCTTGCAGTGCCTCTTCACCAAAGCCAAAATGCACTGATGCCGCAAGGCTTCCAAAGGCATTAACAAGAACAGGAAAAGAAAAGAGGACCTCGTACATAAGCAGATCTAGATCTAAAAGTGTTGTCGGGGCGCAGATGACCTAACAGTATAGGCGGAGGCGCACGCCATGTGCAGAGGCTATAGTCCTCAAAGCAGGCATCCCAAATTCAAGTCTGACCTGTGGCTCCTTTCCTGCATGTCATTCCCCACTCCCTTTCTCCTGGTTTCCTACTCTTTCCTCTTTCCTATCCAATAAAGGCAAAAAGACCAAAAATAGATCTTGGCGAACAAAAAAAAATCTTTGAAAGCCCTATTCAACTGCCAGTTCAAGGCGAAATAATAACACCCCTTTAGTGTCTCGCCTTCAATCTGAATGTCAGAGAGGGGTTACGTGGAGAGAAATTCATCCCACCTCATTGCCGCCATCGCCAGTACTAACAGAGGTGTTACAGGGAAGAGATGGATCGGAAGAGCCAGCAGGGGAGAACAGCCCTGTGTGTGTGTGTGTGTGTGTGTGTGTGTGTGTGTGTGTGTGTGTGTGTGTGTGTGTGTGTGTGTGTGTGTGTGTGTGTGTGTGTGTGTGTGTGTGTGTGTGTGTGTCTCTGTGGAGCTCCCACTGTTTGTTTTACACACTGTGCTTTCGCAATGCTTTAGCACAATATGAATTCACAGACTGCGACACCAATAGAACATTAAGGAATCAATATGAAACAAAGACGTAAGACAGCAGAGTTTTGTTGCGGCGCTGTCACAAAACTGCAATCTGAAAAAGGCTATTACAACAACATTGCTTGAGGTCATCCCTGGGGAAACCAAAAGTATGCTATTTATGTTTAGGAATGTGGTAATTACACTCAAACTGAATTCAAAAGAATGTTTGCTTGATAGAAATAAAAATATCTTTAAATAAGAAAGAACACTTTTTTTCTGTTTACTGATACCACAAAGCTTATCAGCAATGACTCATTCTAACCTCAGACCACCTTAGTGTTTGGGAAAAGCAATCGGTGTGAAAATATACCAATGACAAACTCGCAAATAAGTCACAAACCGACAGATTTAAAATGAACCCACAGTGCAGCCTTTTGCCCTGTACATAACTGTCTGCAATTGTATTATCAGCTGGACAAAATAGATGAGCATCCACCAGCTCTGCCAGTGGTGAGTGGTGAGATCATTTTTAGCCGTTCTGTTATCATGTCAGCACTCAGCAGTAGCAGTGTGGTTAGTTGCAGCAGCTGATCCACGGGACACTTGGCCTCCATCAAAACCAGCACCACACCCAACATCTGCTGACTGGTTACTTCCCCCATTACACAAGAAACACATACCGGTACGCGTTGTACAGCAGTGTACAGTTTGGTGAGTTAGCCACAAAAAATATTATTTGTTTTTTTTAAGATTTATTTTTGGGCTTTTTGTGCCTTTATTGTAGGGATAGGATAGTGCAGGGATGGGCAACTTTGGTCACAGCAAGGGCCACATTCATTTACTTCTCATTGCCAGGGGGCCAAATTGTAGGATACAAAAAACGACTACAGTCAATTATGTCTCAAATTTAACTCAACATAGACCAGTGATCAAATATTATTATGGACATATTTCTGGTTTTCATGATTTCATGGCAGATTTTGTCATCTTTTCTTCATGTTTTGATGTATAAAAATTGACCTGAGGGCCACATTGAGGGTTGACGAGGGCCGCATGTGGCCCCCGGGCCGCCAGTTGCCCACCCCTGGGATAGTGGATAGAGTCGGAAATCAGGGAAATAAGTCATTTTAAGGATACCTTTCCGATAGAAAAGGACATCTGTCATTAAAAGTAATGATGTAATGATGATGATGTTTGATTTGATTTTTAACTTCTATTTTTATTTGTAATAATTATATTCCCGTCCCCTGTTTTCTTGAGCTGCTGTAATGCACAAATGTCCCCCCCCCCCCACGGGAGATCAATAAAGTTTATCTTTAACCCATGAACACAGAGATTCCTTCAAGTGTTTGTGTCCCGAGGTACACAGAGGACACACACAGAGGCTGTTAGACCTTAAATCTTGTTCAAGGCAAACACCCAGAGAGGCAGGCAGGCAAAGCAGTGATGCATGGAGAAGTGGTGTGCTAACAGGGTGAGATGGGTGAGAGACCCAGAGGCAGCAGAGTGGGCTGTTATGCACCGGCAGACCTGCCAAGCACAATTAGCACCATGTGACCCTGTGAGAGAGGGAGAGAGAGAAGCTCAGTCAAAAGACAAGAGCAAGTAATACAGGAGAGGAAAGCGAGAATTTGACACTCCAGAAGAAGAAGAAGAAGAAAAAACATCTAACACATGGAGGATTGGAGAGTTGCATAATCAGCTGTGTTTGACAATAACGGGTTTGGAGATCATCAAATACTAGAGACATTTATTCACTCAGAAGAGACTCGGCTAATACACAGCAACTCTATCTACCATGTGAATACTGTGACTTCTTAAAGCCCTTTAATGTCCAAGTAACAACCGAACAGCTGACTTCATATAAATAAGTTATCTCCTAGATGCTACGCTTAGCTAGCATCCACCTGTTGAGCTTCACAAGCAAAAATATGAACTACAAGGCAAAACGAGTTAGAACTACAGTGAAGTTTTCAGGAAATAAACAATAGTCTGCTTCACCTCTCGTGTGATTTAACGACAACTCTAAGCTAATTAAAAGGTGCTGACTAAACTCACCTGGTGTTTTTTAGTAGAAGCGGCTGTGCTAAACGAGTTAGCCTTAAGTGGCTAGTGGTTAGCACGTTTTAAGAGTAACTGAGATTTAATTTTTGACCACTTTAAGACAAATAATAGATCAAAGAAGCTTGAGAAGTTGGGTTCAATTGTTAAAAACACACACACAAACACACACACACACAAAACAAAGCCTATAAATTGGCAATGCAAGAAGCTGCTGGTTGGCTATGGTTAGCACTTAGCTGCTAAGCTAAGCGGTCAGGATGCCCGAAAAGTCCATTGAGTGAAACAAACGGGAGTTATCCACCTGATCCCGACATATACATCACAAGCTTACCGTTCAAACAAGACCCGAGTTTATCCGACTGCGTCCACAAGATGCTGTAGTGTGTCCGTCAGATGGATGAATGAGTTCGGCCATTGAGATCAATAACAACAAGAATCCAACATTTTCGGTTTTGTCCAGTTTTGTGCGCTTCTCTCTCTCTGGGAACAATCTCTTCACAAACAGCGCATTCCTCAGGCTGATTCTCGGCTGAATCCGCAGCTCGGGGCTTAAAGGGCCACTCACTTGTTTTCTATTACTTGTGTACATTTACACATGTGTGAACTAACGCATGAAGTGTACAACTTGTTCACTGTTAAGGACCCATGCTTGATGAATGGGATCGTTTCAGAGACATAGACGTGTTAATGGTTTCTGGTTAATGTCTAAAGAAAGTAGTGCAGTCTGAATCATCATGGATGTTTGGGGCTCTGTGTGCCTTGTGAAAACATGCCAGAACAACTTTGTTTAATAAGCAAACTACTAAAATAAAATAAAAAGTCATAGTCTACATAAGCTATACTCTGCCGCCTGACTCTGTTCTTGTCTTGTGAAGTGATAACACTGAATAACTATCTGTTCCTGCTCAGTTGTAAACAGTCCCTTATACTGAGAGCAGTGTCTGTGTCCTTGTTCTTTGTTTTTAACTCTTTTTGTTGATGTGAAATACAACAGACCACATGGCTTAGGAGAAATGGGTCTCCAGTTTACAGTAATGACAAGTTGTCAACCCTAGCCTACAGCAAGGCCGTGCAGCTGATTAGACATCATTTTGTTCCTCATCTGTTTCATGAGGAAATACCCAGTGGAAGTAAAAAAGTATCACTTTAAAATAACTTCTGTCTTGCTCTTACAGAGCCCATGGAAGTTCATCAGAAAAAGTACAAGTTTAACTAATCCTATTATATGATAAAGAAAAAAATAGCTTTTTTATGATTATTGGTACATACTTTACATACTTACAGGACTTAGCATTATCTGTATACTCACACTACATGTTGAAATGTCCTGTACAGGTCTACTAAAAAGCCTTTGGTTGCCTCCAAACAAAGTTGGAACTATACCTTCCAGTAATAGAGTTTATCCAACACACAGAAGACACAAGAAAAGTGAAGAATTGTTCAAGCCAGAGGACCAGAGATGAGACATGCTGTAGATTCACATAGACAACTGATGACGCTAACACATCTGATAACACATCCAAACAAGTGAGATAAATTGTGCAAAAGTGTGACATAACGATGCAGAGTGGAGAAAAAAAAGTGTAAAAATGTCACTGTGTTATGTTATCTAAAGCTTAAGTAGTTGTAATGCCTTTTTAAGAGAACTGAAACAACATCTTCTATTTAACAGAATGATGTGAGAGTAAGCCCCCTTTAACAGGAAGAGCAAACTTTTTTTTAATGGGCTGTTCTTTACATGCTGTTACATGTCACATATATGCCAAAAAATATCTATTAAAAAAAAATTAAGTAAGAAATAGTTAGTTGTGACTAAAAACGAAGTTTACCAAATAATTCATGAATGTGTAATGAGTATTTCCGGTAATAGGTAGTATACATAATTGTTTGTTTGCATGAGTGAATGTCAGTGCTCAAGTGAGCATGCACACTGCAGCATGGGTAAAAATAGATGTGAGTTTGTGTGTGAAAATAGAACAACGGTGCACATGTGTGTTCAGCTGAGAACAAGCATGGGTGTGTGTACACCTGCGGCTGTGGTGTTACTCACTCATGCACTGCAGGCCATGCTTTTTCTGCAGGGTCTTGCTGCACAGTGAGCAGGTGGCACAGCTGGAGAAAGCACCCGGCACCAAATCATGGCTTCTACGCCTTCTGTTGCATACTTTCTCGTTGAGCTCTCTCTCCTTATCCTTCCCT
Source organism: Labrus mixtus (assembly GCF_963584025.1). Taxonomy (NCBI): domain Eukaryota; kingdom Metazoa; phylum Chordata; class Actinopteri; order Labriformes; family Labridae; genus Labrus; species Labrus mixtus. The sequence goes on along the minus strand of NC_083614.1, from coordinate 18,844,334 downwards.
TTTTCTTTTGACTGCTCTTTTTCTCGGTTCTTACCCTGCAGAGACCCAAGGAAAACAAACACAGAAGTTTTAGTATGCAAATATGTGTGTGCTATTTCACTGTGGCACGCTGGGTATGAAATGTCATAACCATGTCAGAAGCAGGATATATAGCACGCATTGTGTAGGTATATTAGTGACTCTGCATTCCCATTATATTAGCTCAATAAAAGCAGGCAGCACGCTATATATTTATGACATAATGAATTTATTGCAGCATTGTGCACTTTGTCTCTGAGTTTACCTTATCTTTATTGAAGGAGCCAGTCATTCTGTTCCTCAGAGAGCTGAGAGTCCTCTTCACTTTTGTGCCTTTCTCCACCTTCTCTGTTCGATCCTCCTCCTCTTCATTCCTAGTTGAAGAGGCCGCAAATTAAATACAAATAATGTCTCCTGCATATTGTATTATTATTGTCTTTGTGCTCTTACTGTTAAAAAAAAATCCAGCTTTTTCCTTTTCGGAAAAAACAAATCGGGAGAGATAATGTGGAATGACATGCGGAAAAGGAGCTGCGACCTAACCGCTAGGCCATCATTGCCTTCATACTTGATATTTGATTTAGAAATCATAACAAATTACTGTAAAGTAGTTTTGTGGAACAGGTTATATTATTAAGTAGGGACAGCTGCATTGTTACATTACATGGGGTTGTTACTATTGGAAGCCAGTTACTGCAAATATAAAACTCTGCTGCTCGCTTACAAAACAGCAACAAAAACGGTTCCTCCTTACCTAAACTCTCTCATCCAGGTCTACAATCCCTCCCGCCCACTACGCTCTGCCAATGAAAGGCGTCTGATCCAACATTCACAACAAGGCCCTAAGTCTCTAACTAGACACTTCTGGTCTGTCGCCCCCCGGTGGTGGAATTAACTTCCAAACTCCATTCCATCTGCAGATTCCCTTTGCACCTTTAAGAAAAAACTAAAGACCCATCTCTTTCAAGAACACCTACGCACTTAATAATATTGATGATGAGGATGATGATTTTGATGATCATGATGTTGGTTAGTGATTGATAATGACAATGACGTTATTTAGGATGGTTTTGATGCTGATTGGAACTCTCAAGATCCGCTGTGGATGTTGTGCTTTGCCTCTGAGCACTGCCTGTCAGCACCTGTGTGTCAGATCAAACTTAAGCAATTTGTTTGCACTTACTGACATTGTCTCCTCCTCTCTAGATTGTTTGTGTTGTTCTTACTCTCTGATGTATGTTGCTTTGGATAAAAGCGTCTGCTAAGTGAATTGTACAATTGTAGAACTGAAAGTATTACTGCATAAAATGTTTTGCCCCTTTTGGTTTTGATCAAGTCCGATAGATTGTTAGCAAAAAAACAGATTCTGCAAGTAAACAACACACACTATTGAGCATGTAATCGCATATATTTTTTTATTTTTTAAATTTTCCTTCCAAACAACCTTAAAGGTTTACTTACTCATTAGAAAGAAACTCGTACCAGGTGACACTTCCTGACTCTTTGGTGTTCCTCTGCTTCGCTCTGTAAAGGAACATTACTGTAAAATGATGTCATTGTGGAAAGCGTAACATTTTTTAAGAGACAACTTCCCAAAATGATAACCATAAAGAAACAAATGAGACTTTTATCACAGCACAAGTGAACAGTGTTGAGAAAAATATATCCTATTTCAGAGTATTACTGTATGTTTGATGAAAAGATTGTTTTCACTGTGTCAGCTCGTTTCATGGCAGGCGATTTTGATGTCAAGAAATACTTTTGTGAAATGAAATAAACCCTATAGTGCTCCCCAGTCTCTTTCCAGGGATAAGGGAACCTTGTGTCAGTGCACATGCACCCAAACGTGCCAAAATCATGCATGGACATACGTGTAAACACACCCAAACAGTGCTCCCCTGCGCAGTCATAATTATCTGGATCTGTTGTTGCTCTTAACACTTGGTGCTTCAGCTCCCCTTCTGTTTACTTACCCATGGTACAGCTTTAGCTCCTGCAGAACTTTCTGTACCTTCAGCCTAAGACAAACAAGACACCAAGGCTGAGTGAGTGGAGAGGAGAGGAGAGGAGCGGAGCGGAGAGGAGCGGAGAGGAGAGGGGGAGAGGAGAGGAGAGGAGAGGAGAGGAGAGGAGAGGCAGAGACTGCTGGGAGCTGGATGTCAAACCACGATTAAGGGACGCATCCTCCCTTGTCTGCTGTGTCCACACAATCACCAGAGCACACATATATTACACATAGACACATATACTAAGGGGCCATCTAGGGAGCTGGGAGAGAGAACTGAAGGAGGAGGAGGTTGCAGACGTATGACATGGAGCAGAAGTGTCAGGAGGGAACAAGGAAAGCCCCTCTGTAACGTGGGAGTAGGAAGGCTGTGCTAGAATAACATGATTTACAACGACAGAACTAACTAAAAAAACAAACCTGCAGGTAAGATGAACAGGATCAGTTCATCAACATTTGTCTACTCTGATTCAAACCAGAGGAGAATTGTTTCTTTTAAGCCTCATTAAACCTGAGCTTCTCAAAATAAATCTCTCTTTTGTATACTTACATATGGCTTTGTCCTTCAGTAGAGTGCAGGTTTTCTTCAGGGTCAAACTCCTCTGCTGCATAAGAGAACAACGAAAGAGGTCAAATGTGATCGAAAAATACACTGAGTGTAAAACACATACAAACAATGTGCTCTACAAGCATGGACACTCTGCCCCACCTCCTGCTGCCCTGGCGGCCTGTTTGGAGGTCTGGACTACTCGGGAGATGTGTGCAGCACGGGAACATTCATCTGTGGCGAGGATCTCTGAGCGTGAGTACAGATGCCTGCCAGACACACCACTTGCCTGGAAACATTGCACAAACAGCAATACAGAAATGTATATTACATGCTCATTTGATTGAATTCACACATTCAAACACATAGTGACACTACCTCTGATGATAACTTTTTCTTACTTTGCCCTTTTTAAGGAAGAATTTTAGTCTACTTCTACCATATCAGTCTGTTTAAACATCACATACGACTAAGAATTTTTTCACTGCTGCTTTAATAACATACTACTGACCCTGGGTCTGTGACAGGAGACCCTCAGTCTGGGACTATCCGTCTCATCTCCAGGACATGCTGTGCAGCTGTAGGTCTCCTGCTGGCTGGGCTGGATGAGATATTTGTGTCTCTCTTCATCATCCTCTCTCTCTCCATCACTGTCAATGTTCATGGTGTCCAGACTCAGTCTGGTGACACAGTAAAGAAACAAATAACTACACAGAGCAGATGATTGACCATGCAATGACATGTATCCAGTAATCAAACCAAATTGTTGAGCAAGAAGCTATGACCTGTGTTTATTCTTGAGCTGCTTTTTCAGTTTCTTATTTTGGTGCCCTGGTCTTGTTCTCACACTAAAGTAAAGGCTGACTGTTTAATTTAAGAAGCTGTAAACAGCCTGTTAAATCACAGGAAACCCTCAGCATGCATTTGTTTTGGAGAGAGACAATGAGCAATGATGCTGAAGAAAATGGTTAAACGTTCAGGTATAATGAAGTGATTTAATCATAACTGATTATATAAATGCAGTTTTGAAGACTAAATTTGACAGTATGAGTGTTATCTGACCTGTTCTGTCCATCTATCCACCTTACCTTCTCCCCAGGTTAATCGGGGACATAGGGACACCCCAGCTGTGCCTCCGAGATGTTGACATGGATCGGACCAGTATAGGAAAGCTGTCCAGGTCTGGCTCTCCCTCTAAATCCATAGTGGCTTTGTCTTTCATTACTTCTGATTCCGTTATTCCTTTTTCTGTTTCCATTGATCCAAATAGTCCATTCAGATTTATGGTCAAGCTAAGTCCCACTGCAGGGCCTGAGGAGTTACCGCTGTCAACGATACAACCTGTTAATAATTTAGGACTTAGCTGTGAGACCACAAAGTTGTGATAAGGTTCCTCCACAGGGTGTGCCGAATACAGGGGAGATACATTGTCCTGAGGAGCGTGTGTGGTCAAAAGAGTTTGTAGAGTTTGGTTGATGGCAGTACTGTCTGTGTTTAGAGAAGCCCGTTGCCCAACAGTGAGGTTTTTGCCCTGAGTGACTGTGGTTATTGTAGATGCAGTAGACTGTGGAGCAGGTATCCCGCCCTCCAGGTCTTTAAAGTACTCCGAGTCTTTGAGGGAAGAGCTGAGGCCCAGTAGATCCTCTACGTTGTCGTTCTCTTCTGCAAAGGGGCAGTCATAGTCACTGACTACTGAACACGCATCCTGCAACTCAAAGAAAGAGGATCCAGTAAACAAGATGCTCTAAACATAATCTACAGGATTATATCAAAGTAAGTAAAAACTAACTCCCAAAAGGTAACTCCTAAATTGGACTGTGAGACCTAAGCAGCAATCTCCTGGGCTGAAAAAAATAAACCATTGCAGAAGTGCCCAAACCTGCAGTTCCTTTTCTGGCCACTTGAGGCTGGCTCCAAAAGTGAGTCAATCCCCATGGAGGTGAATGTCAAAACGCCCAACTTGACATTCAGCAGAAATAAACACGTTTTAACTCTGGTATAGGTTTTGGCCCCTATAGTCCATGTCCCATGTCATCACAACCATGTGGGAGTCAACATTTAACTCACAAGATAAAGTTATTTTTAGGCTTCAAAGTTGAGTGTTATTATGGGAGCGGCCACAGTCTATGCTTAGGCTGTCCTTTGTAAGTGATGCTAACATCAGCATCCTAACAGTTACATAGTCTACAGCCAACTGGCATTATGTTAGACATCTGTAAGAAGACAAGCATGCTACTATTTACCTTTTAAGAAGTTAAAACAAAAATGTTGAGAAAGTGATAAAGCATCTAGGAAGTTATGACGAGAAAATGGCTGTCGATACCTGACCCAAATTATACAGCAATCTGCAAGAGTTCTTGATGGATTTTCAAGTTTAAAACAAAACCAAAAATTAATATACAAAAGAAAAACTTTGGTGATGCTGCTAGCATGCCTAAAACACAAGGAAAACAGGTTGAAATAACAATGATCAAGCTTATAGAGCTTTACCTGGTCTTCATTGTTGGTACCAAAGAAGACATCCTCAGGTATGGAGGCAGGGGACAGTGAGGAAGACGACCCTGTCCCACTGGGAGGTTGGACACCGAGTTGACTACCTGGAGAAGCACAGGTTTGACTGCATGGCTTGCACTCTGACGCTGAAAGATAATGGATGTGATGCTCGTCAGTTACAAAAATCAAATAAATGTAACTTTTCCGTCAAGAAAAACAAAGAAAGGCAGACGTAGCTGAATTTAACAGCTGCACAACACCTGAGTAATCATTTTGAGTGATTTCGGGTTCGGTGGGAGAAAAGCTCAATTACAGCCCCTGCAGCCTCAAATGAAAGCTCCTTCCAATTTCCACTGCCTAAACAGATTCCTGTATTCACTTGATGCCATAAACCACTGTCATCACTGCAAACTGCCTAGTGAGCCAGCTTTATTCTACATGAGAGCTAGAGCTTCACTGAGCCTCCGATGGCTTGAGGACTTGCCTGTGCTAAATAAATCTAAGTACAGTAAGAACATCCTATATGACAGAAATGGACATAAAGACAAATACAGTGTGATCAAAAGTTTGTCAATGTCCTGTTGATGAAAACCCAATTATATTAGTGTCTCACAGCTGAACTGTCTGTGAAGGCTGCTGAGTATAGGTTTGAGCCACATCATGCCCATCTGAGGAGGGAAAGTCATTGCTATGACAGGTTACATAAGACTCATTTCATAAGGGACGTCTCCTGTGAATCCAAGCCTCAGTCTAAGCCTGCCTGGCTCCACAAGGGCTGACTTCATTCTCCTTGAAAAGTTATTTTTTGTTTCTTTGAGAGGGTAAAAGTTCTAAACATAAATAAATAAACAAGCCACACTTATTTGGTTAGCTTTATAAGGTTAGCAACATGTTACATGTTGTTGACAGGCAGTGCTGGCTGATATATGGTAGAATTTAAGTTGCAAGACATTACTGTTATTACTACTTCTACTCTGAGAACTTACAACAAGATGACATTTTAATAATCTTTTGTCTCCTGCTACTCTTTGGTGGCAATTTGTGTTTCCTTGAAATGTACTTTAGCTTGGTTTTGGCTCCAGCTAATACCGTGATGTCATTGTGACGTAGGCCCTAAAAGGTTCTATAGACCTCAGGTATTGATGTATGTTGAGACAATATGCAGGCAGACCACACTCTGAGAACCTGCACTGTATCTGGATATAAAGCAGCAGCACCCTCTTCTTCAGTGCAGCCAGAGGTGCTCTTACATAAACACAAAGACAGACATACTGTAGATCTATTTTCTATATTAATAAATCATCAGAACGGCAGTGTCCCTGCTGGAGGGAGAATTTGTTTGCATCCAAATACCGCTCATGTTAAGTGTAAACTTAGTTGTCGGTAAAAACACTGCAGGGGCTGCTTGATGCTTTCTTGTAGTGCCGCTGTAGCCTTTTATGGTTGGCCTTTCATTTCTGCTAATGCATCACACAAGGATGAAACATCCGTGTGTGTGAGTGTGTGTGTGTAAGCTTGCTCAGGTGTGTGTGTGTGAGTGTGTGTGTGTGTGTGTGTGTGTGTGTCTCCATAATGGTTTGGCACTGTCAGTGCCAGCTATTTTCCACACAGCTTGGCTCCACATAACAAAGGGAGGTCTGCTACTAGAACTAATGACAATAGTCAACCAATAAATCACCAAAATACACTAACACCTCACCTAAATCTTTTAAAATGATTACTCCTTATGTCCACTCAGTATAATAATTTATGCACTATATACAGCTCTTTATGAGTTTGAAAATGGCAGCTTTAATCTTAAGCATATGTCCATAAGTGTAACTTCTGTCTGTGTGGCAGAGGAAGGGATCCCCCTTTTGCTGCTCTTTCTGAGGTTTTACCATTTTTTCCCCCTGTCTTTCGGTGTTTGGAAACTTTTTCCTTTCCAAATAAAGGATCTGGGTGTAGAGGGTGTCAGTTGTCTCATATTTGTTAAGTCCTCTGAGCAACACTTAGGATTTTGGTCTTCATAAAAACGGCTAAAAGCTCCTGTGAGGGACTATACGTTTGTGTTGATTTTGGTCTTTTCTGATTATGAAGTAATGTTTTCTGATTAAAAATCTCATCCCACTTTATTTTAATAGGTAACTTCAGCACTCATTGAGAATCTTTGCTTTGAAATCGTTAAAAACTATTATATGCAATATCATGTCGCTGATGGGTATGTTGACTTTTGTAGGTCTTAAAGACGTATCACTATTCATTTCAGTATGTTTCATGACCAGTTAAAATCTCCTCACAACAGCTTAAACAAAAGCTCTACCAAATAAAATGTTGTACTGAATGATACTGAGCTCAGGAGGATTTTCAAGGTTGAAAAAGTAGTCATCGTTTATAAATACCCCAGTGTTCAAGAGTTTCTGATTTATTTCTTAAAACTTTGTGTTAAACAAATGGAGAAGAACAATTGCAACAAAGCAAACACAATTTTCATTCTATGTAAATGTTCAAGAGGAAATCTTATGTAGAATCATAACTTAAATATGTAACAGTGATTTTGTAGAGTGTAAAGGACAATTGTTTGTGCCATTGTATAGTTAGTGTTTTGATTGACTTCTTCACAGACACATGAACAGGAAATGAGAACACGTGCTCACCGTACTGTGCACACATCTGCTCAGCAACATGGCGATCACAAGAGGAACATGGGCATCATAAGATATGGTCAGTTGATTATTTACAATATGCATGATGAGTTGACACAATGCATGCAGATTTAGAAAAGGTTGTCTAAAGCTTGGAGGAGCTAGTATAAAAAAAACCTTTAAACACACATGCACACTGAGCCAATATAAATCATGATGACAGGATAAAAATCACACATTTTTAAATATCTCAAGTAAAGTTTGACTTCTATGCCCAAGGGATAAAAATGTTTAGGTGATGGTCACAATGACCATTCAGTATCTGATTTGTTCCCTGTTCCCTTTGAGTGAGCCTGTGTTTGTGTGTCTGTGTAAGGCAGATGTTATACGCAGGTGACAAGAGAGAATACAGAGACCGTTAGATCAGAGGTCGAAAGCACACAACAAAAAAACTGTCATCTCACAGATCCCCTTTGATCACAGATTCATCTCTTTCAAAGGATGCTGCTACACAGACACCACTGCTGAAGCGAAACGTTAGCCTCCCCCTCAGTTTCTTTGAATCAAAATTTGAAAAAATAATCCTCTGTAAGAAACAGCATGAAGTAAGAGAGCCAGAGTAATTCAAGTTCTGAACATTATAATGCAAATCATGAAAGAGGGATGAAGAGAAAATATGAGTTGTTGTCTCTAAAATGATGATAAAACTCCCAGTTGTTTTTTTTTAACTGAACTGGGATTTTCTTAACGGATTTACTTGTCTTACCAACACTGCACTGAACATATTAAGAAAACAATACATTTCGGCTTTTAAAGACAGATTAGAGTTACACAACTCAAGTCAGTATTATCACACCATATACAATGTTTTCAATTAACACTGGAAGGGTTCTTTTAAATAGAAATGTAACCTGACATCTGTGCATTCTCTCATCTTGTACAATCGGAGTTATAATGACTCACTGAGTTTTGTCCTCATCTGACATACTGCAACCTCCAATCACCACAAACCCCAATCAGGTCGAAATTAACAACACCCAAAACACATACACCGAGGCCACATCAAGTCCATGACCTTTTCTAGAGCTGCTGCTCTCTTTATACCCAACTTAGTCTTTCCTCTGTGCCATCAAGCAGACCCAAACCACCTGAAGTATAACCAAAATGTCGAAAAATCACATTGTACCTCTTTTAAACGACCATCTCTTCATCCAGAGTTTGGAGAATGATGGCCAGGAGTGGTTAAGAGGAGATTCAGCCATGGCAGCAGAACAGCAGGAAGGCCAGCTGAGACTGGAGCTTGCTCACACTGGAGCTCTGGCACCCAGCGAGAGGAGGAAGGGAGGGGGGCGGGGGGGGGCAAAGAGAGAGGGCAGGACGGGGGAGAGGAGGGACGGAGTGGGGGAGGCGAGAAAGAGTAAGGCAAGAAAGAGGAGGCCTAGCGATTTAGAAATCACCCCCGGAGGAGAGACAAAAAGAACAAGAAAGCAAAAAAGGGGGAGAAAAGTTGACAGGGAGCAAAAAGGAGGAGTGATGGATGACGTACTCCACGGAAAAAGCATTTTGGGCTCCTTCTCAGATGTCTGCGAGTTGTAAGCAGTTCCATCCGAGAGACATCCCCCTCTTAACCCCTCTGAAAGTTTTATTTGAATGAACTATATACGTAAACGGGGCCCAAGAGAAGGAGGGAAAAAATAACATAAATATGTGAAGCAGATTTCTTTCACTTTTCATAAATCTTCTCACCACTCCCTAAACATTATATTTGGAGGGTCCCGGTAAACAATGAGCTAATAACCTGTCTGTATAAGCACTAGTTGTAGCTGCACCTGGATCACCTTCAACAGTAGGCTCATTTGCCAATTGATCAGTTGCAGCAGCCATGTAATTTGCATATTTGAGGTAGTTTTAGGACTTTAATATGCAGAAATGTTACCTGTTTTAGAGAGTCTACTTGTTTTTGTACTGTTACAACATTTCCAACACTGCTAAATGCACTTCAACAGAGCAGGAGGAAGATCAGCCATGGATGTTTGTAGACGCAGCAGTAAACAGAGAAGCAGTAAAGGAAGGTATTGTGTGCTTTAAATGTCTAATTTCTCAATCAACACACAGAAAACAAGAAGGCCTAAAAACAACCAGGGTGTAACTTTTCCATACCAGTTTTAAATGTACTATTGTTTTGAGGAAACAGAGCAGAGACATAAAAGAGAAGGAAGTATACGCAATGAAAGCATAGCGTAAGGATATATTCCGTTTTTTTTTCTTATTCTGAGTCACAGGGGCACAAACTACCACATCCTCTGTGAAGAAGGAACACAAGCAAAGTCTTTTAAAAATGCAAAAACAAACTGTGCAGATGAATGATCACTTCAGAGGAGGGAACATTTCCCCTAGCTGCTTCAGCTTGTAGACACCAGAGCCTGACAGTGGTTGCAACCATTTTGCTTCTTAATTTGCACAAGTGTAACTATGGATGACCATCAAGTTCAGCTCACTGCACATCGAGGGGAAAAGTCTCCTGACTTTCCCACAGACAGAGGAGGCAGTGCACTGGCACGAATAATGCAAGAAGTAATCTATGAAAGGCAGAGTATATCTCACATTTCAAACAGCGATGAAGCATGACGACCACTAACTCAGAACCAAGACAAGCAAAAGAAACTATACTTACATAGAATGATAGATAGGAAAGAGATGGCAGCTTGTAAATCCAGAAACAGTGGAGAAGAGCTGTTTTAAAGTCATTCAGGGCTGACTGTGTTTAGCTGTGTGAACGCCTGTGCCGACCTCACTCTGACAACAGAGAACCAGCTTCCTCTTTTTCTCTTTCTAAACAGCAGAGAAAGATGTGCAGCTGAGCGGCCCACAAAAACATTTTCAAGCATGCTGCTATGAAAAGTGTGGTGGCTGCTTCACACACTGAATAAAGCAGCACCTTAGCACCAATGCCACAAAGTGGAAAACATGTCACTGTGTTACCAGTTAACAGGTCAACACATCATGGATGCATTAATAAATGCATACATTAATGTAAGTTTAATTAATGTGCAAGAATGTTTAAATTTGAGTGTGTGTTTTAGTTTTTTGGGTGAAAATAACTACGAGGTACAAGGTGTGTGTGTGTGTGTGTGTGTGTGTGTGTGTGTGTGTGTACGTGTGAGCGTGCGAGAGACAAGGGGGAGACATGTTGCAATAAAATGAAATGAGAGCACAAACACCAGTCATTGCATTATATTCTTATCTCATAAATCCATTCAGCTTCACTGTAAGTCGTCATGTTCTAGAGAAACAGGAGGTGATGTCTGTGTTTGTGGTTTTTGTCAGAGTCTAACTGCAGCAGTCGCACATCTTGACTTTATGTTTACTGTGTCACTGCCCTGTCTGCTCTTATTCTGAGGTCTGTTTGTGTGAACTCTGAAGATCACGTGAATAAGGTGTCAGGCCTGATGTTTCCATATGACATTTCATTTACAAGCAGCTAATGTGTACCATAAAAGAAAAAGGGACCCTTTAACAATGTGTTGTAGAAATGAGGGAACTTATTATTGTGAGAAGGTGTCATAACATTTGTTGTAAACTTCACTTTTTCCTTGAGGTGTATTTTCATGAACTACGAAATAGATTTTGATTCAAATAATCACGTTTGAGTTGTGTTGATTTTCTTGCTTTTTTTTTTTAATGCATCTTTATGTGGTGTGTTTAATTGTCATGACATGCATTTTCTTTTGATGCCACATAATCATGGAACGCCCAACAGCAAACTCTAAAGATTAGAGTTCTTCACTCTCTTCCAGAGTTTAGGATTTTGATTCCTAGCCACTTTGTTTCAATTTTCTTTGGAATTGACTATAATGTTTGTTGTTGTTTTTGCTTGTAATCTCGACGACATTGGAAATGAGAAAGACCACAATGATCTTAGGCTGCTGGCAGGGGGGGGGGGCAGCTTTTTGTGTCTTCATTGGAGAGATATGACTTTGGACGGAGCCAGGAATGAGGGAGGGAGAGTGGGGAGCAACAGGTCGGATTCAAACCTGAGGACCTCCGTACATGGGGTGCACGCACTAACCACTGCACCACTGCACCACCAGCACCCCCTGACAAGACTGCTCTTGAGCACCCAGGGCATGTGATCTTAACATTTCAGAGGTAAGCAGAAAGGACTCTAGAAGAGTAGCTCACTTGTTTGAAAGAGAATAAAGACTTTTCTGTCTATCTAATTCAATCCACAGGTAAGAAGCGCGAGAAGACACATATTCTCCAATAATTTTATTCATAATTTTAATATAAACAGTTAATTGTTGAATAATTTACACACAGCAAGATTTTATTTTCATATCATTGCAACATTTTCTGTACATGTCACTACTTGGCTCTCCTTTGAAAACATAGAAAAAATAAATTGTCAAGCGTTCATTTAGTCATGGCACATTTTTGATCCTGTACAATATGCATGTATTTCTGTCTCTCTGTGTGTGTGTGTGTGTGTGTTCAATATGTTGATATACATAAAGATAATGGCACATTTGGATCCAGTGTGAGGGATGAAGCGATCTCTGCGGGTTGCGGGTTTTGGACTGTACATACACACATATACACCTGCTGTCTGCATACGCATCGATGTCTCAACATAATGTATACATAACATATTCCAAAAAAAATTAATACATCAGCATATTCATCGGCAATAAATGACATTTATAAAGAGGTATCCTGCAAGACTACACACAGCATTCTGGGGACCACCTATGTGCACTGAGGAGAGAAAGAGGACACAGAAAGGAGGAGGAGGAGGAGGAGGAGGAGGAGGAGGAGGAGGAGGAGGAGCAGCAATCAGAGACAAGAAAGCTGTGATAAAGACTTCAACCAAGGACAACACAGACAGGACTCCATAGATTTCAACAACACACAGCACAGGGAACAGGACAGAGATAAATAGAAGGTATCTGTGTGTAAACTGGAGCAGACCACTGGACTGACAGATGACTCCTAAAACTGAAGAAGAGGCTGCTTTTCCTCAGACTGTCTGTCAACGGTTGATCTCTCCCTAATTGATAACACAAAATCCAACAGGTCATCATCACACTTCTGACAGACAGCACTCACTTCAATCTGAGCCTGAAGGTGGATCACCTTTATGCTGAGCCTTTAGAAGGAACAGTTTCGGAATTAAGTTGGATTGCTCGTATGTCAGTCACATTAATGTCTCAACTAGCTGACTCTTAGCTTAGCTTAGCATAAGGGGAAACTGCTAGCCTGTCTCTTTCCAAAAGTATTAACGATTTCCTGGAAACATTTCTGGACTAACTTATACACTTGTTTCACCTTATTATTGTTTAGGCCCTTTAGATTAAACACACAACTACAATGACATTATTTGACCAATTGTCTGGCAATTTCAAGACGTTTTTTTTCTTACATTTAGGAGTTTTCACATATTAACTTTCCAGTCACCATAATGCTACGGAATCTGGTAGAGAGATTTTAGAACTTTTTGTCAGAGCCACACTCTCAGTTTCTGTCTTTTTATACAAAGCTAAAGCTGATGAGAGGCTGCCACTTATTTTCAATGTCCTCTTTTTTTTTTTTTTTTTTTTACCTCTGAGCAAGAAAACAAATACCGGTAAGCATATTTTCCAAAATGTCTCACCCTCATCCTGAAACATTCTAAACCTAAAGACATACGGTTGTTGAGCATCATTAAAATATTCTTTTTTTCCTTTTTTTTTAGCTTATTAAGGGTTTTATCACTAATGTTTCCTCTTCTTCAAAAAGGATGTGCAGTGGTCTTTCCAGTTTTCACATACAAAATAAAAACACATATGCAAACAAAAACACATCTTTTGTCAGAAACAATTTCATATAACAACATCTGTGACGGGTGACATATCTGTGACACGATAAAAGGCTTTTCGGGTGACATGCTGCTGTAGCGGGGCGGTTGGGGTAAATGCACAACTTCCTGAACGACCAACATTTGGAACGTGCATCAGAGCAGGGGTTGATTTTGAGTGATTCAGGGCCACATACTGTTAAACGCCTTCTTTCACAGAAGTAAGCCCTCAGAACGCAGCTGTGCAGCTCCTGTTAAAGACACGGGCAGACTCCACTGCTTCTCTGTGTAGTGGGTTGTGATACGACAACAACGACAAAACAAAACAAAAACATCCATCTTTAAAATTAAAAAAAAAAAAGTTATATACACATGGATAACAATGTTAAATTCATAACGTACAAGAGTAATAAAAGTACAGTCAGAAAAAGTAATTGGATTTGCCCTCCATACTTTGGCAAAAAAAATAGAAATCAACATCTCTAAAATGTAATACTTTTTTCTTTTCTTTAAAACAAAACAATAATACATACAATGCTTTGTCCGCACCCTGCGCTTTCCCTACAAGCATGCTCTGTCCAACCACTTATTAGGTCATCAGAGTTGAACAAAATGAACCCAAACTTCCCTAATGTCAAGTGCTTTTGTTTTCCAGGGGGCAAAAGGGTGTCTCTTACTTTTTGTTTTTCAGTGAAGAGCTTATTAATCTAATCGCAGAAAAACTGAAAGCATTTCAAATAAGAAGGTCCAATTTTAATGCAAGTATTCTAATCATGGAGTTTGTGCATGTGCTTTGGGGCATCGCTGCTGTCAACAAAGACTGATGAGAAGCAAAATCAGTAAGCATGAAATAATCAAGCTACCTGCTGGTATAGATCATTCATTTCCATGCATAAAGCAAGCTAGAGCTTACCAAAGAAGAGACACAAGTTCAACACTTCTCTATTGGAGAAAACATCGGTCCTATCACCCAATTTACAGTATTTTCCCACCGAGCAGTTTGATAATTTTACCTGCAGAATACTTAAAATATTTGAGTTTTTTTCCTTTTCATGTCAGGAGGAGGAAAATCCTCTTCAACGATTGGTGGAGACATGCCAGTCAGCGGCTGTTCTGCTCTGGGCGTGAGGGGAGTCAGGGGGGCTGTCAAGTCTGAGCAAGGCACTATGGGTCATGGGAGGCCCTGTTTGCTTTGCCACCCCTGAACCTGCTATGCTCCCATCCAACCTCTAGAGAGCAGTCCAGACCACAATCAAATCAGAGTTAGGGAAAGGAAATGATCTCATTGGGGCAAAAAGATTTCAGATTTTTTTTTTGGAAATAGGGATCTTTGTTTTGCTCTTGCAAGGATGCTGGAGAATTTCCGCTTCAGTCAGAGAAGGTCAAAGGTAAGTAGGTAGATATCTTCTTCCTCCTCATCCTCCAAAAAAAAAAAGACTCAGGCTGCCCCCCTGAGACAAGAAGTTACAATTTAGATTTCATGTCTGTTAAAAGTTAATATGGCACACAGGATTGTCCCAGTTCAGCTTTTTTTTTTCCTCTCCAGGGGAGAGAGGGAGAGAGAGAGGGTGGGGTGAGGGTGGGGAAGTCTGATCAGCCAAAACAGAACCAACCCATGGCATTGACAGAAAATAAAGGTCATCTCTTGATATTCACAGTAGAAGAAATATATATACAAAACAAAAATCAGAACAGAGAAACAGACAACTAAACCAACAAGGGCTGGAGGAGACGTGGGAATTGAACCCTAACTGTTTAGAAGAGGAGTCGAGGCTTTCTGCAAGACAACAGGTTCAGTTTTGATGTGATATAAAAAAAAACTCAGTGATCACAGATATGCAGTGAGAGTAAGGATACTCATGCCAGAAATACAGTTGAACCGCTACACTTTAAGCACAATCGTGTATTTGGAGAAGGGGAATACAAAGCCTAACGCTACTCTGCTTCTTCCAGTGCCCAGGGGGGAAGCCTCTTGTGAGTCATTTTATAAACAATACAAATACACTTTGTAGAGGAAGTCAATTTACTGCCTAATTTCTCTACTAATGTATTATTCATATTATTATAAGGGCCAGGGCTAAAAATGATAAGGTTCAAGGTATCCCTGTTAGAGGGCTATTTGTCAGCAGTAAAAACATCCGACCAACCAACAACCAACAAACCAGATAACGAGAGGGATACTGATTGTGTATCCTGAAAGTTGTTTCTGAAACCTGTCACATCTGACAGGAAATGAGCTTTAAAAATCAAGCCATTTCAAACAGAAGCGGACCAAATTTTAGGAGTCTTGCTCCAAATAATTTCCACTTCTTCCAGGGGTCATTGAAAGCTTCCCTCTGGGGCAAAAGAAGAAGAAAAAACGAATGAAACAAGGAGGAAGGAGGGGTTTAGATGATACCACAGGTGAAAGGAATTGATCAGCAGTGTTGGTAATGTTTGATAAGGTGATATTTGTCATGATGGGATATATTAAGTGACTGACTGGGGGAATATTTAGGCTCTTTAGACTGATTCCTCCATATGCACTGAGGTAGACTCTGGCCAAACACAAAGACAACAACATTTCAAAACTAAGAAATGAACTAACTAGCACTCCTGCTGCTCACCCACCAGCTACTACACCTGTACAATAACAAACGTTTACATCGCTTCACTCTCAAAACACCTTAAAAATGCGTGACTAAAAAGCTAACTGTGTTCTTCTTACACAATGACAATGATCATAATAAAATAAATATCTGGTATTTCAAAGATATGGGCACCATCGTAATTAAAAATTGCATATGCGTGTGAAGACCACCACAAGATAAGCAACCTAGGTCGAGGTGGAGACGAGAGCTGTGTCCTATTTCCATACTAAATACTGAGTCTATGTTGACTATGTAGTGTGTTTGACTGGAAGATTAAAGACGTACTAAAACAGTGTACTTTTAAGATCGAGACTAAGTATATCGTATGGAAGTTTGACACAGCTAAGTTACACCATTTTTCTGTCATGTATGCGAACTGACGGGCATCGTCATTTTTTCTTTTTTTTTTTTCTATAAATCTTTTTTTCTGCTTTTATTTTCCAAACTATGTCACAGATTATTTACAAAGTACAAAAGCCCAAAGATTGTAACTCCTTGGAATAATTAGCTTAAAATCTACATCATAACCTCAGGCGCCTCTAAGTGCCAACAGCTCAGACTCTGGCCGCTCTGCAGTGTCACTGCACGAGCACAGGGAGAACATAAACGTTCAAACCTTACGCTGGCAAACAAGCCCAGATAAAATTTAAAAAAAGTTAAAGAAGAAAATCAACCAATACAGCCAACAGGGATGACTTCTCCTACAGCGAGGGACACACCCTACAAACACAAATGCAGATGCAGCTTGGATTTTTTTTTTGTGTCTCTTGCCTTGTGAAAAAAATACAGAGAGAGCATAGAGGCCTTTCTATGTTTGTGTGTGTGCGCGTGTTTTACTAGCCAATGCAGCTAGTCTGGACGTGGCTCTGGGTTGGAGAAGGCACTGTTATAGTATGGAGGCAGCTTCTCTGCTTTCTCTGATTCTGTGGATTCTCCTTGTTGACAGAAAGCTGCCGACATTTTGGCTAAACTATACATGCTGAGCGCTGCTCGGATAGATTGGCAACCTCATGGTTCTGTGTGTCCAGAAATGAAAAAAAAAGAAAAAGAAAAAGGTTCATCTCTACATGTCATATGCCATATTTCACTTCCCACGTCATTGAATGCTGTGGTTAGACAGTGAGAGGAGAATATCTGCTGTGTGACTCTGAATGAAGGACCTTTGTCGTTGTCAAAATAAGATTGAGGACGATGAGTAAGGGTACAGATAACAGGAATGTTTCTCATTCCCAGAGGGAGGGACAAACTTAAGATTGAAGAAGAAAAAAACAAAGCCTTTTGTGTGTTTATTCTGACTCTGATGGTGTGTGTTGATGGCATCAGCTTTACGAGCAGTCAGGCGAAAAAACAGAGGATATGAAGGAACAAGGAGTTCCAACATAACCCCGTAATGTCAGACCTGAGTGAAATAGCTGCTGCACACTGTGTCCTGACTGCCTTACTGCATGTGATGGCAGAGAAAATAATAGGATTAACAATCGCTCACACACTCCCTCTCTCTCAGACGCACTGAAAGATAGAGAGACACAGAGAGAGAGAATGTCCCCATTTCTCTCTCACTTCACTACCTGCTGTGGACTGAACACAGTTGGAACTTTCCGTATATTTCTCCAGCCCTTTCTACATCTCTCCACCCCTCGACCACAAAACGTGGAAATTTCCAGCAGCCTGATTTTGAGCAGTGAGCTCAGCAGCCAATGGGAAGAGCTGAGTAGGGGAGAGTGTGCAGGAGGTGTGTGTGGTGCAGAGGAGAGCTCTAACAGGGAGAGGAGAACATTACGTGTTAAATGAAAGAAAAGCAACCATCTTAAAGGTAGATTTCAGGTCAGACGGGAAGGGAATGCTACTGCTCTCTGATTTAACTGAAGAAGGCTTTTATAATAAAGAGCAAATTGTCCACTGCACCTGCACTTTGCTTAGGGCTTAGGTGTTAATTTCCCCCACCCAGCTGTGACCCCAAGCGCCCCCCCCCCACACACACACACACACACACACACAACTGATAAGCCATAACTGTTACACTAACACACAAAAGTACATTCACCAGGCCAGGACAAAGCTTTCCACACTCTCTAACCTCTCGGAGAGTTCACAACAATCACGTGAAAGACGCAATAAACCAGCAATAACAGACACATAAAAACCTCCCGCGTGACCCGACCAGAGAGAGAGAGAGAGCGAAAGAGAGAGAGAGCGACAGCAGACTAACACTCATCAGGTGCACTTCTACCTAGAAAGACCTCTTTCCCATTTTATATAGCTTTTTTTTGGTTATTCCATTTTTAAACTTCCTGTCGATGTTGTAGTTAAGGTGCCTCCAAATGCTGAAAGCTCTCAGTGGGGCGAGGTTTATAGAAAAGGATGCAGTCAGTTGACAATATCTGAGGGCTTTGGAGGCCTAAGACACAGAGAGCACTGATGGTAGATTAGTGTGATTGTTGGGGCTATAAAATTACGAAAATTTAAAAAACCAGAAAGAAAAAAAAAAACTGGCAAAACAAAAATACCAGCAAAGCTTCTGATGAAAAATATTACAAATATGGCCAACACACACAAATATTTACAAAACATCAATATGTCATATATTATATATCAAATATTGGTACTTAAAACACCAATATTCCATATATACTATATATATTATATTCATTTAAATATATTCTATACCCACTAAAATATATCAAAGCAGCAGCTATTGGTCAGTCTGAGGAACTCCTTTGTCCAATTCTTAACTGTTTAAATATCCTTCAGCCATATAGTGAGGACACAGAAATAAAACTGAGAAAGAAGAGAAGAAAAGAGAAAACAACAATAAAAGCAAATAAATTAAAAACTATTCACCAAACACCCGATGAATCTGTGTGTAGTTTGGAATTCTGCAGAACAAAAAAAAAGGAAAAAAGAAAACATTCCTCTAGGAATAGATGTTTGTTCTAGGATCAAGTCTTTGCAAGTCATCCCACCGTTCCAAACTGATTAAGTCATTGTTCAAAAAAGGAAATTAGTATAAGCGCTGTAGACACTTGTCTTTGTTTATAGGCCACGTACAAAAAGGCCACTATCTGAGTAACAAGATTTCACTTGGAGAAACAAACACAAAGCAGAGAGATGTGGAAATGCAGATTGATGATGGGGAGAAAAAGAGGGGACAAGTCTTGAGGAGGTTGAGCATAAGCAGCCATCTTGGTTGTCTAAGGTTTGTTGTGTTCACAGTTTTTCTTTTTCTTTAAATGTTTCCCTCACAAGGAGTCCTGGAAACGTGGCATTAGTGAAAAACAATAGATTGGTAATATTGTAATAGAAAATCCGATGTGTTGTGGAGGAAGTAAAAAAAAAAGTGTTACAACATGTTTACATCCCTTGCTTGCCTGTGTGTCGGCAGCTGTGAGAAAGAAAATAAAAAGTCCTGAGATCTGTGTTGTTGTTTTTTGACGGGTTCTCTAAGAATAATCAATCATTAGAAAATGATGCGAGGAACATGAAGGATACAGAAAGAAATGGACTGGAAGAGAAAGAAGGATGGGAAGTGGAAGGGGATAAGTTTAAACAAGTTCTTCTAGGAAACAGGAAATGTTAGGAAGGGCTGGATCTGGGCAACGATAAGATTCGTCCGTTTTTCTTGCCACCGTTCATGTGTGTGTAGGGGACATGTTCCTCATAGTTCCCCCTTAGGGCCACCGAGGGCCCGCTGTCCCTGCCTAAGCTCTCCTCTCTCTGCGAGTAAGAAGACGGGTCCAGAGGGATGCTCTCCATGTTGTCCAGGTCTAGATCAAACTCCTCTGTCTCTGGGACTTTGTTCTCCTCGCTGTAGAAAAAGGACAACTCCTGGAAAGATGGGTGCAAGTCCTCCCGCAGCATCTCGATGATCTCATGGAACATCGGTCGCATCTTGGGGTTGTACTGCCAGCACATCTGCATTAGGCTGTGCCTGGCAGAGCAAAGAAAGAACACAAAACCTTAACATGTGGAAAATTCCTGAGTCCTATCTACTTGTCTTTTTTTATTCAGTATAGCACTCGGCTCCCTGGTTTTATCTGGAATTTCAATGTAAGTCATCATGTGACACACTGTCTGTCACTTTATCTAGGCAGGATACAAGGCAGCAAAAAAGCCCAGTAAAAATACCCAAACAATCAGTTGTTTGTGTTATTTATTTAAGAAATTTATCTAATTTAATTTCTAAAATTACCCATAAAATAAATGTTTTTTGGTTTTTTTTAATAACATTTTTATTTTGAAAGGGTAATGCTCAGTAAACGGCAGGTGTATCTTCAAAATCAGGGAAAATACTGTGCTTCTTGTTAATTTAGTACTTGACTACTGAGGGCAAGACGTTTGCAAATCCTTTGTTTCTTATGCAGACTAAATGTAGTGACTTAATAACCTCTGCTTGTAGTTTTGTGTGTGAAAAGCTAGCAAATTGTTGCATTAGCTTTATGTATTATATTTATTGATATAAATTGATTTAATTCATTGGCCAAACAAAACAATGCACCATGATTATGGTCGTGTTATTTGCCATATAGCTCGTAACAAGTTGACTGCACTAAGAAATGCTGTTAATGAGGGTTTGTTCTTTAGACAATCTATTGAAATGCCTCTGATGATGAATTAGTAAAAAAAGTGACCAATCACTTAAACATCATTTAATTATGCTTGACTGTAGCACTGACTCTCAGCTTATCATGTTGTTAAAACACATTTTAACTCATGATGGTGCAAACAAAAAACCTATTTTGTGTTTTTTATGGTGAAACATTTCATTTGGATATCCAACGATATTTAGATTTCCTAAATACTATAGTGGTATTTTAAACGTCAATCAAGATTTTGTGAACCATCAGACTTAGAGCATCTATCCTCTGGGGATTCTTGATGCTCCATGGCACTTTGAGTAAAATACTGCTGAACTGGGTTTCTGTATTTACTCACATCCTCTCGGGGGAATTCTCCGGCCGGTCTAAGTATCCTCCATCCATCACGAACTTTAGAACCTGTTCGTTGGATAAACCCTGGTAAGGCTGCTCTGCTAGCGTGCTGATCTCCCACAGCACAACGCCAAACGACCTGCACACACACACAAACAAGCACACGTTATTTAGTGCACCAGTAATGTAATGCAGCATTGCAGGAAGCAGTCAACAACTGCTGAGGTGCGACTTGCCAGCAGTCAGAGTGGGCAGTGAAGACTCCGTCCTTCAGAGACTCTGGAGCCATCCACCTGACCGGGAGCAGACCCTTCCCTCCTTTACGGTAGTAGTCAGTCTCGTAAATGTCTCGGGTCATACCAAAGTCTTTTTGAGAAAGAGAAAAGAAGTGAGTCAATTTTAACTGTTAGCAAACAGTCTAACTTAATAAAACATTAAACCACATTCAGTGCAGTACCTCCAATCTTGACGGTATAGTCTTCTGCCACCATGCAGTTCCTGGCTGCCAGGTCTCTGTGCACAAACTTCTTGGCATTGAGGTACGCCATGCCGTCTGCAATCTCTGCTGCCATCTGGATCATGTCCTTCAGCGTAGGAGGAGGACGGCCTGTCGGGTTGTTCTGCGAAAAAAAAAAAAACACAACAGAATTGAAATTGGTGGTAATGATGACCTCCACTCAGGTAGATTTTTTTTTAGAACGCAGAGACTTACCTCAGAGTCAGGCCTTAGACTACGCAGGTAGCTCTTTAGGTCACCGTGGGTCATCAGCTCCATCACCACCAGGCTGGGCTGACCTTTGGAAACCACACCTAGCAGACGCACCTACAGGAAGAGAAGACAAGGATACATGATGCACCTCATGATATTAACACATGCACTGGCGGACAAGGAAAGAAGACAAACATGTTCTAAATGAGTATTCATCTATTTAAGTCTGTGAAATTGTCACATTAGTACAGGTGGGACAAAAAGGAGTACAATCCCCAAGCTGTTAATACTTTATAAATACTGGTGAAGGTTTAAAAATGTATATCATTTCAGTATTTCACTACAGTATGGGTAAGGTATTACCCCATCTTAAAAAAACTCTTATTGTTAACCACGCAACCA
Source organism: Labrus mixtus (assembly GCF_963584025.1). Lineage (NCBI taxonomy): Eukaryota > Metazoa > Chordata > Actinopteri > Labriformes > Labridae > Labrus > Labrus mixtus. The sequence goes on along the minus strand of NC_083614.1, from coordinate 18,822,145 downwards.
AGATTACATATTTATAAAAATCCTCCCTCTTTTTGTTATTAAACTAATAAAGAGAGCCCACAATGTGATTTCTGGACATGACAGAAAGACACATGGCAGATCAATCGGTGCTCAGTAGGTTGCTTCATAAGATATAATTGAGTTAAAAGTTTTTTTTTCCCAAGTCAAACTGTGTGTCAATATGGCTTCCCCAACACATTAAACAAGCTTTGAATGTATGAGTCACATGTTCATGCTGGGTTGGACTACATGATGGGAAGCTGTGATACACTGCCGTTCACAGGCTGGTATTTGTGAGTCAGTCATGAAGCGGTGTAAAAACTGTTTGGAGGTTGTCGTACCACATGGTGACAGCTGAAAGCCTTCATCACAGAGGCTTCGTTGAGGAACTCGATCCTCTCACGCAGGCTGGCTGATTCATTGACCGTCTTAACGGCTACGTGTGTATCCGGGTCTCCTTTTATGATGTCCTTGGCGATGCCCTCGTACACCATGCCAAAGGTGCCCTGACCCAGCTCTCTGAGCACCTGGATCTTCTCTCGGGGGACCTCCCACTCATCAGGAACGTACACTACACAAATAAAGTCAATGTTATGATTAGGATTATTTTCACAAATCCTCATGAGGCAGCATTTTGTCTTTTAATTTTTTTAAAACAGTTAATTTTTTTCTTCCTTTTATCTTCCGAGCTTATGCTTTAAAAGCACAATGTGTTGATTTTCCTAAACATAGCAGTGTTTTTTTTTCATGATACTCTTCTTACCGTCATTGGCACTGAGGTACTCAGGGTTTGAGGAGGCGATAAGGGGTCCTGTTGGGCCCTCTGTTTGCCTATAAACAACCAAAGAATGACATTATTGAACTTTCTCCTGTCTGTTTAGACCTCACGGTCAACGTCTTCAAAATAAACATCCTCTACTTCCAATCCAACTACTGCTTTGCAAAATGAATAAACACCATTCCCTCACTGGTGTCATATATCGTGACATGCATGTTTTAAGCAAACAAATAGCTCACTTCTTCTTTAAGATCACAAAGACTCCTCCTCCCACGAACAGCAGCAGGATGAAGCAGATGACCGGGCCGATGACTATCCAAATCAAACCTGGGTCAGCTGTAATAAAACGCAGGGGTAACAGGTCAGTACACTTGAAAGACGCAGAGTGTGGACGACAGAAAATTTTTTGTAAAACAATTAAAAAAAACTCGAGAACTTTGTTTTTAAATATATAAGTGACAAGTAATCTTAATGAAGCTCTAGAAAATGTGCATGTTTGTTTATTTTCAAGATATTCAATTGAATTGACTTTGAAACAAATGATAAAGAGTTTGTTGCAATGAAAACATAACATTTTAGATCTTTTAATTAATTGGCTTGTTTGGACCTAGCTTGCTAAAACATTCAAAGAGGAAATGGCATCAATGTGGGGAGCAGTTTTATGGATGACCAGATGACTCTGAATAATCAATGACGGGTGTGAAGTTCTATGTCAGATATAAAGCCCCGCCCCCACCAGTCTTACGGTTAGGCATGAAGAAGTAAGTGGTATCTGTAAAGGAGCCGTTTCCTGCCAAAGAGGTGGCGCGGACCTTCACGCTGTAGTTTCCAGGCTGCACAAGTGAGAGCTTGGTGCCACCTGACTTAAGGTAGGCCGGCCGGGACACACAAGTTATGTGAACCTGTGAAAAAAAAAAAGAAGAAAAAAAAGAAGCTGCATGAGAGATCATTAAAGATCAAGAACATGAAGTGATGATTTACCACTGATACATGAATCAACTTCAAAAACTTCAAACTTTGAGGGCAAAGTTCACAGATATTTCTCTCTGGACAGAGCATGTTTTTGAGAACACTCATTGCTTTGCATAAAACGTCAGAATCACCAGGCATGGTCCTGACAAATCACCTACCGAGTTAGCAAAACTATTTTTAAGCTCTTATTCCGTGTTGTAGATCTGACTACATGTTTGTAAACTACAAAGGAAAGGACAATAAAAAAAACAGTTCTATGTCTTCTAAATGGATTTATTTTAAAGCAGAATATGTGTAACAATGCAGCATGTGTTTCAGAATGTAAACCTTAGGGGACAGGATGTAACACCAGTAAAAATAAAAGATCACAATTTAAACAACACTGAAGTCTGTGAATCTATTGCACCAGTGCATTATTTGAGGTATCACTTCTACCTTCCTCAGGATGTGAATCAATCAATAATAACCAGTATTGGAAGGTTGAATCAGAAAGAAAAGATTTATATTGCGTATCCACAAAAAACATAAATTAGGTTTTTTGGATAGGCAGGGTGCAAATTGACATCTTTTAGCATATTGATGAATTGTCAGTCAGTTAAAATCTATAAAAAATGATTAACTTGACCTTCTGGAGTACTGTAAACATCATTTAAAATAAAGCCAGTAGACTTTGTTCACGCTGAAGGATGAGAGTGAATGGTGTGTTTTCAGTGCAGTGTAGTACACTGGAGATGTCGTCGGAGATGCCCGTCCATCTCTGCCACTGCATTCTACTCTTCCTTCCTACCTCTGTCACTATGGTAACAGAGCTGCTACTGGCTCCTGGGGTCAGGCGGTGCAGCAATGAATAGCAATGAGAGATGAATTCTCATTTACAGCAAGTAAACAACAACAACAACAACACACTTACATTCACAGTGTTACTGATCCTCACCGAACACATGAAAATAATAATATGCAAACCCACTAACACACACACACACATACGTACATTGGGAGCATTAGGAGGTTTGTTAATAAATACTTCATTTGTTCCTCTCTCTTTATAAAGAGCAGACTAGATTGGAGTGTGTGACACAAACCTTTTGCTTTCTTTCCTGCGTTTCCCAGAGTTTACTCACTTATCCCATATCAAGATCTCTTCTGCTTGGTCTATCCCTCCCTCGGCTCTTTGTCTTTTTCAGTGTCGGTAAAAATTAAGCATCACCCCGCCCCCCACACAAACACCTTTTGCCCTGTTTTCCTAACACTCAATGATACTTTAAACTGACCTCCGAGTCCCCGACCCTCCTGTAGAACACCTCATACATGATGATGAGGCCATTTGGTGAATTAGGTGTGTTCCATTTAATCATCACATAGGGAGGCTCAGCCGTCACTATCTCATGGGTCACAGGGCCTGGGATGTCATCTGCTTTCTCTGTGGGTACAAGACAGAAAGAAATCCACTTAGAACATCTGTATTATTTGAGCACTTACTTGAGCCTTACTTTGAACTAAATATCTTAATGTGAAGGCTCTTATAGTTCTGTCACAACATAGATAGTAACTCAGCTGCCAAAATGACTGTACAGAATATTAAAACCGTCATATGAGTGTTTTGCATAACTTTGAATTTGACTGCTGCATTCCTAACTGCTAATAAACTCTGTGTTTATGAAAGCTGTGTAGTTTTTCTTACCCTCTGGCATAGTCCTAGCACTGACATAAGTAGCCATGCTGCAGCGTTTGAAATCCGTCGCATGGTTGCACGCCATGATCTCTATCTTATAGCTGGTGAAGTGGTGCAGGTTGGAGATGACCGTTGTCTCCTTTGAGATCACTTTCAGCTCCACCTGAGCAGAGAAGACAAAAGATCAAATTACTCAGACAGCAAGAGCCAGACAAAAGTTAAGGTTACATTCCAATCATATAAATTTACAAGAGAAATGTTTTTTGAACACAAAAGAAAGGCTTTGTGCAACCTGTAAACAACTAACAGTATTTACATATTCTTCTCATAGCTCCAAGTTTGAAATAACTGGCAGCAAACTATGAATACCATTTTTTTCTACAAACAGAATCCATGTCTGCAAATAAATGATGATCAAAATGTAAACGTTTGAGACCTTTGATCCCTCATCTTCTTGGTCTTCATCTTCAGGGCTGGCTGTGCTGGAGTCGAATGATGGCAGACTTGCAATTGTGGTGAGGAAGAGAGAGTTTTGGGTGGCGTTCGCAACTCCAACCGAGCGCCTTCGACGAGATGGTCTGTAGAAACAACGTTAGTTAGTCTAAAGATAGAGGCATTTAGTGTGAACTACACACTGACACATGGCATATGGAGCGTACTCTAAACGTAATATTAACAGAGTGAAGCAAATCTGACTGCATGACATTTGTCTACAATACCAGCTCCTGTCATACTGGCAGAGCTACTGGCCCTCCCCACTGGGTGGTGCCAATGAGCAAGTCCACTTCAGTGTCAGTGATAAGAAGTGTGAGCGCACAACAAAGGCTGTGAACTTTAACTAATGAAGACAAAGAAGATCTGCAGTGCACCTCTGCGTGAGGACAGAGAGAATCAAAGTCTATAAATAAGAAAACCCTTCCTTACAAAATGATCACATTAAGTGTCCTTGAGAAGTAGTGCCCTTTACCCTGAGCCTCTTCTTCACTGTCAGGAAGTGGAGCACTGAGTAAACATTGAACCAGCACTTGTTCAGGTAGGAGGAGAAACATAACAACACTTCCTGCATCCCTTTGCGTGATGGAAAAAGAAAGCACGAGGAGTTCTCCGTGCACCTCAGTATGTGCAGCTGACCTTGGTCCATGGGTTCAAAATGCAGCTGGGGTTTGTGAGAGTTTGAGTGTTTGTGTGTATCCAAATGGCAGTCTGCATGACTGCACCCCTGACTGGCATGAATGATAATGGGCACAGTAATCACTCCCCTAGGGAACCAGAGGGAGAGAGTGTGGGTGTTTGTGTGTGTGTGTGTGTGTGTACGTGGGCGCGTGCATGTGGTTGTGTACGGGAGAGGGTAGGAGGCACCAGGGTCTAGACAATCAGAACCTCCCACCTTAAGCCCCCCACAGTCGTGTCCTGTAGAAAAACAAGGGTTTGCATAAACACCACACACAGTGGTGGCAGACAGGGATGGACGGGAAAGAGTTGGCACAGAGTTTAGACGCACATCTTATTGTGTAGAACAAAAGGTGAGGGATCTAGTCTGGTTAGATAGAGGGGCTCGAGGGTGACTGCTACACAGTCACAACATAAAGAAGCTCCCTTCAGTGTTTGCTTGGCTACTGTTAACACTCTTAAGATTATATTTTGGTTATTGTTATGTGCAGTGTCTGACTACAACAAAACATGTAGAATCACTAAGAAGTTCAAGGGGGTGAGTGATCTATCAAAACAGTGCATATCTGTTGAGAACACAGAAACATTGTAGTTAAATGATACTGGGATGTGTACCTGCTCTCAAAGACTTCATTGTGGAGGTAGTTCTCGAAGGTCTTCCGGTACTCTATCTCCTCCTGCTCTTTCTTTAGCTGGATGTCCGTCTTGGGGCAAGCGCAGCAGCCCCCCCCTGAGGTGGGCTCATCTGTGTGGTTCCACTTCTGCTCATCCTCGCTGTCCAGGTGGGTCGGCGTGCGCGACGGCACCTTCATTCCTGAGCGATAGAAATAGGTGTGAGGCAAAGTCAGACAATCAAATGTGCAGAGAGCAGCAGCTGCTTTGTTTGGTAGACTGAAGTGAGGCAGACTGTGAATACCTTGGAGACAGTAGTCGAACTTGTAGAGGTCGCTGTCCTCAGGCTGCTTACGGCAGATGACCCGGTAGTGGGTGATGTTGCCATTGGGGCTGGTAGGGGGCTTCCACTTCAGGATGATTTGAGAAGAGGAGTTTGAGGAGGAGATGGGGTCCAGAGGCACAGAGGGCTCTGAGAAGGACAAAGGAAGAAAGCGAGACATTGGTCAGAGTTTCATTAGTCCTATAACATTGGACCAAAGGTGTTGGTCCAATGTTGTGAAAATATGAATCAGGCCTATTTGTGAATGAATGAAAACAGGGTTGTGTAGTAATACAGTTGAACTAGTCTGAAGTTTTGCCAACTTCTTAAATTTTATGTTATCCAGCCAGGAACTGTAGCAGCCTATCAAATAAATGCCAGTGTATACAGAACAGAACACCGTCAACGCTGCACAAACACTAAAATAATAGTGATTTTCTACAGAACACACATTAAAAGAATAGAAAAATCTGTGTGTTTCCTGAAGTGGTGTAACTCACTTGTGGCGTTGGTGCGGACATAGATGATCTCACTCTTGGCGCCATGAACCTGGTGCTCGTCAGACGCAGACAGTTGGGTTTTCACCATGATGGCGTACTGAGTCCAGGGGTTCAAAGAGCGGATCAGATGCCCGGGGTCGTCCGCCTTTTTGCTTTCCGTGTTACGGGGTGGAGGGTCAACATCAGCGATCGCCCAGCTGTTAGAGCCACATGCGTCCTGTCCATCGAACTCTGTCACATTCCTGTACGGACTGCAGCACATGGATGGAAAGATTTTAGAATGAATCAATCATCAGGTTCAATTGTTAAATGAACAATGAGCAGCATCAATGGTCATTTAATAATGATAGGACTTATGCACAGGTATACTCAAAATGCTTAACATTACAATGCAAACAGCAACAAGTGACTTATTTTTCTATGTCTTTTTAACTGCATAACTTTCAGGGACAAACAAAGTTGAAGTTCAAAAAAAGGTGACATCAGATTCTAATAAACAAAATACAACATAAAACTTCTAATGAACTAAAGGCTGTGAGCAGCTAATTTTTAGTGAGCAAGTTAGAAATATACTGGAGAGTCACTTAATTTATTGGCTTTCAAAAGGACATTTTATGTTGGTGGTTCTGTATCACACTGGGAGTCACTGAAGGGTTTGAGGAAGTGTTGTTTTTTTTGTGTATGTGTGAGGCCTGAAAGAGCTGGAGGCTTCCTATCGTTTGTCTTGGTAATGCAGTAAGAAAAGTTTATTGAAATTGTAACAGGTTCAATAAAATGCATGAAAGCAGCCTCACACGGTTGACTTGAAATATGATTCCCACAAATGTTTGCAAAGGGATAAATGAAGGGCAAACTGGTTTAGTTACTGACATACTTTCTGAGTCCAAAACAGTCTGACCAGACCTGGTAATTGTACTCCAGAGACAGAGAGTACAGGTATGAAGACATGCTGTTTATCTACATGTTGTCTTTATTCAGCTGTAAAAGACTTCTAGCAGTAAGTAGTTGGTATTGATTTAAAAGCTTGTTGAACCTACTTTAACTGTACTAAGATCATAAGAATTAGTTGGATTTTATCCCCATATGACTGAGATTAGAAATGAAAAAGTCAAAGGTCCAAGTGTTGAGCCTTGGAGAACCTCAGAGAGAAGACTGATTGAAGCAGGTAAGAACAGGACCCATAAAAACGACTGAATCAGAATCTCTTGATTCAATAATATTCAGAGTAATATTCTCCAGATAGATAGAGCAAGGTAAACTTTGTTTTCCTGCATGTTGTGACTTATTTCAAAAGTTTTGTATGTTAATGAACTTTGATGTGTTTTTGAAAGTCAAATGAATAGACACTTACGCTTCTTTGTAGAGAACCATAAAGCCCAGCAGGTCTCTGAAGTCTAAGGGCCAAAAAGCCTCCCACCTCAACATAATCATATTCGATGAGGTTTTGATGACGGTGAAGTTCAGAAGCTTGGTCTCACCTGATGGATTAAACAGACAGTGGTCAGCACATGCTTTTGGAAAAGGGTATCATACTTGGAGAAACATAAAATCACATATATCGGGGGGAAAAAAGTAAAGTGACACATCACATTGAGTAAGATGTCTTTAAGTGTTTTTTTATGGCTTTTTCTTATTTAATCTGATTTGAGTCTTCTGATGTTGAGTCTCTTCTGGTATCAGGCTTATTGTTACATTTTTCTATTAATTTATTTTCAGTTACAGCAGCTGCACTAAGTGTATTTGAATTAAGAGGGCAAGAGGACCTACAGTCAATTGAGTAAAGTGATGTAGTGATGTAGTGCAGCAGCTGGAGGGGCTTTGTATATGTACACAGTACACTTCTTCTGAAGTTTTCTACCGTTGGAATGTTTGCAAACCTTGGTTGTCTATATAGAAACAGTATTATTTCTATATAGAAATACTGGCTGCAATTATTTGTTAAAGCTCCTCTGCAGGGCATTTACTAAAAACACTGTGCATTTTGTTCCTGTGTTAACATTCAGGATGTAGTGAAGGTGAGACATCAACTCTGACCCTAAGTAGCTACAATATGTAATGTACAAATCAATGAGATCAGGGGAATCCTTTTTAGTAAACTTACAGGAGGCTTGGTCCCCGTTGTTGCGCACAGCGATATCATTCTTTTGGTTGCGGTCCTTAGTTCCCGTCACCTGCTCCATCTTCTTGATTTCAGACATGCAAAGCTTGGAGTTGTAGTGGAAGAACATTCGACCATGCTGGATGGTCAGATTGTGCTTGGACCAGTCCCAGAGCTCCCGCAGGTTTTGGTTGTCCAGTGCGTAGAAGGCGTAGACACTGAGAGAGACCATGGGACGACAGAATAAATTACACACAGTAAAAAAATACTATTGATATAAATGTATAAACCAGAATCGCAGCAGGAAAAAGAAGAGAAAGAGGATTTACTCGGCCTCTAGATGCTCCCCCCTGATGATGCGCAGCTTGCGGAGGAAGGAGAGGGAGACCAGAGCGTAGGCTCTTCGAACAGTGAGGTAGCCTGTAATCTCCTCAAGCTGGCCCAAGCTAGCCTCCAGCTCAGCTGCAATGTTATCTGCAAGGATACAAACATTTAATCTGGTAGCCATGTGGACAGATAAACACGTACATTCCATTTTCCACTGATCAGACAAAGTGGTAATGGAGAGTAAAACACATAGTGAAGAAGCTGAGTGAAGGATAGAAAAGGAGCCAGGACAGGAGGCCCATAGCAGGTGGTGTTGTGTAGTTTTACTCACTTCCTCCTCGAATCTTGATGATCATGTTGCCGTGGAGAACAGTGCAGCCTCTCAAAGCCTGTGCTGAAGTAACTGAGTCGATCGTCTTATTTCCAACACACAGTTTGGGACACAGGCCTGCACACGGCGAACACGTCAAGCTGCACAGAGAGACATACACACGCAGATTAGGGCTGTCCACATCTTAATGAATGTCGTGAAGGTGTGTGTCATGATGAGTTGTTTAAAGAGCTATTACAGGCCCATCAAGAGGGCGGAGAACCTTATTGATGCATATCAACACAGACAAGAACATTATATGCATTTAATCAGAATAAGATTATCGTGTGTGACACATCTGCCAAACAGATGAGGCTGCAATGTGCATAAGAGCTATCAGTCGACGTCACCACATCTCCGACACTGCGGAGCAAATTGACAGGATGCCCTGAGACAGTCACAGTGACACAGCCGAGCGAGCCTTAAGTGGTGGCTGTACAGAAAATACCATGAATGTTTCTGCGTGCAGATATCAGAAATGGAATGAAGCAGGATTGAATGGTATGAGGCGGGAATGCTCAGTGACGTTCTGGTGTGGCGTGGGCAGGGACCGGAGATGACATAGCATATTGAAACAACAAGGCAGAATCTGTTGCGAGGAATTTAAACTGACATACATTGCTGCTACTAACGGGAATCCTTCCTGTTTGTTATATACGAGACGCTTCTGGCCTTATATCGATTTAGGGATAATCTTAAATTCTCTCTACTACTCTGTTCTCTGAAGAAAATGATTTAAGTGTTCTTATTTCATAGCACATCCTTTATTCTACATCTCTAAACACGAAATAAAGATTTTCCAAAACAAACCTGTAGCCTAAAGTGTGATATTTACCACACACAACAACCTCCTTTACAGTGGGAAACAGTTTAAATAACAACACTAGTCAGTGCAGGGTTCTTCAAAATGATTAACACAAATGAGAGACAATCAAGCAGATTTATAATTAAGTATCTGTATAGTTCTCTCTCTATATTTCCTAGAATGAATCCATAGGCTTTTATGAGGGAAATTAGATTAGGTAATCTCTCATTCACATCTGAGCCCTCCTCTGGTTTTATTAACACTCTGGGATGGAGGGAAGAGAGCCGTCTTATCCTGTGCTTCAATTACTTCTGGCGTACATACAACACACACACGCATCAATGCACGCAGAGAGCACAATCATAGACAACAAAAACAACTCAAGTAAAACACCAGCTGCAGTTCCCAACAGGCATTCCTCTGTTTCTTCCTCTCAGCGCAATGAGTGGCATCCTCTCTCCCTGCAAACAAGTGCTTGGGCACGTAATCACATACACACACGCTCGCACATACACACACACAAACACACATGCACACTTGTACACACACAGCGATGAGGCCTTTGATAGTGCAGCCTTTCAGGAAATTCATTCACAAAGGGCAGGCCTTGTCTAGCGAGCAGCCGTGTGCCCACCACACAGAGACAAGAGACCTGAAGCTTCATTCACAAATGAGCACGTTTTTTTTTAAAGTTTTTTTTTTAAGCCTTCTCAAAGGAACATAATCCCTCTCTTTAATACCACCTCTAGTCTTAACATCCCTAACAGCAAAGCGGTACCTTAGACATAAACCTGGAGGCTGCTTTCAAATGGTGGTTTGCTACCTCCACAGAATAGAAGTCTTCCCCATCCTCCATATTTCTGAGAGAAGCAAGACATTTCAGTTATGATTTTTCTCATGAGAATTAAATGTTGTAATTAAATGGATAAAAAAAAATAAAAAAAGTCCAACCATTGTTTGAAAACTCAAAGTGGGGGAGACAATGATATCAAAAAGCACCTTTTTTAAAGCAGCTCCTGTTCACAGGGAACAGTTAACAAAGGATGCTGTTGTTGACAGCGGCACCGGGGACCATGCAAGCTCTGCATGAACCGCTATTTGCAAGCTCACCCTGATTTAATTCTATGTTTATGCAGCTTTTATAATAATCCCCCTCTACAGGAAGCACAAACACACAACACAGTACACACAGTCTTTCTCAAATCATGCCCTTCTTTCCTGTGCTATACCCACTATTCACCATAGTGACATGACACACTGATTCTCAGGGCTGCCATTTTGGTCCTTGTCGGTCTTTTCTTATCCACACTCAGAGTGCCAAACAACCCATTACACACCTGACTTCTCCTAGTTTGCATCTTATCAAGCTCTTAATAATTTACACCGATCAGAGGTCAAATAATTGTTGCCCCTTGATGTCTCGTGGAAACACACTGTAATGATCTCTCTCTAGTTTATGTCTGTCTCCCACATGGAAAATCGTACGTTCAGCCTCCAAAAGTAATGCTCTAGTTGCAGTGTAGAAAGGGAGAATGTTTTGGGACGTTGTACTGAAAAACACAGACACACAGGCAGACAGGCTGGGTCCAGCGGCAGCTCTTAAAGGGACAGTGTTTATCTGTCCGGCTGAACCCAGTGACTCCAGCTCCATGGTCTGCTAGAACCATCTAGAACAGAGGCCGCAGCTGACGCTTGGGTTTGGTTTTGGGCCTCGTCCTGGCTGAACAAGACCAAGTGCACTCACGCGCACACTCACACCCTCTCACACTCAAACATGTTGTACTACTGGGCTGCCACAGAGTCCAGGAAAGATGAGCATACTGTTTAAAGTAGATTTAGGTGGCAAGAGAATGTCAGAGAGCAAAGCTACCTGTATGAAGACACAGAAATGGTTTAGCTGCCTGTTTCTGATCATGTTGAGACTCAGGCTGTCACAGTTTTCTATACTTTGATACTTGTCAATATTGTGTTTTTAAAAAAAAATATACAATACTTATTATTTTAACGATGGAAATCGCAAGAATCACATTTTTCAAAAAACTTCTGATCGTCAGTCATATTTTTCACCAACAGTGCTCTCTCTGAGGAAAAGAAAGAGAGGTGGGGTGGGAGGGTAACAATAGAACTTACCCAATATCAGGTGACTAGGGCTTGTATTTATTCATTTTTTTGGCTGCGATTTCAAAAGATGAATTGAAAGCACATGATTTCAAACAAGCCTGTTTGATGCGATACTAAACTAATTTCTGTGCATGAGACCAGAGAAAGATGTTTTTATAAGTCACTGTGTGCTAAATCTCAGTACCTTAGTAGTTAGGTAGTTTGTACCTGAATTTGTTGGGTTTTAGGTTTGTGAAGTTGCTGCTGCTGAAAAAATAAATCCTGATATGGCTCTTTCACAATTAAAGTATTCGAATAATAACAAAATAAGCAGGGACTTTTATTGGGAAGGATTTGTTAGAAATTACAACAACCAAAGGTGTGTATTTATATTTGTATTATTTTAATTGGCTTTGTATGCCTTAATGGCTTGGTTTTTTGATCCAGCAGATGTCGCCCTCAAGCACCAGCATGAAACCAAAACAACTCGCACTGCATTGTTGTGTTAGCATGCTAATGCTAGTGATCTTTATTATGTTCGTATCTTCACACTGCATGTAAATTGACTCAAAGTGACCGTGATCTAGAAACGCTTACGTGACATTCAATTAAGCAGTGAGTTGTTATTGTTCTTTTCTCTACTCCCTCAATTAAACAACTTTTATACGCGAGGGGATGAGCCGGCCGTCTCGCCGATGTAAACAAACTGAAGATAGGACACAGAAAACTCGGAAAAGCATCACAGACAGTGGGACTCGGGTGATACACCCACTGTAGACAGTCATGACTCAGAGTTATTTTCAGAGGATATACTTGATTTTTATTATATATAAGTGTGAAAAATCACATATTTTAAGCCTTTAGTTAGAGAGACAGGACAGTGAAGAGAACCGAAATGGATGACAGAGAGTGAGGAATGGCGTGTAGTAAAGGAGCTGCACATGTCAGATTTAAACCTTGTCCGTCCACCACATGGAATGCTTGAACTAACCACTAGGCCACCGGTGCCCACAAACCTGTGTATTTAAACCGGTGATAATGGTGTACAAAAATCCATGTCATAACAGAACGTAATACCAATGCTGGTATTGATTAGGTTTACCACCCACATCAGGTTATTCTTGCACCTTGATAATAAATATCAAGACTCACATTACAGATACTTACATTTGCATTTTACTACTCAAAGACACCACATGGAGGTAGGATTCTAACAGCTGGTAGTTTATATTCGCATCATAAAAAGTGTGATGCAAACCTTTGGTCCCCTCTTTCCCTACTCTGTTGCTCCAGAACATCCTGTCTTCATGTCTATATTCATTGCTTTGAGTCTTTGTGTGTGTCTGTGTGCTCCTATGTACAACGTACAGTTTGTGATGTCTGCCTGACTGTCTGGCTTCTGCAGACTAAGCTGCAGAGAGGATGCTTGTTCTCCATAATAAATTCTCCATAGCAGCAGAAGAGACGCACAGAGCCCCTGAAGTTGCAACTGCATCAGAATTCCAATAAAAAAAACAATATATTTATCAAAATGTGTGCACAGATGCATGTTTAAGTAAGCAGACACACACACAAACACATAGAAAGGATGCCTTTCTGTCTTCTGCCTCGGGGTGTACGACTGAGATTTAAAGCAATGTTCTTTTCGGTCTAAGCACCTGATAATCCCTGCAGGCTGGCAACATGCAAGGGAAAGTCAATCTCCCTCTAAAACACACACACACAGGCAGGCACACACACACACACACACACACACACACACACACACACACACACACACACACACACACACACACACACACACACACACACACACACACACACACACACACACACACACACACACACACACACACACACACACACACACACACACACACACACACACACACACACACACACACACACACACACACACACACACACACACCATTTCCACTCTCTTTACATGTGAGTAAAGTGTCTATTATACCTAATAGACAACCTAAATGTGAATATACACCTCTCTATCTGGAGACATAGGACACACATACCTCCAGCATACACTGGGAAAAAGTAACCCTACCCAACAAGCTAATGTGGTCACAAACACATTCTCTAATGCATGAACACTTTCACAGGTAAACATCTATTAGAAAAACACAGCAATGCACGTACGCTAGTATACCAGCAACACAAAAACACCATAAATCATCCAGCCACCTGCGGCTTCAGGCGACATCTCTAGTACACATCCTGCTTCTTATTGGAACAAGTTGAGAGAAATACAACCCCCCTCTGGGCTTATTCTGTGCTCTTATTGTCTCCCTCTACATTTACCTTCTTTTGCAAATCCCAATAATGTCATTGCCTGTCTTTGTTACATGTCTTTCGCCATGTTGCAAATACTGTCTCTAACTTTCTGTCGACCTCTTAACAGACATAGATATGAAGTGTAGGCCGGCCTTTAGCCTCCTGGCTACAGTTACAATGCATCCACCTACCCATAACTCTAAGCCTCAATATAATGTAAACTGATTAGTTGTTTAAAAAATCCACCCCTGTACAGAGTGTCACCATAAAGACATTGGCTATTAATACCAATTTTCCTTTTGCAGCCAGCCTCAAGAAGACACCTAAGGTACTGTAGTTTTTTGCACTGCTGCATTTAATTTATTTTTCAACACCAGATGTTATACCCACACAAAGTGGTCCCATACTTGGTTAAGACTACTGGCATGGCTTAAAAACCCAAGCTAATACTTCTGGTATATAACCTGGAAAAATTATAATGTTTTTTTAAATTGATGCCAGCTTGTCATATTCTCACTGCAAAAATGTTTTATCCTTATTTGCCAAACATGTGCATTAGAAAAGAGTGCAAAGATGCATTTGTTGCTAAATATCGTCATTTAGCAACAGCTCCTGAAGCTAAATGAGGGAGCTAGTTGTGTTTCTCTACTGCCTTAGAGTACAAGTAAGAATGCTTGCATGCAGATAAAGCTGTGTGTGGAACAGGACAAGGTGAGGCACAGGAAGTTTTTTTAAGTGCGTGAGAGTGTGTGTAGGGACAAATGTCTATAACAGACACATTGAACCTTAAATATTGTAAGTGACTTATGACCTGAGTCTTGTTGGTAATAATATTTACTGCTTTCAATTCAAATGAAATAATGTGATTGGACCAGTGAACATAAACTAAACATAGTTCACTGGTCGGTTACGCCCAGCAGTCTTATGGTAGTTCACAGACTGTAAAGTTCAGCCTGCTGTAAAATCCTTTCAACAGCTAAAATAATTGTCTATTAAGAGCATAAATACCCAGGCCTGTTATTACCTTGAGCGCACCATCGAATGCTGATGCAAAAACAATCAACACTTTGGAATAATTAGCGACTTAGCTGCATGATGACACGATGTCATTTTTCTATGCAACAAGAAGTTGTGGGTTTGTTATGGCTTTGAAAAGATGCAGCTGTGTAATCACTGAGAACAGAATGGGTGTGAAAACAAGGCTGTGAAAACATCGGCGACCTATTTACAGCCAATGTTATTAGAGGACTTATTTGCATATGAAGTAATGTAGAATCATGCCTATATGAAAACGATGTGTTTGATGGTACTACTCATTCAAATACTAACTGACATCACAGTCATGATCATTAGCTTTTTCTTTGGAATGCTGCTGTGAGTCAGAAAAAAAAATGCAGTTTTTTTTCTTTTGCATATATAATATTTTTGTTCCATTTGCTGGCCTTCTCTGCTTGTGATGTGTTATTTGCCAACCTGCATGTTTTAACAGCTAACAGCAAACAGAGACTCAGGTGACGTTTTGCTCTTTTTCTTTGCTCCTCTACAACATAATTTTCCTCGGCTGCTTCTCCACAGATGACAGGAGTCTTTCCATAGCGTAAAGCGATTTCTGCCCCTTTGTTTGATCAACTTCCAAACACCATAAT
Source organism: Labrus mixtus (assembly GCF_963584025.1). NCBI lineage: Eukaryota > Metazoa > Chordata > Actinopteri > Labriformes > Labridae > Labrus > Labrus mixtus. The sequence continues at coordinate 18,806,481 of NC_083614.1, read as the reverse complement.
GCCCTGTGTGCAAATGTGATTCAGTGTGTTGAGTGACTACTTTTTGTACTGCAGTCACAACAGGACGGTTTGTTATGTGTGACAGTCACGTCCCCGATAATGTAGAGATGACCCTCATCAACAACAGGGCAGTGTTTATTGTGGCATTAAATGTTTGTGTGTGTCTCATGGACTTACGTAGTAGAGTTGATGGTGGTGTATCCAGAAGGACACTCTGGAATACAGGCCCCGTTGTGGATGACGTATTCGTAGCAACCCGTCTCCCGGTCCTGGTTGAACTTCTTGGTCTGCTTACACTGGTTGTGGAGCTCCTACATTAAAAAAAAACAAAAAAAAAAAAAAACAACGAACCCACATATTAAACACATTCAACATTTTAAAAGTCTATATTTCAGCTCAATATCACACCAGTTAGCCTTAAGATTTCAGTGATTACCAACCTGGCAGAAGGAGAAGCTGACACAGCGCCAGCCCCTGAAGACGTAGTATCCAGGAGGACACTTCTCTACGCAGGTGTTCATATGCTGGAGGTTCCTGCAGGCCACGCAGCTACTCGCGTTACCAGGCTCAGAACAGCCGCCCAGGCACTGGTCATGGCAGCACCTGCCCTTAAGGCTACATGCACCATGCTTACAGTTGTCCAAGCACACTGAGGAAAGGCAGAAGAGGAGAAAAAAAAAAGCAAAGAAATGGTCAATATCAATTTTGATACATGTTTTATTTTGCCCCCCACTTGCCATTATGACTGTATTTGCAACTAATCCTGATTTATATGGCATCTAGAGACACATGGGAGACCAGTGGGACTTATCCAGATGCAAAGTAACAAAATCACAAATAAAAACTGTATTGGGTCTCTGCTGGTCTCATTCACTCTGCCGAGCAGCTAAAGGCCCTGACACAGCAGGCAGACCGCAAAGAACTAATAGCGACGAAGACCAACTGCCACGTCGACTTTTGTCTTGGCCAAAAAGTTGCACTTGAACACACAGCAAAGACTACAGCCGACAGCCAACCACCACCTATGTCCTGGCCATGTGTGAGAGGAAATAACTCACCATGCCAGCAGGCGGCAATAGTCTGTTGTTATGATATGAGAAGACCATTATCACATAGCGGTTTATCACCACTCTTAATATAGGTACTTCTAATCGAGAATAATTCCTGATAACATTTTGAAAATGGCACTGGCATTTCCTGAACCTATGTCAAGAGCTGGAGTTACATGAAACCCCTGAACAGCCAATCACAGTGATTCCTCCGACCGACGGCAATTCAACATGCGAATCGGAACATGGCTGTATGAGCTACACACAGGTGTTCTTGGTAAGATCTTGTGGTTTTTAATGTACACACGTGATCAAAGAATAAATGAAAATACACTGCCATCGTAGGGGATACAAGCCTATTATTTGACCCTCACTATTTTACACAAACACACATGATTAGACAAAAACTAATTAACACACAATCAAACCCCCTCCAGCTCTACAGCTGTGATTTACATGCAAAGATGCAATTGGAGGACTACTGATTGCCTCACCTAGCATCCACCAGGGAGTCAGTGTCCACAATTTAAGGCTGATGGCCAACAGCAGCTGTCTGCAGCGCCATGGAAACAACCTTAATTGCTAATAGGGTGGACATTATATGTCATTGGCTCATGTCAGGATTCATTTGACCCTTAAAAGGAAACAGCATTCGGTGAAAGCAGCCGAGTGTCAATTGTGATTGGATTAGCAGACAGGTTTGACCAGTGCCCTGTAATGATCTAATAAACCAGCTGTTACTGCCTTGTCCGAGGCGAATGGAGACTCATTAGATCTAAGCCCCTATAAGGGGTTGGTAAGAGTTTACTGATGCTGGAGGTTCGTTTTTAGTCTAGCATCCACTTAGGAGGGTAAAACATCTGCCACTGAAAAAAAGGCAGGTAAAACGAGCAAACTTTAAGATTAGGAAGCCGTTTGTATCTTTAGTAAACAACGTACGCTTCTTGTGCTGGCTGGACTCTTGATTTCAATCAAGGCAGAGTCCATCAGTAAACAAAAAAAAAAGCATTTAAAAAAAATCAGAATTTTCACAGTTAATCTTTACTTTTTATTTCTTGAATTAATTGGAGAAACCAGGAATATATCTAGCCTGTCCACGACCCTGTGTATAAATCACAGTCTCTCCCCGTGTTTCTCACTATACTGTCAACTCTGGTATCATGGGCTAACTGAATCAAAGAGTATCATTGCAAGAAGCAGATGAGCTACAAATATTTAAAGGATAATTTGATACTCTTTACCTCTTAGTAGGTTAACATTTACTTTATCAAAAAAAGAAAGATTCCACACTATATACTGTATTTGGATGTACTCCCATGATATTCAAGTTATCCTTAATATAAATAAACTCAAATAACAAAGATGGTTGTTGTCGTCATGGTTCCCTAGCAGTTACAAAAAATGGAAGAAAGGAGGTTTAGTGAGGTACACTATTAGCTTAAAAGTGCAATGGGGGCACTGTATGCCAGCCTTCTGTGGATGCCCCCTCTGTGAGGACATCACATGAGCTCTCACTGCCATGAATACAGCTAGGACCCCTTCACAGGAGGGTTGCCCATTGTTTTGCCTGGGTAAAAAGCAGAGAGGACAGATGGGGTTGTAGCAGGGGGAGTGGAGGGTTGCGATAACAAGGCCGTAGAAGAGAACAATGAAGTAAGGGACAGGGGTTCAAAGCCACAGAGGAGGAGGATGATGACTGGCGGAGAAAAACGTTATCTCACACCTTCTGGGGTAGTTCATGTAGGGGTCTTCATGATATATTTTCTAAACTATACGCTTGTAAACCCAATGCTGCACACAGTCATCTCTGACCCAGAGAGAAAAATGCATAGCTCCTCTCCAGCCCTCCCCCTCTCATCTGTCTGCTGTGTGTGTGTGTGTGTGTGTGTGTGTACATGCTGTGACCACAGCATCACAGAACAGCGCAGACACAGCTTTGGCAGATCCAGCTCCGGGGATCCATGCCGGATTGCAGCTCCAGCCCCAGATCCACCCTCAGCTTCAGCCAATGTGTTAGCTGACTGGGGGAGGCAGCCATTCAATGGCCTCTTCCATGTCGGGGAGGAGAGACGCTCACTGTTAACCCTGGCCTTGCTGGGGCAGACAGGGGGCAGACGCAGCCAAGTAGCCAGCATGCCAGGGGAGTTGAATCTGCTGCTGCTGCTTTGGGTGAATTAGGCGAGCTTAAGACTAGAGCTCAGTAGAAGAAAAAGATAGCTGGAGCCTCTAAAGCAGCTAACATAATGTACAGTAATATAATAAATCAATGCACTACATTGGTGTTTTGTCCTCTTTTTCAGGCATTTTCTTTATTAATGCAATGTTTGTTCTGCTTTTTTCCTCTTTTGTTTCTGTCGGATCCAAGTATAGAGGAGTCCTACTGGAGCATAACAACATTAGTGCATCAGCGCTATTCCCCATTCTTCTCACACACCAGAGCCACGCTACACGGACGAGCTAGCTGCTATGCCAAACATACTCCAGTCAGCTCACTCATTCATTCATCTCCTCCTCCACTGCCCTCCTCTCTATCCCTCCTATCTGCCACAGCCTCACCCTGCACCACTATCTCTCCCTCTATCTGCCTGCCTGCCTTTCTAGGCCACTCTGCCCCTCCCACTTTCATTCATACAACGCCTTGTTTTGTTTTTATGCCGACTGGATGGGGGGGGGAGTAGGAGGAGCACGCGGTAGCATCCTGGAAAGCTTATCTCTCATTAAGCTAAACACACACGTAAACCTCACTATGTCATTGAATAATTTGCTCGGCACTTCCCTACACACACACACACACAAAAACACACACACACAGAGTTCCAGTAAAGGTTTTTAAAATGCAGAGCCTGATCAAAGGTGTGTTGTGTTTACCTTTCATTTGGCTATGGCAGTAAAGAACCCTGGCTGCTCCGTCCCCGGGGAAGGAATATGGGAGAAGCCAGGCAGCCAATAGCGTGCAGCCACACATGGCAACACTTCCTGCTCTTAACACATAAAAACCTTAAACCCTCCCCTTTAATTGCCAATGTTGTCTACAGGCCGGGAACAATAACAAACACGTTTTTACCCCAGAGCCATTTACTCAGGAGAACACATGGACACACACGATCCTCCAACCCTCTTAGAGACACACACACACACACAGACACACACAGACACACAGACACACAGACACACACACACACACACACACACACACACACACACACACACACACACACACACACACACACACACACACACACACACACACACACACACACACACACACACACCTGCTGGATTCACATTTACTATATTTGGCCACAGTGGGAGTCCTAAGCTTCAAAAGCTTTGCTATAAATGCTTAGAGTGATCTGATGTAAGACATTCACCCTGAGAGAGTAGAGGAGAGAGACAGGGGGAGGGGAAGGAGTGTAAACAAAAACAGACTGATTGCTTGGAGGCAGGGGGCAATACTGCCATCAGAAACATCAACATACATACATAAATATGAGACAGCGCACACTTACACCAATACAAACACAGTAAGGCAAAAAGAATAATAACAGGGGGGGAGGAAAGCGGGGCAACAAGGTGAGCTGAGAGAGGGTTGGGTAACAGATGGTTGAAAAAAAAGAGTGAGGTAAAAGACAATTTAAACAATTTTCTACACATGCTTAAGGTTAACATTAAGTTGGCTATTAGTTCTCATTGGATAGATTATCTTCACTTAATACATCATTACCAAACCAAGATCATGTATGTACAGCGCTGAATTGACCCATCCCATTATAATAACCCCTGACCCATTCTACATTGTTTGTATTGGCAAGAGGTAAATGTAGTAGATAGAGAGTTGAAATAAGCAAATAAAGTGGGATTAAATACAGTGTCATTTGATGTCACAATAATGAGTGAAATGTGTCCCTTTTAATGTTTAATGTTTAAAGTAAAAACCTCACTGGTAAATCCAGAAAGTTTCCAGATTTTGTTTTTTATATCAGCTGTCATTTTTTATACAAATTCAAAATCTGAGTCTTTCTGTTGACCTTCTGAAGGTGTATCTCTGCATCCTTATGACACAAAATACTGTATATTGTCCACTACCATTATCATATTTCTTCTAGAGCCTTCACATGTTATTGTTAAGGTAATAGTTTGGCCAGATAGGCAGGATGTCCCATGTCATGAAAGCAAAAAACTCTAATAAGTTCTTGCGATCACTTTCAATGAATGAAGCAAATACAGAGATAACAGCCAGGAATAACATTCTGAAAGAGGAGTATCACCACATCTCCTCCCATTATATCATCTCTATTTATATAATCCTATAAGGCTGTCACCAAGACAATGACGGTCATGACACTGTGTGGCGTCAATTTACGGAGTGTGTATGACTCACACACTGTTAACTGAATCCAAAACAGTAAATGTTTGGAGAAGACGTTTATGCGCGCTCTCTCAGTGTTGAATGGAGACAAGTTTTTTAGCAGGGACTGATCTTAACAAATAAAAACACTAATAAGGGGGGGGGGGGGGGGGGGGGGCAGAGCACCCTGACCACAGATTAGTGCTTGTTTTAAACTATTTGTGTCTGTCTCCAATTGGCCTAAATAACCTTGACTAAATTACGTTACTGATGACTTGATTCGGCTAAAAACAGAACAGGTCTCGTCTCACTCACGCATGAACAAACAGTGCAACAGTCTCTTTATAGTGTTGTTCCTTTTAAGCTCCGGCTCACTTCAAGCTGGCAAACCTCCCTCACTTGAACAATCGCTGACCTTCCCTTTAAAGGCTGGTCATGGACAATGGGAAATTTATGAACAGATGGCAAAAGATTGTGGATGACCAACTCGTGTTGCTCATTTCAGTTTTGTTTAAAAGGTTTTATATGTCAATAATTATTAATCAAACACTTCTTCTCTCTTCGTCACACACATGCAGATGATCTCACATATCATCTTCCACATATCTGCACACTTGCCTCAACATGTCTACTTTTCCCTTACACAAACAGACGCATTCTGTCATTCTCCTTATATTAGTTATTAGTAACTAGGCTGTGCACATTCTAGTATCAAATCTATCCCACCTCTCAGAACCATCAATATGACAACTGTATTTTACAGGACATTACACCGACTAGGAGCTAGGTGTAAGATTGAAGTTATAACTTGTGCCTATGTTGGAACTATCTCAGCAGTTGGGACACCTAAAATGTAAGTAGAGCGTATACTCCAATGTAAGTTAGAAGTTGCGTTCAAACTAGGTTATGTTTGAACTTACAGCTGGTGCAACCCGGTGCTGGGTATTTTAGAGTGCCATATATTAAATCTGTCCATGGTTAAAAAAGCCCACATGCCGTGTATGACCTGTGCAACAGCTTCCACCATACTCCCCAAGGGGACAGTAGGTTACCACATTGCACTTCAGCTGCAACTGTCTTCACTGTCATCACAGTCGCATGAAACCAGCAAAATCTAGATTCCAAAACATCCGAGTTCCTGTCTGCTGCAGCCCTGTCCGGTCATATCTGTCCAAATAAGTGTCAAAAAAACATTATTTTCATGTAGCTTAGCTCTCTGTTGACAGCTGCTTCTTTCGATGAATATTCAGTGCCGGGTCACAGAGAGAGCAGCGACTTATAAACATACAAGAATCTACACAGACATGCAGACTAACAAAATAAAAGCCTGAATCGGACTTAATGAGCATGGTTTTCCTCCCTCCTTTTTTCTGGCTGTTCATTGATTTCCTTGTCTGTGTCTTCCTGTGTGCCGGCTGGCCCTGCTGGCCCATCTTGTTACCATGGAGATGAGTCCAGACAGAGGCTGTCTGCAGTAATTAGCCGCATGCTCCCAACAGGCATTTTCTTAGATTCTCCTTTAGTCATCATTGTGTCTTTATAACATAAAGCAACACTCTCTCCATCTCTCTTTGCTTTTAAGCCTTGCACTCTACCCGCCTCCCTCTGACTTATTCCCCTCTGTTGTCTCCCCCTCCTCTACTCTTTACCTTCAACTGACCCCCCCCCCCTCTCTCTCTCTCCACCTGTCCCACCCAGCCCCAGGTGACAAATCTGCTTCTCAAGCCACTATATCTCATTACAGATGCTGAAGTGGGAGCTACAATCAATAAGTCCCCACTGATGGTCCTTCTCGCCACTCCCTTATTCTTCTCTCCTCCGACAAATCTTTCCTTACCCCCCTCTCATACATCCCTCCTTGCTCACTGCCACATTTGCGCCAGCATCCCTCCCTCTTCAGCCCCTCCACCGCCAAATCCTTCTTTTCTCCCCTCCTTTGCACCATCGCATCTTTAATTCTGTCACACTGCCACCAGCCACAGCATTTGCTGCTGGCTGCACTTTTCATGACATCTAGACGCAAAAATGAAACACACACACACACACACACACACACACACACACACACACACACACACACACACTGCTGCAGTCAACAGACATTATCTCTCTCCTTTTCTCTGTCACACACAGAAATAAAAAGCCAAATGTAGATAAAAACAGCCGTAGATAAAACTGAGATCAAGTCTTTCTCTCTCTCACACACACACACACACACACACACACATACACTTGCATTCACGCAGAGAGTCCAGCACGTTTTGCTGACTAAACGTTTCAGTGACAGTGGGAAGGTGATGGAGAGAGGCAGAGGGTGAGCATCCATCTAAAAGCAAGACACCTGCATCACCAGCATCATGATTTCCCTTCACATCACCACCAACGAGGATCACTCATACCCACGCACGCACCAACAACAACAACAGAGCAGGGAGGAGTCTCTTTGAAGTAGTTGTGGACTAGATTGTTTGATGGAGAGGCATGACGCTTTGCTGGACCAATAAAAAACTACCTGTGTGAAAATAAATGAAAAGAAAATGTTTGGACACTTGGCCAATGAAACCATCATTTAGTTCCAACTTTTACAATTGCAAAGAGGAAATTAAATGCCTGAATCATCAAATAACTCTTTAACACTATTTTCAATGTCTGCAGCATGAACGTTATATACAGCCACGGGAAACACCCACAGCCATAAAGAGCTGCAGACAGGGATTTGACATCTTCAACTGTGGTCTCCTGAGTGCAGTTTTATGGATTGTGTTTGTGTGTACATAAATACCCCCTTCATCACGGTAATTTAATCAGCGGGGTGAGTGGCAGTCCAGTCATGACTTAGGTGTTTTTAAACCTTCCCTTTCAGCCTCACTGGCACATTATCTCCTCACGGGAAGAGAGATGGTGAGACAGGAAAAATCTCCATCAATGCACTTGCATCGTCTTCATTTGGCACAGACTGAATCATTTTCTTTCTCTCTTGTTTTCTTACTCCATCTTTTTTGTCCCCTTCTCCTGCTTCTGGTTCCCCTTCACTCTTTCCTGGATTTCTTATGTTTCAGGGGCTTTGAGTTCACGTCACCACTGCGACTGAGAGAAGGACTACTCAGGCAACACTTTAACCTGGGAGTGTCGCTACATCATGTGTTCACTTGGATTTGTTTTTAAAAAGACAAAGATAAAGGATATTCTTTTGGGGAAAAAAAGGACAGCTTCACTAATTGAGAATAGCCAATAGATATTTAATCCATTAAAAAAGGAAACATAATGAAAGGATGGATCGATTTGAATATAATTCTAAAAAATGTTCCCCTACAAGGAGTTTCTTTTCATTTTTAGAGTTAAAATTCTTGGCCATTGTTTTTTTAATTGGATGGGACAGCTAAAGAGGGATAGGAAATGTTGGGAGGAGAAGAGACGCAGTAAAGGGCCAAGGTCGGAGGATTTGAACCCATGGTCGCTGCAACAAGGACTATAGCCTCTGTACATGGGCTATCCAGCGTCCCTTCTTTTCATTTTCACTATAAACAAAACTGTCACATAGATGAAAGAGGGGCAAGCTACACAGATGCACAGGGACAGACGAAGCTGTAGCCACACGTCTGACTCTTCGGATAGGAGATGTCATTGTTGTTTAGGTAAAGGCTGGAGAGAACAAACAAAATCCAAATCAAGAAACTTAAGAAGATGAAATCGGGCAAATAAAGACAGAAAGTGTAAAGTGTTACCCTCCTCGATACACAAGCTCTTTGCTCCTGTGTTTGTGCAGGCCAGCTGCACTGAGCTTCGGGCACAGTGTGGAGGCCAGGGAGGGATGGCTGCAGTGCAGATGCTAGCTGCCCTATTTCATATTCAAAGCATAGCACGAAGCAGAGCTACGGTACACAGGCAGGCACACACAAACACTCATATGCGCACACACGCACATTCATGGTCACAGAGCGCAGAGGGGGGAAAAAACCTGACCATAAAACTTTCCTACAAATGATTGGATATTAAGAGGAAAAATTCAGATGGCAACAAAATGTTTTTTCTACAGAGAAAAAGAAGGAACAAATACCATATGTTGAATTCAATTAGAAATATTCTATCTGAACCTTTCTGTTCCTAGTTACAAAAAAAGCTATTTAACGTTTGGCCAGATGTCATTTTTGTGCCTGCACTGTCATTTCTATCAGACCTGTCTTAGCCCTCACTCCCACCTCCTCCGTCCATTCATATCCACCAAGGTCTCAGGAAGGCTTTCTACTCTGGAAGGAAGGAGGGAAACTCTCCATCATGACCAGGAGAAACAGGCATGTCACAAAAGGTCACAAACACACGTTTCCTTAATCGCATGTCCAAAAAAACACTCAAAAACAAAAATACAGTAACCAGGTCACATGTTGCAGACACGTGAGGCTTGAGTATCTTTCTTTTCTTCTAGGACAAGTGACCCACCCTTCCTACCTCTCAACCTCTGACCCTTAGACTTGATAACAACAAAGGTGTTGTTACTATTTCCTGTTGGAATTATATAACACAGAATAAAGGATATGTAAAGCTCTGGACATCAGAAATGTATTGTCGATACAAATTGGCTTACGTTTCAACAACAAGAATATTATGAAAGATACTCAAAAAATCTAAAACATGGAGGATAATATAGTCTTTTTTTTTTTTTTTTTTTTACTGATTTGAGCTCTAATCTTCTTCATCTCATGCTGAAAAAAGCCTTCGTTTGACCCTGCTGAGAGCTGTCTTTCCATTGGCAGAGTGAGTGGCCAAAACAGGCAAGAAGACCTGCCAGGGGTCTCCTGAGCCAGTGTGCAGGGACTGATCATGGAGAGTGTTAGTCATACGCAAAACAGTGTAAAGTCAGACTCAGGCTCAATTTGGGTCAAAGGAATTTCTGGGGGAACATTTGGCGATCTCTTTGCTCCTGCTTGGTCCTCTTTTTAGTTCATCCATCAATCTGAACCTATCCCTTTTTACATTCGTCCTGCACTATAACCAAAACTGGGTTCGGCTGATTCTAGGGAGAACAGGTCTTAAAGTCTATGAATCAAAGAGAGCCCTGCGAGATGTCCTTCATAATGTACATTTCCAAACGGACTCATTTTTTATAGGAATAAAAGTCATGTTTTAAAGGAGTTGGTGTGATTCAATCAATCATTACAACACCTCTCATCAACATGAGAGGGAAAGGTAAATGTGTGATCAGCTACTTGAAAAGTACTGGTTTCTTTTATGTTTCCTCCAAACTGAGTTAGAGAGACACCAGAAAAAACATAAAAAAAAAAAAAACTTAATTATCATCTTGGCTATCACATAATTAAAATCTTAGTTCCAATAACTGCCAGACCAAAGAGATTTGCCATGAGCACACACTATTAACTGCCGAGCATGTGTACGTACATGAGTCCCCTTTATGGGTCAATGTTATAAATGGATGCTTAGACTGATGTTTGGCCCAAATGATACATGTAGCAGCAGTTATGACGAGCTAGATGAGTCGTAAACAGATGCTTCCAACACCCTGGTCATACAGTGTGTCCTGACACGTCTACAATGGAGATGGGAGGGGGGCAAATGCAGCTAGGACAGATGTAGTACGTGACAACACGAGCCCGACTAAACATATCGCTACAGATACACAAGTGCAGTGAGCAGCGGATGGAGGGATGGGGCCGGGGCAGAAGGGTGAGCCTGAAAAAGGGAGGGAAGAAGCTGAAAGGAAGAGCCAGAGAAAAAAGGCTCCACACGAAGGATGATACAAGAGCAGAAAAAACAATGTTAAGGTGCAGCCACATGGCCCAAAGGAGGGAAGAAATTTGCAAAAATAAAACAGAAAAATTCAGACAGCATGTTCTGTATACGACTGTCCAGGGTAAAGAGCTCTCCATTCTTGTCTCCCTATCCCTCACTTACTCACTCTGATCAGTTTGCTTGACAAACACCCCTCCCCCCCAGGCTTGTTTTTCTCTCTTGGTACAGGAATTTGTGGGGCGTCTCCTCAAAAACAAGATTAAACAGTGGACACATCAGTTACCTAAGAAGGGCCATTAAGGAGAGGAGCAACCATTCAGGATCCCTCACACTAACGTTTTTATTTGTGTATAGTATTCCTCGACAGTGAGACTTAAGTAGCCACTTAACAGCTTCTAAATATAAAGTAGAATTACATTTATCAAACCATAATCCTTACTTGTGGTATTATAAGGATGTTAAACTGATACGCTTTGATAAGAAACATCCTTTTAATGCCTTACATGTTTGATGTATGTGTTTTTCAGGTTGAATTTTCCCATCAGCACACAGATCACCACATGTGAAAATCAAGACTTAACTGTACAGCAGTGTTGTACGCTACGTTATAGACAACCCTGTCTGAATTGAATCACAAGTGCTCAAAGAGAATATGAACATCTTTTTAGTTGTTCTAACTGGATATTAGCGCCAACCACCATTTCTCACTTTTCTGTCTCTCACGGCATGCTTCTGTCTGCAGAAGCTGCAAAGTGTGAGACTGTGAGTAAGAAGGAGGAGCTGCTTCTTCACTGTGAGGCCCAGAGGATGCAAGAAAAGAGAGCCTCTGATCATGCACAACATTTTATTTTATTGTGTGAAAGATTTCACATCAGAAGCAGAGAAGGCGTCTAGGCCTGTTGAGAAACTCCATCCTGTCTAAATTAAGTTTTTTAATGATGGAGATGCATTTGGCTGAACACCATCCAGAGGTAAATCAAAAATAAGAGGAAAGATACAGATCTGCTTGCAAGACTAAGTAACTGGGTTATATTTCAGAATCCAAAAAATTGAAATAATCTAAATCAAAATGAAACAAACACCTCGATAGTTGGTCATAGTATCACAAGTTCTCTGCAGAATCTGCTGCTTTACTCATTTCAAACCAAACAACTCCAAGAATAAAGATCAGATAAACTAAAAATATGAACCATAAAATCTCTTCAATTTGGAATAACATGTTTTCTCTCAGATTTACTCTTCTACAGGGCCGTTGGGGCTAAACCAGCTATAATCGACTTGATCTTACATTCTTAAGTGCATAATCAAAATGTGATACAATAATTATAGCAAACAGGCTAATAAAAGGAAAAAATATAGCTCAAGGTCTTTATTTACAAATTAACCCCATCCGGCCTCTGGCAGGGGACACCAGTGGATGAAGCCCAGCTTTATTTGAAAAACCTTCACTCACTACTGTGTTGGTTTGGCGATTGGACAAAATGTGGATACTGGAGGCAGAAATGAGAAAGAACTGTGTCCTCAGCCGGCCTCAGGCACACGGCCTCCTCTTTAAAAGGTCTTACTGAAAAACAACCCCCCTGGCTGAGGGATTAAAACAGCGGGGATGACTGCTGGAGGAAAAGGACCAACCACAAGAGAGTACCTGTTTGTAGCATGTGGCTGTATGTGTGCTCGCCTGTATGCACATACATAATGCATGTTAGTGGAGTATTAGGACAAAGGAATAAGGAGAGCAGCACATACATGAGAGAGAAAAAAAAAGAAGGGTGTCAGGGGACTAAAAAGCCCTGCCTATCCTTGGGGGTGCAGGTGTTGTCGACTGAGACCCCCCCCACTCCAGCAGAGGGGCAGCCTGGGTGAGTGGGTGGGTGGCACATGAAGTCTTTCACTGAAACACAGCAGCCAGACGTAAAGAGAGATACATAAAGAAGTACTGCATGTGCCTTATGAAAAGCTCTTTTTTTTTTTTCTTATCTCAGTTGCAGTGCGCTGTTGAATGAGAGTTAAAGTCAGAGTGCCCTCATGTCAAATTGTGTTTAACCTTGTGAAGCTTATAGAAGCTACATTCAGCATCATATCTGCAAAACAACCAAGAAGAAACCTGTGGTTACTGTTTGAGGGGGGCAACCCAAATCAAAAGCACAAATATATGTGGCCCTAATGGTACACTGAGCTTTCTGCCTTTGTGTATTTTGTCTACTTTTATATTCAGAGTATTCTTAAATGGAAGGTTATTGCTTCACCATCCTTTCTTCTGATGTGGGAAGAGGTGGACATTAACCAACCATACAGACGTATGGTCTGCAAGCCAGCAAGCTAGCTTTTTGCTTTCGCTAAAGTATTGTTAAGAACGTAAACGTGGTTGTGAGTCCTTCAAAATTGAAAACTGAAATTTTAGGGTAGGTTTGTGGGAAAATGTTGGTGTTGTTGAATGCAGTTGATCAGGGCTGTGATGTCACCTTAAAATCCTTTCTACAAGCCTTAACTGTACTGTAAACCAAACCATCCCTGAAACCAACGCATCAGTGTGAACACTGTGTACTACAAATACAACATCATTAAAAGACAACTTTAAACTTAAGTGTGTTTACCAGGTTTAGAAAAGGTTATACCTTATGTGTGTAAAATCACACACATTGAAGTTATTGACCCCGGGCAGACCAACACAAAGCGGCCTGGAGCTGATTTACACACATCCAGCAAACAATAAAAGACAGAGCTGGAATTTCATCTGTGGATGGTGCCAAAGCAAACACAGTAAAGCAGCTCAGAAAAGAAGATGCAGCCTGCAGCTCAGCTGGCTACTGGATGGCTGTTATTCTAAGAAATGTGTGTGAGGGAGGGAGAAGAAAAAATCCTCCACATGTGATGAGTAGGGAGTAGTTTCTGGAACAGCAGCATTTACACACTTGCATAGACACACAACAGCAGGTGTGTACTGTAGTGTAGGCTATATCTATCTGTATGGTTTTTTTTAAAGATTAAAGATAGTGAAGTATGTATTCAAACTGTGTTAATCCTTCTATTGTTTTAACTTGCTGAAATCACTGAATAACAAACACACCAGCACAAACTCCATAATGAGTATGAGCTCTGCAGCAACACCAAGTTTTTGTGGTCAGCTTCTAAATATGATCCATGAATTAACATCACAACACCACCGTGAAACAGATGTGATTCTCTGCCATTGGACGGGCAGAAGTAAACAGCCGTGTGCATGTGTGGATCTTTGTAATACGATTCTAAAAAGTAGAATGAGGGCTAAATTACATCAGAGCAGAAAGAAGGGTCTGGGCGGTCGGGGGAACAGCGGTTAACAGGAGACAGTAAACAGGTACTGGTGATTGATGCTATCAGCAGCCATAGCCAGCTCCTAGAACATGGAAGTGTTCACTGAAGGACCTGTTGACGGAGCTGTGTGTGTGGTGCAAACTTTATAGATCAGAGAGGGAGGAATCAGTTCTGTTGTTTCTCCTCCAGGAAAACACACCAGGAGAGTAAAACACTATTTCCTGTATTCTGATGTGATTTAATGCACCTTTATGTTATGACATTGTCTTTGTTTAAAGAAAACCCAAAGTAATTACTGATTATTTTTAACACAACTTTCTACTTTTGAGCTGCACTTTTATCTTTTTTACCTTTACAGACTGAGCCCTGAGTTAATATCTGTCCCTTCAAGTTTCAGTTTACTCACAGAAAGCCCTGGGACATGGTGTCTGGAGCTGCTGAGCTACCTGTTTTCTGTTTTACTGTAACTGCTCTTCTTTCTCAGTGATGGAGTGTTCTTGTTACCGTTTATACTGTCACTGTCTGCATTTGTATATTTGGATCCGCTCATATTCTTTCCTTTGTTACTCCTGGCCATTTTGGTGGATTTGTTTGTCATCCACCACTCTGTTTTATCTTAGTCGGTTGGTTTTTGTTGTCTGTTTGTGTATTTTGTCTTTGTTTTATTTTGTCTTTGTTTTATTTGTTATTTTTTTCTCTTTTGAATTGTTGTCAATTTTAATCATCATGTCATATTGTGAATTGTCTTCTGTTAGGACCCCCTTGAGAACGAGATGGTATATCTCAGGGGGCTTATCCTAATAAAATAAAATACTACTAAAAAATAACCTGAGCGTTGTTGCTAGCTTGATGTTATAAAGTCAGTGTTGCTTACCCTTTTCCTTTGCTTCAGTTTAAACAAAACCCGTATTCTCTCTCTCTCTCTCTCTCTCTCTCTCTCTCTCTCTGTCTCTCTCTCTCTCTCTCTCTGTCTCTCTCTCTCTCTCTCTCTCTCTGTCTCTCTCTCTCTCGGCTGAGCGTGCCTTCGGAGTTTGGCATTGGCATAAAGTATATTTTACATTTTCAGACAAAAACATTGGTGGGGACAATTCAGTGCTAGTTCAACATTGAAGGGAAACATTACCCTGAACCCAACCCAATTCTTTGTCCTTACTAAAGTAATTGTTTTTTTCTCTAACTGGTGGCTGAATTCATTTAACAAAAGTCCATCTTTAATCAATTTCGATTACTTTAAGGATCTTCTTTTTTTTTGCCATTTTCTTTAACCAATTGACAGTCAGTAAGACAAATGATCAACGCACTAATCTACCCCTAAAGAAGACGACATAGAAATCTGTGACTTTGAGACATAGAAATAGAATCAGAATAGAATAGAATAGAAAAATGACCAATTGATCACTCATCCCAGCCTGATATAATACAGTTTAATGTTTGAAGTATGCTGTACATTTTAGTTGGTAGATAATGTGGGATAAACTTGTTCATTTTAATTTGTTCTTCTCTCTAGTATGAACATTTTTATTATTGAATTTGACCACAGCTTGAATCAAACCTCTGCCAGCAATGACAGCACACGTTCCAACAGACCTGGCCAATAAGACACCGGGGGGCAATGCGGTCATCCAATCAGCCAGTACAGGCAAAGATTGTCATGCATCACCACGGATAATTCTCTGCAGTCCAGAAAAGCTCTATTGGCACATTTATCTCTGTCAGTGGCACACATGAGCCGCAGAGACTGGAGCATCTGTCTCAATCTACACATGCACATACTGTCCGCAGTATGGAGTTATGGAGCGCCAGACAGTCCCTCCTACAGACATACGTCCCGTCAAACTGAACCGAGAGCCCAGTTTGTCATCCAAGCTGTTCACCGCGTCCATCCCTCCATCACAGCGATCCAATTCTCAGGGGGGGTCGCACATACAAAACCAATCATGGACACACATACTGTACACCCACAGCCAAATGCTGACTTTGAACTGCATTTAAAGAACCTCCGGGGTTGTTCAGGGGTTCACGCTGCCATTGAAACTAAACTAAACTCAAGTACTGACCCTTCTTTCCACAAAAATACTAATACAAATCAAACACTACATCAATGACATGTCAACAAGAAATAAATCATGTATTTTTTCATGAATGTAAGCTAATTGGTGTTTTGGAATCAGCTTAGTGTGGCAGTATTGTGTACTTTGCATTTTCTAGATATCTGATCGTTAATTACCTGTTTTCAGTTGATTTTTGTTACATACTTGTTTTATCTGTGCCTTGACTGGCAAACGGAGCGAAACCCAAATACCATATTTTTGGAGGCCAATAAAGATACAGTTTATCGGTACAACTGGTTTTTCAGCATTGGGTCTGCAGATGAACTGGTGTTGCTGTCATGTGTCTGCTAATGTCCTCTGATCCTCCTTCATGATTGATATTCATTACACTGTGGTCACATGCTGCCCATGCACCAGAAATACTGTGGGTCACATTAACCTAAATTCTGCATTGGGCAAGTCAAGTGTTGGTACAGTATTAACTATAAAAGGGACAACTGACAGCACATGACAGCAAAAAAATATTTTAAAAAAATATTAATAAATAAAAATATTCCACTCATTCTCAGTCAAAATACAAATCGAATGAGGAATAGTCAGATGATGTATGAGGTGTCAAACATGTACACATGAACATAGGTGCACCACAGTTCATCCAAAAACACCAGCAAAACACTGCAGCGAGACTCATTTATATCATGTGAGTGAGATAGTGTGAGGAGCAGACAGCAGGGTGCAGTGTGTGCGGCTGACAAGCTGCGAGCAGAGCGCTGGAGCAGAACCTTATTTAGCTGCAACAATGCCATCACAAGGCCCAGAGCAGGAGACACTGGAGAGAGGAGGCAGCAGCCAAGGCATGCTAAATATTAGCTGGGCTGGACGTCATTCTGCCTGGTTATACAAACACATGCCTCGTAAGAAACTAGCTCATGTTCTATATTAAGGACAAGCTATGGGTGCTACTCAGTGTCATCTCCAATACATATCAGGCGGCGCACTCAACAGAACTACAGGTTTGGATTTGAGTGCAGTGGCGAGAATTGGCTCCATTTCTTTGTCTTGTGCAATTCTAAATAGAGTTTGAGTTTGGATGCATTAATAGAAACATGTGAAAATGCAACATTGGGTTTTTAAGAGCCATCTGTGTTCACTTTTTCTTTTTCTTAATGTTTAAAGATGAAAAGAGTCATCTTATTTATCAGAAAAAGTTATTAAAAAATGACATTTTACTTGCAGTCCAATTTTACGCTGCTGTCTTTGACTAGTGTTGTAGTTTGTTCTCTTGTTTACAGTTTTCTGAAGTTGGGAGGAGCGACACACCCCCCATTCACACATTATGAGAAGACACAAACATGGTAGCATGCAGTAACACATGTCTCTGCAGCCAAAACTGTGCAGGAGAGGGGAGACAATCAAGAGTTAAAGTCACTAAGCAATCAGAAATTACATATGAAACTGTATCTGATACAAACAAAAACAAGAATTCACACCGTTGCCAGAAAGCTGTAGACAAACATTTTGGGACCAATCGCATGGTGAGTAACTCAAATGCGCACCAATCGCAGGCACACACACTGCCAGGGCGGCCATCTTTAGTAACAGGAGCCAGAGCTGACAAGTTTGGTCTAGGATTTTGAGGCCCAGAAATTCCTGCATGTCTGCATACCACAGTGTGTGAGGGGAAGGAAGAGGGGAAGAGTGAGAGAGAGAGAGAGAGAGAGAGAGAGAGAGAGAGAGAGAGAGAGAGCACAAACCCAAGGAACAGAGGGAATGAAAGGAAAAAAGGAGAAGGGAGGGAGAGGAGAGGGAGGATCCTACACATAAGGTGGAGCGAAAGAACAAGCAGGGAAGAGAAATGGAGGGAGAGAAAAAAAAGAAACAAGGAAAGACCACTTATCTTTTTATCCATATTGTTCTTATCATGTCTGACACTTCTGGGGCTTTACCACACAAAATTGAAACTATAAGCAGAGCCTTGAAAGTGTAGTCAGAGGAAAGATTGAGAGTGAACAATCGTCCTGTACAACAAACTTTAACTACATATCAATTAAGTCTGTGGAAGAGAGACAGAGATGACAGTGGAGCAGCAGCGGCCATTTTCACTGCAGACTCATAACTGTCACCACTCTCATATCATCAAGGGATACATTAGGTCAAACAGAGAAAGATTATCACAGCATTTTATATCCTTCTTTCAAACATATATGACCACTCAAGCTATCAGGAGATGGCACTGGTAGCCAAGGGTTTAAAGCTTTTTACAACAGCGTTGTCAAATGACAAGACCGTTCTGACTCGACCAGGACAGACGGCAGGAGAGAGAAGTGTTTTAAGAGAGCAGCCAGACTGAGGCCAGACCAAGGTAACAATAAATTAACTTTCTCATGTTTTTTTTCTTTTCAAACTAGAGTTTAAATAAAAGTTCTCAATTCTACTGAGTTAGTCTCAGTGATACGCAAATTTCACCCGTGTCACACATTCTGACGCTTTACTTGAAATATTTCGTATCACATTGGTTTCACTACAGAAAGCAGCAACAAGCAGAACAAGGTGCAAGTCGAAGAGGTTCCAGTTTTTCAGATTGAAGCTTTGCCAATCTGTGTGCTGATGCCAACAGTACAGGGGCGACGCAGACGCTGAGCCATGCAGCAGAAAAGACAGGAACCGAGGTTCCGTGATAACTAATTACCTTATGGCACTTTTTTATTACTACGGGAGATAATAGATTACAATGAGATCTATGACATTTGATGCCAAAGCTTGCTCGACTATAAATGCAGTAGAAAAATACCGAAACTGAGCCACAAGTAAGATTTAAATCTGCTCCAGAGCTGAGCGAGTATACTTTTCCATTTGAGATGTTAGATACCAATCATCTCATGCCACTTTTGCAGCATTTGTGTTCCTGCTACCAGGTAAAAACTCTGTAAACACGCACCTGTCCATGTTCCACTTGGGCACTTCCTTTCTTTGGGAGCCCTCCTGGAATTTGTGTGTGTGTGTGTGTGTGTGTGTGTGTGTGTGTGTGTGTGTGTGTGTGTCCATGTCCTACTCTGTAGTTATGGCCAGCAAATGGCCCATTGGTTTCTGACCCCCGTCATCACCTCCAACCTCAATAGGTCAGCCCAGGGTCACATTCTCCCGATAATACGAGTATGCATCTGTCCCACCACCCATACCGAACCCCCTCCCCTGAGCCTGGTGTTGCTAAAATGGCCTTAAATAGATAAGAGGTACTCCGGACTGTACCATTTAAGCCTGAATAGGAGAACTGATGACCATCAAAGCTCCTGTTTACTGAACATTATACTCTATGGTCAGAAACAAAACACATTCTGGGTAGGGCTGCGCTGCGCTCCCTGCAAGGCTTTTTAGCACTGAGAGAATTCTATTAAGGGGTTCAAGGAAGAGGTCCTTTTCTTGAAAATCAAGGACACTACATTCAGTGAAGTGAGCTTTGTCTGGACAGAACTAAATGGAAAATGTTTGGGTTTCGAACAAAATTCAAGTATGGGGAGGTCGTGCGATGGGGGAAGTTTAAATCAGGAAAAAGAACTTCAATAAAAACAAAGATGATTTGTATTGAAGGCTTCTCGTGTTTCTGGTGGACTGTTCTCGCACGGCCAGATGATCAGGGTGTACACAAAACATCAAGACATAACAATCAGAAAGCAGAATAATCATTTTTCAAGTGTTAGGTGTAAGATGAGAATTAACTCAACAACCCACACACTGCCAAGAACACATTCCCAACCTGTGGGAAATGCTGCTTTCCCAAGAAGGTGATGTAACGACAAAGGTTCTTGCAGATTTCAAACGTCCAAACATCGCCTCCCAGCCCCTTCAGGGGAGCCGTGATACCACCTCAAAGCAGCCGTGAAATTCCAAGTATTTGACGGAGCATAAGCATCACATATTCCAAATACAGTACATAGTAGCACTGGCTACAGACGAAGTTAAGCCCCGAACACATGGTTCTGAGATCTCTGTGCCGTTTGAGCATATAGAGCCAGCAGTGTTGTTTCATTAAAGGGATACTTCACCCGTTGAAACATGAATCTGTATTGACATTGGGTCATATATGTAGTAGAAATGTGAAATTAATTTTGAAGTTGGTGCCTTCTTGGCCGAGAAAAGGCAGAAAGTGTATTTTTGGCTCATGTGGATGAAACACACCAAATCCCAGAATGCACAGCACCGCAGGCCACTCCCACTAAGGTCCTCTACTTACAGACATATTTACTTCAAAACATAAGGCCGTTTCCTCAACTGATTCCGAGATTTAATCCAGAAGGAACTGGCATCTTGGAAATTCCTGGCAGGAAACAGACTCTATGTCTGTGTCCATAGGCAAACAGTGAGAGCACCGACACTACCATTCCGCCCCAGCTCGAGCCGGCACCTGCTCCTCGTCCTCACCGCCGCCGACAGCCAGGCGTTATGTCTCGGCCGCTGAGCTGGCAGCAGCCGGTGGCGGCCAGCAATACAGCCGTGAGACGGTTGCTGCCGACAGGCCAGTCTTATGTCACGGCTGCTATGGCCAGTGGTGGCCCCGGAGGCCAGCAGCCGCAGCAGCCAAGACACAAGACCGGCCTGTCGCAGCAGCCGTCTTGCCACTATATTTATATTTTTGAAGTAGCCCTTTAAGTTAGGATGTGCCAGTAAAGACCGTACCTGCTTTTCCTGAGCTTATACATCCCTACATGTTGGGCTAATGTTTGTTAAAAGAAGGACTGTCTTGTATCTTCACTAATAAAAGTACCATTCATTTAGGCAGCTTCATGACTTTGGATTTCATACAGCACACATCTTCTGTAGGTATAAAGTTTCACAATTTACTGAATTAAACAAATAAAACAGTGTGCAATCATCAGTAGTATACATTATGATCAGAGGGTTTGAGTATGCTCTGATAGTTGTTTTTGTTCAGAGTATTGTGTATATCTAGGAAGGGTTATTTGAGGAGCATGATCTGTAAGACTGAAAAAGTAGGGGATTGTGCTTGTTGTTTTTGTCTCCAACATACTGATCATTTTTGTTGTGCACAATTTGTGTTTTTAAAAATTAGTATTTATTTTCATGTCCTTCTAGTACCCCTGAATGTCAGTGCTGCGCTTGTGTTTTTCAGTTGAAATGTCAGCAATCGTCACAAAACAAGACGTGGTGTTACTGTTGATCGGTTTTCAAAAATTGGATCACAACCCCTTGAGTTTTTCAAAACGATGATTAAATGAATTCATAATGTAATAAACATTTGCAGCCGTGTCACAGTGTGGCATCTGTGTTGGGAGGCTTGTATATCCTTAATGCTGCGATCCATTTATCTAAATTCTTCCCTTTACTTTTCTCTCACATAAAAAATAATATCCCACACATCCACGTTCTTCACTTGCCGCCAGCTTTCCCCAGGGCCCGGTTATATAGCTCAGCAGTAGGAAGTGCTCTGGACAAAGACAGGAAGTAATGAGGAAGTCCATTCACACAGCTCAGGCTCTAACAACCACTTGTCTGCCAACGCACTTTCCTCCACAGCACATACATGGATTTTCAGAACAAGAAAAAAAACCTTATGCACGGTTGTAATTTAATTATAACCTAATTTTGAAGGGTACATATGGGTGTATATTAGCTGACACGATTGAAATGTAAATTCTTAAAATAATGGAACGAAGAATGTTAAGTGTTCAGGAAAGACTTTCTCCTCCTCTGCACCTTTAGAAAAACAAACGGCAACAGTAGCCAAACATCTTGTTCCAGCATGTCTGTTATCCTCAGATAGCCCCCATCCTCTCCACAATAAAGGCTACTCACATCTCCATCAGCCAATAGCCTGCTGGAATAGTGATCAGCAGTGTCAGCAGGCTCTACTTAGCCTTGTGTGAACGGCTGTGTTCCACTTGGCTCTCTGCGTAAGTGTGTATCTGTTGTGCATTTCTGTATCTGATTGTGTGTACTGTTACACTTTCATATGTGCACTGTATTTGTGTGTTTGTGAGTGTGTGTGTATAGAGCAGGATGTGGGAGTGCCCATTCATTGATGAGTTGGGAGAGAGAGAGAGAGAGAGAGAGAGTTTTCCAGATCCCCCGGGGCGCCCGGCTAGCACTGCCTGCTCATACTGCTCTCAGTGTAGGAACAGAGCTGGTAGAGGAAATCACACACACACACACACACACACACACACACACACACACACACACACACACACACACACACACACACACACACACACACACACACACACACACACACACACACACACACACACACACACACACACACACACACACACACACACAGATAAAAAACTAAAGCCAGCTTATCAAAGTTAATTTGGATTTGTGAACAAGGATGCAAGCTGCCAGGCAGGAAAACACAAGTGAACGATTATTAACTCTCTCCCTCTCCATCTGTCCGTTTCAATCGTTCCTTCCATCTTCTCTTCCCCTCTCCTAAGTTGTAGTCTTTTTTTCTCACTCCTTCTCCCTCGCAGGATATTCATCCTAACACCATGTAACTCTAACACCAATGAGTGAGTGTGTGTTTGTTTGTGTGTAAGATACGGAAGCTGCAACGGAAAAGCTTTAACTATCGCAAACTTACAGAATTTGAGAGGAGCTTGCGGTGTCTTTAGCAACAACCAAAAGAGAGGTGAGTACAAATGTTAGCAGCTCTCTCTTCTGTGTATGAGTGCATCGCTGCAGGATCATATCGCTTTAATCAGACAAAAAAGGGATCACAGAAGGAAATGGGACCGAGTCATTAACTATCATTCAAGTGTTGGTACTCTTCTTTTTTCAATTTGAATGAACTAGGGGAAGGAAAAATGTCAATTTATTTCACTCTTTATTAACTTGTAAATTTGGAGTTAACTACTATTTATTTCTAATACTATCACATTAAGATAATTTTAATGTTTAACTGTGATTGAACATACATAGAGTACATATTTCTAGATACCAGCTGCAAAATCCTGATTCTGGATTATTTAAAATATCATATCAATATAAAATCTTACTATCTTAATGTGAAACTGTGATTTTAGCATGTTGAGGAACAGCTAATCAATTATTTTGGCTGAACAAAGCGCCCTTAAACTTCACACGTCGGTGAACCAAAAATGGCCGTAGGCGTATACTAACCTACACTCCACACTTCATGTCCCTAGTGTGGATGAACTACATTATTCAATAAGTACAGTGCATGCTGAGTGTTTTGTTTTCTTCTCAAAGTGAACAAGTTGTTAACTAAACCTTAAAACACGCTCCCAGGCAGCCGCTCGAAAAAAGACAGATCCACGTCAAAGTTCAACTCAATTATTTAGTGTAATTTTCAGATGATTTTCGGACGCTTTGAGACAAATATTGCAAATATGCCCTTAAGGTATTTAATGAATGTGTTCTCTGTGCGCCCTTATGGTATGCCCATTGCAACTGTTTCCCACCAGAGGGGAAAGAGAATCTCTGGGTGCTTGCGAGTGTATGTGTGTTGTGCCTACAGGTGATTGGCATGTGGTAGGCATGCAGGAAAAATATCAAGCCTTCACCGTCCAGATGGAGAGAGAGAGAGCAGTGACTCATATGTGCCAAGGTTGTCGGCTACACAAGTTGGATTTAACGAAGCATCAGAGTGTGCACAGTAGCTCCTATGATCGTTCTCACAAAACGCACGTGCCACATTTGTAGTTTATAGTGTTTATTTACACTCTACTATAACCTGAAAATCACCTTCTACCACCAGCACATCACAGAGTGTGACCTGCAATTTCCACATTGTCTGTGCGCGCTGCGTTCAGTCCGCACCGAAAGATAGAGGACGAGTTTGAGTGAGAAGTGAGTCTGGTAGCAACCTGAGCGGGGAATCTCGGGACAGCGAAGTGTTTTTGTTTGGTTGTGGGTTCAGGCCAACAGCACGCTCTATTGAGCTCTACCATCCTTAATACTTTTATTTTATTTCTCTCTTTAGCCTCCTCTGGCTTGGCTGGTTGAAGTGTATGTGTTTGTCTGTGTGTGCGTGTGGTTTTTTGAGTGTGAGTCCATGCGTGTGTATACCTGTGAGCAACACTTGAAACACCCAGTCATGTTTGTTTTGCTCTGTTTATTTTTGCTTTGCCCAACCCCTTCTCTTCCCTTGCTTGCCTCCTCATCTGGCCTTCATCTTCTCCACCCCAACTGTCCGCGGTCAATTGATAGGATGAGGAATAAAATACTCATGGATATATCATAAATCACAACGGAAATGTCATGAATGAAAATTTTAACATGAATACCTGTCTAGGACTAATCAGTAACTTTGTGTTAGATATTTATGTTTTCATATTTTTGGCCAGGGAGTTTGCACATACCAACTAAAACCATGATAATATACTTATGATGGATAAGTTATGCAACTGTCTTTTGGTAAGAACAAGTGTGTGTAGACGTATTCTGTTTGGATTTTATCAATGAAAACCTTTAAGATAAATGTTAATTTCTGTTGGGCACGTGTCATTTTTTTCTTTCGATTGGGTCCTTGAGGTTGCATGCTTTTTCTTTTTTTTTTTTACATACAAGTAGGGGGGGGGGGGGCTCCGAATAAAAAAAAAAGTTGTGAAACACTGCATTAATCCATCCATATTGGCAAGAGATTGTAAAAGGGTACTTGGGTTCATTTCTATATATTTTTGGTTTTAAGCAACAAAGCCATAACATGAAAATGGCTGCAGGCTACCCCACCAATGAAGGAAGACTAGACTGCTATTCTAAATGAAATACATTGTATGGAGAAACGGATATTTTCCCTGAGTTTTTAATTTAAAAAGTAGAAAACACTGGAAGAAATCGACTATTAGCTCTGAGGGATGTAACCTTCCACCTGTGTAATTCAACTCCTTACTCTGTCACCATATGAGGCCCAAACTTCTATCTATTCTATAGATACATCTCCTCACCCTCTCCTTCTACTGCTCAACTTTTTCGGTGATCTCTCCAACCAGTCGAGAATCCTGTTTTTAAAGTCAGACAGTGTCTGACCTGTGTTGAGCTCTGGCCTGTAGGAGGGTCACAGAGCCATGTCAAATGACGCACAGTGGCTTTTGTCACCGGGGAGCTGGAGCTGTGACTCCAGTGTGTGTTTGTCTGAAAACAAATACAGCAAACAACAAAGCATGTAGGCAGAGGCAAAATGAACTTTGACCTAAAAAGAGTTTTTTTTCCTCTTTGATTGTGTGTGTGTGTTTTCGTATGAGTTGTGAAAGCACAGTGATGGTGTCTGTGCCGCTGAACACCGTGTGCCAGGCCTCAGTAACAGATAGAGCCTTATCTAAACAGGAGATCCACTGTATGCTCCTTATTCCCTCGTTTTCTCATCTGTGAATATTACTCTTACTTCTGCTTGATCTGTACTTTCCACTCTCTTTACCTCTTATTTGCGTCATACTTGTGTGCTCAAATTCCAACAAGCAAGCTCCATTTGTGTATGTCTGTCTGTGTGTCATCTATAAATAAAGCTTCAACTTCTCTGTAAAAAAAGTGTGTTTTTTGTTCTCTATTATTTTTTTTATAGTAAATAATCTTGTACTATGAATATAATTTTTGTTATAAGTTTATAATTCCGATATGTGTTGGACTTCTTTACTTGTATCAAAACCAAATACACACATTCAATTAAGAGCCCACCACCATCTGATGATTAAAGGATTGTCTGCCATTCAGATTTGAGGAAGATTTGACTCATTAACCAGTGCATCACTTGTGTCATGAACTGTGAATCACTGCTCTCCACAACAACACCGGCAGCACTACCACCCTTGAAATGCGCTGTTGCACTACTGCACTACTGCAGTCCAGAAGAATAGCGAGCAATCAACAACAATCAATCAGGCGAAAAGGCCACAGTGACGGGTGACAGCTTGTAAAAAGTGAGAAAATTGTAGCCTAAGTGCACTTGACAAAACATGCTACTGGACTAACCTGCACAAAATTGTAAATACACATAAAGAACATGCACACAAAATACAGTATGTGCCTCAGAAACAAAAACACACATAAACCTGAGAAAAAGGCACTGAGTAATAAATGTCACATCTCATATACTGGCTGGCTTGTTTAGATTGCCAACTTACTTACAAGTTACTATTAAGGGCCCTGCACAGTGAAACATGACATGTCTTGGTACACACACACACACACACACACACACACACACACACACACACACACACACACACACACACACACACACACACACACACACACACACACACACACACACACACACACACACACACACACACACACACACACACACACACACACACACACACACACACACACACACACACACACACACACACACACACACACACACACACACACACACACACACGGTTTTCCTGCTTGTAAGGAGAATGTGTAAGATCAGAGGAATGCAGACTCTCCCTGGGCTCTTACCTAAGGCAACTGGAACCCTGTAAAAGCACAACAAAAACAACCCAACAGTTTCCACTCACACATAAACTTTAATGCCCCATCTAATGTTCCTCTGCCCTGCACCTTCCTTCCATCCACACACACGCGTGTGTGCATCTAATTTTGTTAAACTGTGAGTTTTCATTCACAGAAGCCTTAATTAAAGATCTTACAGCTGCGTCATGACACCACTACCACCACCCAGCACGTGTTTTACTGTTTGTGGCTGCACAGACAAGCAATCGAGAAAAAAAAACACTTTTCTCGAACCAGAGTTTCACATTTCACGACCTTTGATCCTCTCTGTGCTGACCTGTGGGCTAAAACATGCATAATTAAGAGCTGCATGATATAGAACCATTGCAACACTAACTGGTTAGGTTATTCTTGCATTCCTTAAATATACAATTTCTGGTAGAATCATTTTCATGTTTGAATAATGTTTGGACATTATTCTGTAGTGATTAGTCGTCAGCTTCAAACTGAGTGTTCGGTTACTTTAGCATAAAAACATGTCTTTTACCTCCACTGAGGACAGACACTTGCGTACATAATCATCAAACACACTAACATTTGCCAACTTTGACACTAAGTGTGCACCTATCATCCCTATGTGTAGCCAACACACAGTCTCACATTCCCTCGCCTCTCCCTCCCTGCTAAAGGGGAAGACACGGATTGCATCAGTTTCTAGAAACAGCTCCCATTTTGACACACAGATCTTGACTAAACTGGAGCTGGTCACATGATGCAGCATCATACCTGCTCCCCTGGCCTATAGGCAGCAGAGGAGACATGAAGGCACACGTACACACACAGGTTGCTTGTCGTACAGAGGAACAAACACTTCTGTTCAACAGTTGGCTTGTTCTTTCTTTTGAATGCTCTTTGCAACTGCCTCTGAAATAAGGCCAAGAACTGGATTCAATACACTTCTCGAAAAGACTTTAAACATGGCTCAATGTAGGAGCAAATACTTTTTTTTATATAAAAACTGGCACCAACTTGACGAGTACATACTGCTCCATGCATAGATAGAGGGACAAGTCTTTTCCTATCAAATATGCTAATAAAAAAAAAACAACTATAGGCTCAAATAACCGCCACATATTCTTGTTGCTGCAGTTAAAGTATAAAGCATTCTCTGTTCATCATGTAGAGTTTCTAAAGTGACTCTGTCCTGCATTTTAAGAGACTGTTGGAGCTCTCCACAATTTATTTTATCATTTCAAAAGTATACAAACTTTGGTATAGAGCATATACTTAAGTTTTTTTTTAAGGAACTCATTGTGTGTTTGTGTGCATCTTTGCAGAGATGGAGACACAAAGAGTGCTATTTCCTGTATAAATGTCCTGACAGTGACTGAGACCTGGCAGAGAATGGAGGAGCCAACATTATATGCAGGCTGCAACAGTGAACGTTAAAGTATAAACAAGGCTGAGGTCGTTCTGCTCTGAACACTGGCCTTTATGTCGGACACAGGGACAGAAGGGGGAAAAAAAACAACAGAAGCAATGATTGCCTTGAAAAAAATAATAAGCATTCTCTCAGTGTGTCTTACAATAGAAACTATTATGTGTGTTTATGGTAAGAGAGGAAAGACTGACGGACCGACAGGCCAACACTCTGGCAGCTGACTGCAGCAACAAGTACAACCCACTGAACTTTCTGACTTAAAGGGCAAAAGAAAATGTAGAATTTCTCACAAGTAAATTCACAAACTGTTTTTTTCCAATCATGCCTACCTTTTAATTTGCAGTTCCCAGTCTTAACAAAGCTGATAGGTCATTTCACACATCAAGCAGATCGTGAACCCATAATAACAGATCATTTGAGCACAATGCCCCAGTCAATGAATGCTAATCAGTCCACGGCCCCTAGCAGCTGATATCAGGAGAAGCCCTCAGCATCACAGAAATCATTACATAAACCATTTGGAATGAAAACAATGGTCGTCTCAATAGACTTTTGGGATGGGAAAAATCTGGTACATATTCTCATTATGTGTCTCAAAGGAGCACTTTGGAGTCAGGGAAGGTCCTACTAAGCATGTTTGCAACAGCCAGTCAACATGGAGATGTTTCCACTGCTCTATTCATAGATATTTTGAAGAATATAAGGTTAGTATAAAGACCTGAGGGCCATCAGCTCTCTTTTTGGAATCTAGCACTGTGGGCTCAGATATATTTCAGTCAGCTGTTGGTTTTGTTGTGATGACATGGATTTAGTTAGTAAGCAGTGGGAACTACATGATTTCAAGACAAAATGACGATGGATGGAAAATGGACTTAAACTTGTATGGTGCTTTTTAGTCCTTTGACTACTCAAAGTTGTTTTTTGTTTTTTTTTACACTACATGTCACATTCATCCATCCTCACCACATTTACACAGTGATGGCAGAGAGGCTGCTACATAAAATGCCCAACAGTACTACTCTATTCACACACAGTCTCACTCCAAAAGCATAGCAGCAGGAGCAACTCAGGGTTCAGAGTCTTGCCCAAGAACACTTCAACAAGTGACTGCCAGAGCTGGGGATTGAATCCCGAACTCCTGGCTGTGAGACAACAGACTCCACACTTAGGCACAGCCGCCCCCCAAACTGGCACTTTACGAGTGTGCAGAATTTGCTGTTAGACATAAAAGGAACAGACTCTTATTAATGGAATTTTAAAACATAAGCAATTTCTATGATTTTTAAGCACATTCACATGTTTTAGGTGTGGATTCATGTGTTTAAGTCACATGAATATAAAATGTTTAAAAAGTCTGTGTTCAGATTTTTTGACATCATCTGCCTCAAGACCCTGCTTCAAGAAAAGCAGCAGAATATGTAACCACTTTAAAATACTCACTAACACTGATAAAGCCACACTTACTTCTCTGGCAGTGGTTCTGTGACCAGCAGCGCCCCCTGAAGTGTCCATTGATGGTGTTCTGCGGGCAGGTGGTCTGACCTTGGGCCGTACCGGGACACACATCTCCACACTCTCGCTCATTCTTATTGGCCACGATATAGTTGTCTCCTACTGAATCCAGGACTTTGGACCAGTCCAGAGTGGCAAGGTAGCAAAGGTCTGGGTTTTTCTCGATCCTAACAGCACCCCGGGTGATATTCACGAGACTGTGTAGGCCCAGCTCCTTAAGCTGCAGCATCTCGTAAATCACCAGAGCATAGTTAAAGAAGAGGTTGTTTCCCCGGATTACTGACAGGTTGGGGAAGAGATCACTGAGGTTATCTAGGCCGTAGACCCTGAACAGCAGCACGTAGTCCGTCACCATTCGGAGTTTCGGGTAACTGAGACCACGGAAGTCATCGGTCTTGGTCTTAAACATGAGCAGGATCTTGAGGTGTCCCTCGATAATGGTGCAGTTCTCCAGCGACTGGAGGTTGGTCACATTGTTTCGTATGTCTTTGCTCTGGCAGACTGAAAGGAAAGAAAAGGACAGAAGTGTTAGAAATTCAGTGAGAGTTTATTCCATTATTTCATAATAGTTCATTAAATCAATCCACACCTGGGAGCTGACCAGTAAAACACCTGATTGGTTTGGACATTCTGGTTTAGAGTAAATGAAGGAAAGTGACCATTAGTTTAGTTTAGATAATGGGATACGCTTGAATTGTACTAATTGTGCCTTATGAAGGCAATAAGGTTGAGATTCTTTCCCTTAATATTAGACACTTTAATTCAACTGTTTGCTCATTGTAAGGTAGTCATTTTTTTTTGCTCATAACTAATTGTTTGAATTATTATTTGATCCATTAATCAATCAGTTGTTTAGTGAGGATTCTGTCAGGGTTTAGTGAAAATCTTCATTGTAGTTTCCTCAAGGCCACGAATATATTATATTTTATTGTTATTTATTTGGGTATGTTTGGTGCTTTTACGTAAGAAAATGAGAACCCTGTCTTTTTTAGCAATTAGCTTGACTTTAGCTTTAGTCAACAGGCAAAATAGTTGTCCTCTATTTGCAAGGATACTTAAAAAAGGATATGAACTTCGACAGATCTTTTTTCCCCCCATTCAAGCCATGATACTACCAGAAAGCACTAAGTAGAGCAGAGCCATTTAAGAAACAGCCTCAATAAAGAACCTGCTGCAAACTGACTGGCTGCTAGCTTTCTCTCCATCCAACTCCCTGTAACAAGCACACGCACACGCACACGCACACGCAGTCTCTCTCTTGTCACCCACTCAAACAGTGTCTCTCCAGAGGAAACTATTGTAAGGCACCGTCTGTTCTGACTGAAGCATAATGTACATGAAAGGGTTAAAAGAAATGAAGCCTGGAAGGTAATGCTTATCCATGCTCATTCATACTCTTTAGCTGCTGCTTCACACAGGCAAACACACACACACACACACACACACACTGGTAAATGCATACACACACTTGTTTACACACACAATAGAGGAGTGGAGAATTCATTAGGAGACAGCTACTAAGAGAGCCGTGTAGAGAGAAGGTTTGCTGCTGGTGCTTGATGAATATTTCTGATGTCATCTCCCTATTCTAAATTAGTATCAGAGGAAGAGGATACCTTACACTGGGGGGTGGGGGGTGGGGGGGGTGCAATGAAAACAACTGCATCCTCTATATCAGAGGCAAAACTAATTGGATAAAAAAGGCTAGTTTACAGAGTTACTAAGAGGACTCAGAAAGAGAATACTGCCCAAGAATGATCTGTTGTCAAACTGTTGCATACCATTTCTTTAAAGTCGGCTCCAAACAAACATGTTGTAGACGGTCTGGAAAACAAGATTTGTAGGTTGGGGCACCTCTGCAGAAATACAGCTCTTTTCTCAGATTTAGGTATTGCACTTTAATGCAAAAGAAGTATAATATAAAATCTATGAGTATAATGAATATTGCAGCCCTGGTACAAAGTATCACCAATAAGAAGTAAACTATATACTCACTATCACTACCGTATATTCATCACATTTTAGAATCAACAACAGTTTAAGTTTTGTTTGTTTTTTAAGTGAATGGTCCACTATAACATGTTAAATTAAATAGTAAATAAATAAAAAATCCAAAACCTTACTGGGGCTTACTTAGTTCCATTAAGTTGTTTTTGGCCCACTTCATTTCCAAGGTGTAAGCTATCTATTAACCTCCCATTCTGTTAATGGTTAGTGAGACAAACATGTCAACAATCCAGGGACAAACTCCGACCAGCAGCTCGTCAATAGAGCCATTTAAGAGACTTCTGTAAACGGACGGGAGCCAATAAAGCCTTTGATCACTAGACTGACAAATAATACTGAGTCCTTTACTACGACAGCAATTTGGAAAAACATGCATGTCAAGTTTTAGAGCAAAGGTCAAAAGAATATTTCAAATGATCAGGAGTTATAATGCAAAGTAACAACTAGTGGTCTATTTTTCTCTACATCAGAGAGACTTCCATTGAATTTACAATGTCTTCATTGTAAGCATGTCAATTTGTAAGTTAGCATTCATCTTTTCAGAGAAAGTGAATGATAAGGTCAGAAGGGTGAGAGAATCAAATAGGACATTTAACATTCCATTTAAAGAGGTCATATTATGCCCTTTTTGGGGTTCATATATTTAATCTATGTACCTACTAAAGTATGTTCACAATAGCTAAAGTTCAAAAAAAGTGTCTGTTTTCATGTACTCCCGCTCCATGCACTGGCTCGCTTCTGACTCTCTCTCTAAGGCTCTTAAGTGCCCACGTTCACAGTCCCCAAGTCTGATCTGATTGGTCGGCCTGTCGGCTCTGCCGTAATTGGTCAGTCGCGCAGCACGGTTCTCGGAAATGTCACGCCCCTTTTACCATATTGGGAATGCAGCCACTTTGGCTCTGAAGGGAGCAAAAACATTAGCACCTTAGCACTGTGCTACCTCAGGCTACGGCATATCGTGGACGTGCTACAGAAGTTAATGGGCGTGCAACATGAGCTGCTGGGCTTACCACAACGAGGCTTAGATCAGTGATCTCACACTGACAAGACGTCACACTGGCAAATTTTATTCGAGGGGGGCTAGAACCGAGCGCTACGTGCAGCTAATGCTACAGCTAACAGGAGGACGTAGGAGAAGCCGCATTTACGCAGACTTTGAATTTTTGCACATAGATGTGCCTAAACATACACAGGACACTTGAAAAACACACTAAAGAGCATATAAAACCAGAAAAAGCATAATATGACCCCTTTAACTAAAAACATTTAAACTATGTAATATTCTAAATATTTAAAATAACTCTCAATATCATGTTATCTGCCTCTGTAGGTCTCCTAACAAAAACAGTGATGAAACTAGGGATGTGAACGTTAAGTCGACTAAAGAGTCACCCTCACAAGTCAGCACCGGGATTACTAGTCAGTTAAATTAATTATTATTCTTTCAGCCCACAATTTCTGTCAAATGTTGTGCTCAAACTGCAAAGCAGCCACTAGCTGGGGATGTAGCCATAGACTGGCTTTAGCTTGGGTTAATTGCCCTGCTCTTCACAACCGGAAGTAAACAAGCATAGTGAATGCGTAGCAGCATCTCGTAGGAGCATTGCATTCAGGCAGCATTTTGATATCGAAAATCGAGATAAAGTTGTAAGTAGTCTCTCAGGTCAAACTGGCATATCGACCTGAGCAATAGGTTGTCACATTTAGCACAGACGTGTGGATGTTAAGCTGCAAGGAGGACCGGAGGCAGAGTGTGGTTAACGCTGTTTGCGTTAGCCACATCCAGCAAATCATATTACATTGTTTACCTGCTGACAATTTTAAATCAATTTTGCTCAATTTAGCCTTTTTTGACAGAGTGTCAGTTAAACAAAAACTAAATTTCAATTTAACTGACGAGGAAATTACTCGGTAAGGAACATAAAACACAACAAAATATTTTAATAGCAGAAAGCAAACTTTAAAAATGGAACTGTCCAGAGGAGATATCAAACAGTAGAAATTGATTATATTAAAGCAGACAAGTGCAGCCATCCCAGAACCTCGAGTCAGTGCCACTAGACTGAGTGAAAACATGTTTGTCCCCACTGCTGTTTAACGGTTCTTTTCTCTGTACATGTAAAATTGCAGTTTAAAAATGAAATAAAGTTATAAAATCAATATGTTAATTACAAATAACTAAATAAAAAAAGGACCTTGTTTTTGTTGCTGTGACACATAATTGTTATTTTGTCAATTAGGTCAGACAGCAACAAGTGGGTATTGGGTTAGTTCTCGTTTATCGTTTGTTCCATGTTTGGAAATTACTTCCACTGATCCAAAATCAAGAAAAGATATGCAGCAGAGTTACAACAAACGTTCTTCCTGCATGGCCATGTCTATCAAAACCTTTTATAAAACGATTAATTATCTCTGTTTTGATCAGAAAACAATTCCAATGAGTTGTACTCTTTCTTGTGGACGTGGCCAAAGCCGACTTAACTTTGCACACTTCCGCCTTCTGCCACCTTCGCCAGCAGCCAAAACAACTCATAAATTCAGACAATAAATCCATTTGAGCTGTTAAGCTCATCTGATAAATCTGAGTTTGGAACAACAGCTACTCATTCACACAGGTCAGGTCATTTGGCCACACCTTCTTTTTTTTTTTTTTTAGACACATATGGTGTCGGGAACCAAAACACAAAAACCTGCACTGAGTAGCAGTTGGTGTTATTCCCAGTGATAACAGCAACCTTACACCTATCTGTCCCTCCTGCCTTATCTCCTGGTTACATCAAACAAGCCTACAGGCCACCCACTCGCTGACAGCCAGCAGCACTAACCGGATACCTATTGTGCAGCACTACAACATAACAAACTGTGTTACAAAACAGCATCAGGGCCAGGGTGCAGCTCACCTCTGCCCACAGTGATCCTAAAGACATACCGAGAGGACACAACATGACCTTTTCAAATTAAAGTGTATTCTTCACTACACAAAATAAAGAGGAGGTCTTTCTCCTCACACAGCATGCTTAGAGGCTAGCACATATGTCATGTCTCCTGACAGAGGAGCTCTATTGACACAAAGAAATGTTAGTGGGCCATGAGGGGGAAGCAGCAGACGGTGCTGCTGGGAGCTAACTCTGCAAAATGGAGTCTTGTTTTCGACTGACAGGGCTAAGCGAGAGAGAGAGAGAGAGAGAGAGAGAGAGAGAGAGAAGGAGGGGGTCATCAAGGGGCAGACGTGAGTAGAGAAGGGAGGAGGAGGAGGAGGAAGGAGAGTGTAGGACCGAAAGCCACTGTATCTTTAAAATAATGAGCCATCTCCTCCCTCTCTCTACATAGGTTTAGGAGAGGAGTATAGGGGACATAGAAGAGGAAAAGGGCGCAAATAGGGAGGCAGAGCAGAAATTAAGTCATATGGGAAAAAGGTCTGGCGAAAAAAAAAAATAAGGAGGAAAGAAAAGGGGAGGTAAAAAATGATGGGAGGGGAGTAAGGGGAGTTAGTTAGCAGGGGTGAAAGTGTAACCTGAGCCCAGGCAGCAACACAGAGTGACGTAAGGGACGTAACAGGACGGTTGGAGATCACATGCTTGAATGGAGAGTCACTATTGACCACTGTTACATGACAAGTAAAAGGCGCGCACACACACACACACGCATATATATAAACACACTGAGAGGCTCTCAGGGGGGATAGAAGGGTTGGGTGGCTACCTACAGGCCTCACTCAACAATAAGCCATGTTTAACTACAAAACAAACAAATTAAGCTTCTGACTGAATATATGAGGGAAGAACAGGGACACAAAGACAGACAGAAAAACAGCATGGTAGACAAAAACACACCTGCTGCACAATTTTCCATTTTGTGCTTTAAAAGAAAGCAAATTGTCTGGCAGAGATGACTTACATAAACAGACCCCACATTTAGAAAAAAAAAAACTGGTAGACAGTGTGTGAGGGGTGGGGGGTTTCATTGGACAATGACCGTGACCCCTCTCTAGCCCACCCTCCCATCAAGGACCACCCATTAGCAGACAGCTTGATGCTCTCCCTGGCTGTACAGGAGCTCTTAATTACAGTAACAACCCAATCAGCCACTAATGAGCCCGAGGGGTGGAGGGGTGGAGGGGTGGATGGGTGGATGGGTGGGGTGGGGTTGGGTGGGGGGTAAGGGTTGCATCGGAGCAGACCAGAGAGAAAGGAATAACAGAGCGCAGACTGTCTGGAACGTACTGTACCATACTCTGTGGACCTCTATAGGAGAAATGTGGGCCATCCAAGCCGCCTCCCCTGTCTGTTTGACACTTAATTTGGCAGCAGGAATGAGAAAAGGAGTAGGAGGGATGCATAGAGGAGTGTCAGACAAACAGAAAAAACATAAAGCTTGGAAAAGGAGCGAGGTGAATGGGTTTAAGTTTTTAGAAGAAGACAAACAAACCGACTGTTTAGTTAATAAAAAAAGTTCATAGAAATTTGGAAGAACCATCAGTTCTCTTGATGAACTCGATATTTGTCACCATGTGTTCAACTAGAGTTAGCTTAAAGCTCATTTTCATCTGCAGCCCTTTTGGGGGTCAATGGAAAAAGTGTTAACAAATGTCACATTATCTCCCTGTCAGCAAAGGATACCATCAGATCATAACGTCCTCTCTTTGTCAAATTTGAAGTAGAATATCGCCCATAATAACCCGCTATTTCCACATAGTCCGTGCTCGCCGCGTTCCATAAACCGCTCCTAATCTAGTCAATGCTCCTGTTTCCTCATCACACACCGCAGTCCATGTCCAGAGGCTGGCTGCGCTCTGCTGTTCAGAGCAAAACAGTGGCGCTGACGGAACGCAGCCCGCACAAACTATGCTAGCACCCCATATTTGCACTTCACATATGACTTCATTTGGCCAGTGCAACTGAGGTCATCGCAATGTAACAGCTATCTGTGACAGAAAGTGTCTTCTCCACTATTCAGTAAGCGCTCATAGCCGCAGCATCCGTTATAGTGTAGCTACAATTTCAGACAGATTCTTCTCTTATTTTTAGAGTTGTGCTCCCTGCAGAGAATTTAATATGCATCAACTAACTGTAGCTGGCTGGCAGTGAGAAAGTGGATCACGGTGGCAGCTTTAGAAGGTGAGAGTGGAGCCCTCTGTGGCCTGGGGAAAAGCCTGCCTCTGCCTTTCAGTGCAGGAGAGGGCAGCCGCACGTTAGCTTTGTGTGAAACCAGACCTGTCCAGCATTAAACCAAGTGACGGCTAACTCTGGACTGTGAGAAGTTTCCTCTCTCTGTCAGCTTAGGCGCACGTTGCTGCTGACGAGGTGATCTGCTGATTATAGATTTGTCAACAGCTTGGTTGCTGAACAAACCCCTGGAGAGAGAATATGCCAGTGCATTGCCAAGTGGACTGCCAGTGGAAAAATGAATTTGTTTGTTAATATAGCTGTGGAAAGTCCTGAGAAGTAGAGCCAGCTCCCTGAGCGCCCACTGCCAAGCTGTGGCTTCTACTGTGAAAAATGATGCTGAGAAATTGCATGAGAGGCATTCTGATTAACATGTACAAACTTGTACCTCCAAAACAAAGAGAGCTGAGGACCGAAATAACAGTATGTGAGCAAGGGAGAGGCAGAGTGGGGGGAGGGCGGTTCGAAGAGTGGAAATAAGCTAGGGGTGCCATTTAATGAAGAAATAAAGGGAAAACATTTTTTTTTTTACATATCCTGTTAAGTGACAGAATGTAATGATGAGGGAGCAGGCAGCTAACATGTGCACCGTAACCTATCGCCCACATTTGAGGACATCAGATAAAGGTTTTGGCGGGTGCGGCTCCGGAAAGGCATATAGGGCAGAGTAAAGGAGTGTGTTGGTTTGGAACACCTGTTCCTCCATTGCCTCAGCCTCCCATTGAGGAGCATGGCAAAGGGAGCCAGCCTAGTCCTATTTATACATAACACTGGGTCCAGTTACAGCTGTGGCACCGGGCCAGGCTGTGGCAGATTGAAGCGGGTAAAAAAGAGCAACATGCAGGCGCTGAGCTGTCAGATGGATGGTAAAGAGAGGAGAGAGAGGGCCCAAATCAGATCACACTGGTGACTTTGGCTTGCCTCCTTCCCTCGCTCTTCTGGAAATGGGAAAGGAAAGACAAAGAAATAGGTACATACAGGAGAAGACAAAGAAATAGAACATAAACAGAGAGAAAGAATGGGGAAGGAAAAAAGAAGCATGGTGGGGGCAGACAAGGTGCCGGGTGACTGTCAATTGTTTTTAAAAACAATGACTCACTATTTTCTACTCCCACAGAGCTTTGTTCGACCTTGGACTCAAGGCTGCAGGAAGAGAGGAGAGGCAAATGGAGAGACCACAGCAGAATGAGAATTGAGCACTGTTGGACATCTTAAGAGTGGCAGGGTACCTGATAGCCGATTTCCACCATCAAAAGTTGGAAATGGTAGCAAAATAAGGGATCCGTACTGCACTACTTTTTTGGTACCCTTCTGTTGGGGTGCCAAGGGTACGAATCTGACCCTAAAGGGTCCCTTGTTTACCGTGTCCCTGTTCTTCTTGAACGTTTAACTTAATCAATAGCGAGTTACACTGTGTTGGGCTGCTTTGATGTCACACTATCACATAGCTGACGGGGCTATCTCCATCTGGCTTACCAAATAAGGGTACGGTTGGCTGTGGAAATGCAAGCAAGTTCAGGGTTTACCACACCAAACTGTACCAAACTGTTGAACCAAACCGGATTGCTTGGTGGAAACAGGGCTTTAGATCCCACAAGTCAATGTCCACCAACACCAACACCAAATATCCATTGTGTGGACATGTGTGGTCTGAGATGGAAACATGAATTAGGTCCATCTTTAATGTAGATTTATATGAGATACAATTGATGGGAATCTAGAGGTCCTTTCAGCTGCCCCTTTACCTTGAAACAAAAGTGTTATCTTTTCAATCATTTCCCACGTAATATTTATGCATTTTATCTTGTAACTTTGCCTACCGGTTTAATATCTCCCCTGTAGCCATGCATACTCGGCCACAAGAAACAAAACCCAAAAAGTGAATAACTTCAGTCCATATTTCAAGCAGATTATATTGTTTTGCCTTTCTTAGCTCTGTAACGTTTTTAACATTGAAAATTATAGAATTAAAGAGCGTTTTTACACCTAACCTGTTTGCTTCAGTTAAAATGAACTTGAGTCCATTTGCAAAGTTACTGCAGTTCATTTGCGCAAACCCAGGTACGAACCAAACAACTGTACTGAGTCCGCTTGAAAAGGTTGGTCCCGGTCCGCTTTTACAGACCCTGGGGCAGTTCATTTGGAGTAAGAACATGAAACGACCTAAATCTGACCAAACTAAGCCCTCTCTATTCATTTCACCTGAACATGTGTTACAGACCACAGGCATACCTGACGGATCTTTGTAAAAAGATTTGCTAGATGAACAGGATTGCCTTGAGAAGCGCCTTCAGTGACTCCAGTACATCAACATATTATTTTTGAGACATTTTGCCTGTATCCTTTGCCTATATTGATGCCAAACTGAATTTTCCCTACAAGAATTTCCAACCAATTAGAGAGCCTTTTGCTCACGCAGCACACATATTGGTCCACTTGACCTATTGAGGTCATTATACAACAATATAATGAGTCCTGATTCGGACCATAGCAAACAAACTACAGGTGTAAAAACTACCCAAAATGAAAACTGCACCTGCACGTCTAAGAACCTGACATGTTTGCTTTGAATGACCTGCACTTTATATTCTTTTGCTGTAGTAGAAAAACAAAGTTTGAAAAAAATATAATTATTTAGATCTATTTAGTTTTTTTCCTCTTAATTCTATGACAATTTGCAACCAACATGTTCCTTGACAACAAAAATAATTTGACAGCTGGTAATACACAAGCCAAAAAAAATAAAAAATCTGAAAAATTTAGACCCCGCCTTACAAACAGCCAAACCAGGTGGTGTGCTCCAAACAAATAAAAAAGCATGCTGGGGGGAGCAGCATTCCTGACATAGTCCAAGCATTTGGGAACAGACAGAGGACTATGAAACAGGAGCAGGTAATCAACTGAAGGCTGGTCTGTGCAAAAGATATAGTGCAAGACAGACTGACAGACAACACACACACACACAGAGAGAGAATGCCACACTCACACAGAATGACTAATGCAAAAAACATCTGATGTTCCTTTTCATCTTCCCACGTTAGCGGGCAGAGCGTGCAGCGTCTTGGTGTGGTGAGCCTTGGCCTGAGAGGGAGGCAGTCGGGGCTCGGTTCCCCTGCTTGAACTGTAGCCACACGGCAGCAGCTGCAGGGCCCGGCCCCACCAACGCACCGACCCACAAACCAGAGATCTACACATGAGGCTGGACCGGCTATGCCTGCCTGATGGCTCTGGCTTTTTTGATTCTGTATGACTTTCAGAAGTGACTGTGAGGCTTCTTTTCCTATTCAAACCCGCTTCTTGCATTACCAAGGCTTGTATTGTAGTCAATCAGCATTGAGACTTAAGCAAAAGAAAAAATGCCATGTATTCAAATAACAGAGATTTCTAGTTACAACAGCACAGCTTCCCAGGCTGTAGTTCATTGCTGCCAACACTTTCTTTTAGCACTCAGTGACCTGCAGCTACTGTAAAACAGTGTAGGGGGTTACTGGAGGTATTCCTGTAGGGTGAATTGACAAGTGATCTCTAACCAAGCATAGACAATCCTTTTTTTTTTTTTTTTTAGTTTATTGCAGAAAGACTGCCAACTCAAAGATACATAATATTTTCAAATTGAATGCACACTAAGAAGAACACAGTCCTCTGACAGACAGGTCCCTGGAGTGGAGGGTCTGTGGCCATGGCAGTATTGTAAAATTACTTCAATTCATTATGCTGTCATTTAACTGCAAGAAATGATTGAATATGGGCTCCCTCTAACTGTAAGTGTATTAGGAATACTTGAAGCTGGTTCATAAACTACAAGTACTATGGCTTTAAGCTCTTGCTCTCTGTGTCCCTTCTTTCTCTGTTTTGGCATGTCCCTCCAATGTTTTCTCCCTCTACACTCCATACTGTCCTTAAGTGTCTGTTTTTCCCTTCTCAACTACACAACGCTTAATGACTAGTTAGGGCCCGAGCACCGACCTCGGAGCGAGGACCCTATTGAAACTAAAGGAATTATTATTATTTTTCTCCCTCGCCACAATGAATCGCTTATTTGGGGGTCTTAACGTGCACAAAAACTCACCAAACTTCACCCAAAATTCAGTCTCGCGTGAAATTTACGTATTTAAGCGGTTCGCTGAATGGGCGTCGCCGGATGGCTCCTCTGCGCCCCCAAATGTCAGCCAGGGTACTGCGGTTAACCTACATTCACGAAAATTGGTGAGTCATATGTAACTCCATGAGACGATAAAAAAGTACATTATGGCAATACTCTAAAATATACAGTAAGGGGCGCTGGTGGCGCAGTGGTTAGTGCGCGCGTCCCATGTATGGAGGCTGTAGTCCTCAACGCGGACGGCCCGGGTTCAAATCCAACCTGTGCCTCCTTTCCCGCCTGTCAATCCCCACTCTCTATCCCTGATTTCCGTCTCTGTCCACTGTCCTATCTCTCCATTAAAGGCACAAAAGCCCAAAAACAAATCTTTAAAAAAAAAAGTACAGTAAGTGCGCTACGTTCGGTCAAAGTCCAGATTTTGTGATTTTTGAGATTTCACACGCTCTTATATGAATGCACTTGTTCGAGAGCTTTCATCTGATCAATTCAAGTTTGGTGTAAAATGAAAGTAGACAAGTTGAAGATTCACATTTGTGCGAACCACGAGGTTTCACCATAGGGCGTGGCTGGGGCGGGTTCTCAAAAATCTAAAAAATTAAATCATGAATGTGTTCAGGCTTGGCCTGGTATCTTGCGTGACAAATGTGGTGATGATAGAACACTGCATGGGCCTTTGAGCTTGGAAACATAGTATGTCCAAGGTCTTAGGCTGGTCCACACCAATTTTGGGGGAGATATGACAAACCCTGTATGAATAGATAGTTGTAATTCAGAAGTGGTGACTTTCTGTTGTCAACAGGTGGCGCTGTAACTAAAAAAAAAAGTTTAATTATGGATGTGTTCAGGGCAGTTCCCGCGTCATGCATGACAAATTTAGTGATGATTGAACACTGCATGTCAGAGATATGTGACATGTTATGTGATGAGCCACTTCATCAGTTAGTACAGGCTGTTCGGTACCAAGTTGTCCATGCTCAGTCAACATATACGTTTTTTATTGTGTTCAATCCTGTTCAGACATGCAACTCAATTCATGAGCTTTCATCTGTTAGTGTAAGGTTTGGGTTAAAACAGTAGGATTAGGTACAATTTAATTTTCTTGTCTGAGAATAATTCTTTCAAACCTGCCGTAGTGC
Organism: Labrus mixtus; assembly: GCF_963584025.1. Taxonomy (NCBI): domain Eukaryota; kingdom Metazoa; phylum Chordata; class Actinopteri; order Labriformes; family Labridae; genus Labrus; species Labrus mixtus. Next base: position 18,764,209 of record NC_083614.1, on the reverse strand, counting down.
TTTACTCTATGCCAGTGATTTAAAACGTTGGATATTTATTTTCATTGCAGCCCCTGTAAAAACACTGTCAATGAACCTATCGATAAAAATGAGATTCTGGATATATTCAAAGAAAAACAAAATAGGCTCTAGAGCAGTGTTTCTCAAATGGGGGTACGCGTACCCCTAGGGGTACTTGGGAGTACTGCAGAGGGAACGTGACAAATGTCGTTAAAAAAAAGTTGCATCACAGCAAACTAGTGGTGTGCGAAATAACGATCTTAGATTGTGAAAGAATTTAAACGTGCTGAAAATCTGCCAAAACAGGGAGATCGTAGAACAGAGCTAATGTGTTCATTTTATCATGCTGCAGTTCATGCTCCTACACAGACGCGTCTCCCCCTCCCCTTCTGCAGAGCAGGATGCATCGCCCAAAAACGAAACTTAAGAGTTAGACCGTAAAAAGAAATCCATCCCGGTTCTATGCAACTGTTTGAGATATTTCCAAACCGACAGGATGCAATAAACAGTTATCTGAAGAGTTTGCCATGTTAAGGTTGTTCTTCGGGCAGTGACATAACAAACCCTTAACGAGCCCGAGAGACGTTAACAGTCTGCTGAGAGTCAAGTTTATTAAAGCCATTTCAACAACAGTTGATAGGAATTTGTCTTGTAATCCCGTTATTTAAACTGATGTTGCCTGTGTTTTCTGCTCTCTCTTAGTTTTTAAAGTTATTAACAAGCCTCTCCACTCGAAGCTCACCTGTTGTGATAACCGAAACGAGAATGGAACGGAGGGAGGCAATAATATCAGCGAGGTCTTCCATGCACTAGTATCTATGCATGCTGCTTGAAGTGATGTCAGTCAGCAGCTCTTTCTCATTTCGTTCAGTGTGCAGCAGGCAGGTGAGAGTGAGTAACTATGGCGACTGTCTGTCCGTCAATCAACGATGTCCCGCCCCCTCCGTGAATAAAACTCTTAATTCAGTAAAACTTACTTTTGACCATGTGTCACAGAATAATCACATTTTGTATTATGTTTGAAGTGTACATGTTTTTAAATTAATGCATCACTGTATAAAAAGGTACCAGATGAACCCTAACATAGATTTAAAGACACAAAAGAGGACACAATACTAAATCATTCATTTAAAGTGGTGCATAAAAGCCTACAATTGTACATACAAATTTGTCAGAATGCAGGGAAAGACATTTCTCGTGTAAAAAATGTTCTGGGGAGATGTCCAGCCCCCCCATACAAAGACAATTTTAAATAGATTAAACTTATAAGCACAGTATTTGTGCAATTAAAAACATTATACAGGGAAATAAGTTTGGTTAAACTGGTTGGTAACTTGCAACATTTTTCTTTGAGATCAGTATGGAAAAAAATCGTGATAAAATTGTGATCGTGATATGATTTTTTTTTCCATATCAACCACCACTAATACATTTTTATGGGATTTACCTCCACGTATTCTGTTCCTCCCGAAGCACTGTTTGTCTTTTGCAGGATGATATAAGCCAACAGTTTTACGAAGACCACATACATTTGTTTAGTAATGTTCTTTTCCCATTTTTTTTCCTGAAAAATGTCTTTGGCTGGATAAGGGGCTACTTGGCTGAGAAAAATTCTGAAAGGGGGTAAACAAGCCCAAAAAGTTTGAGAACCCCTGCTCTAGAGTGACAGTGTAATTGACTGATTCAGTACAAATTTGAACTGATATGCACTAAATGGTTTCCAATGTTAACAGAAACAGACTTTGTGGATTTGTTACAACTTGTATCACTGTCAGTGATTCAATAATGGCTGTTTATTCATAAAAATCAAAACTGACCCCCTTAACACTGAACCAGACAAGTTAATAAGAAAAAAAAGATAACATAAAATACTCTAATTAAATTGCATGTCATTTTTAATTAAACACTTCTATTTAGCTTTAACTTTCTTATTAGGTGTCATGACTACAGCGGGTGAAATGGCACAGAGGGGTACAAAACAATAAAAGGGGGCACAACATAATTAGAAGATGCTTTGTATGCTCTTTCTGTCAAAAGTGGTTCTCTTATTATTTAGCCCATCTGTTACAAACATGTTGCCCGTCCGGGTTTTCAGTAGCTCACCAAGAGGTTCCCAGACTGTCCAAAAGACAAACAACAAATACCTAAATAAACGTCTCTTCCTACTTCATGCCCCACCCCCTTCAGTGCAAAAATAATTGTATAGGTATATAAGCTGTCAATAAAACAGGTGAGGTGATGCTTGTATAATGTTTGTCAACACTTACATGTTGCCAATCACATGTAGCAGCACCAACCATCCACAGGTCCAGTCAGTGAGGCTGTATGCTAGCTGAGCTGAAGTGAGGCGATCAGTGCTATTAGCGAGCCTGTTGGGCTAGATTTATGATGGACAATGAAGGTAGCCATGCCAAGAAAAACACTATTTTCACACGGAGTGCAAAATAGAGTTGTTCTTTTTTGACAAATGTGGAGAACAAGTGTGTGTGCCTCATCTGAGATAGCAGTGCTTCAGTCTGCAAAAGAAGCAGCCTGGAGCTTCCCTGAGGTCCACGATAACTGTGTACTTGACTTCCCTGGGGGCGGCATGTTAACGAACTGAAATGGTGAACGGGCTGAAATTCACACTTACAACAGTAATCTCTGTTCACCCTATTGCAAATAAGACAAGCACAGCAACGTGGGCATTATTTTAGGTTGCACAAATTCTGAACAAAGCACAAGAAGCCATTCACCAGCGGTGGCGGTGGAATGGTGAAGGAAGTGATAGGCGGTTCAGGGGGCATAAAAGTAAGACTGAATTGACATCTGCTATTGCTGACATGCAGCTCGGTGCTAACACAGTGATATGGAGGGTGTCTGACCTTTCTGCAGATGCAATGGGGCAGCAGGAGAAGGACATGACAAGGTGAATGTGGTTTTCAATTTAATGTGGTGAGTCTGTGAACTCAAGTGAACCTATGTTGGCTGTGTTTGTTCGGCTGCTGTTGGTGTGGTCTTTATTTGGCTTTCCGTACTTTTATGACATGAATCTGATGAAACCTGAATTCAGTAAAAGACGGGACATATGAAAATGTCAATGACTCTACAAGACTGAACTTAAGTGGGTACACTCAGGCACACACCTCTATTCTGGACTTAATGCAGTCATCTCACTAACTTTAGAAAGAGTGAATGTACTTTTGTACATGAGTACCAATAAATGGTTGAAAGGTTTTGATAATAAAGACGTTGTGATATATTGACATGAGGACACAGAAAAGTTGAAGAAAATAAGTTGTTAAGAAATAGCAGTGTTTTCCTGGACCTCAATGTGAAGTATGTGAATTTAACACATTCAAATTTGAAACATGAATACTACGTACTTTCTACAGAGTAATGATGTTACTTTAACATGTTCTTATTGAAAATGTGATCTTTGGGTATCGAACTGTGATGTGTCTACATTTGCATAATTTGTTTTGATTCATGATGTGAATAAACACAAGCTATGTGATGCAAGTAGCTCTCTGCCACTTTCAGTTTTTCAAAGTAGCTCGCCAATGAAAAAGGTTTGAGACCCCTGAACTAGAATAATGTTGGTGAGGATGCAGAGTGCATAAAGCATATGCTGTTAAAGTAGATAAAGCATAAAAATAAAGGAGAATACAGCTAATAAAGGGTTTGACACTCAAAGTGTTCCCATTGGAGATTAGTTTGAGTGAGAATGAGAGATGGTCATGTAACCTGATGCAGTGTGTGTAATTGTGAAAACAAAAAAGTTCCCAAAATTCTTTGTTTTTGCTGTCAATTATAGTTAAAGAATGAAAATCAGTATCTGACAAATATCAGTATGGGCAGGGCAGAAAATCGGGGGAAGGCCAAAGAAATTGCATTCAGCGCATCTGTAGTTCTCTAACGTGCCAACAAGCACGTTAGAGGTTTACAGTACACTACAGCACAGGCAAAGTAAAATTACAATAGTGTCACAAAGTCTATATAAAGACATATGGAAATATATCCTATTTTCTGCCATCAAGCATGAATAAAAATACAAATGGCATTAATGCAGAGAGGCTAGAGGTTTATTTAGACAGGGGAGGTGAGGAAAGCACTCTAGCCTACTGCCAGCACAGCTAGTGCTGTCACCATAGTAACCCACCTCAAGCTAGATCATCAGGACAAAAACAGCCCCCCCCCATCATCACACACCAAATACACACACCATTACATTACACATACAAGCATGAGTACTTGTAAAAGGAAAAACAGACACAGCGTGGCAAACACGGCAGAGTCAGACATGTCCATGTGACCGGCTGCTGTTGTTCACTTCCTGCAGGTGTATGTGTGTTAAGCATCACTTAGACCCAGCTGGAGCGAGCAGGCTTAATAAAAGAGGAGAAAACAAAACAAAAAATGGGGGAAAACGGAGAGAGTTTTCAAATGGATGGATTTTGCACTATTAAACGGTTTGAAAGACGATGCTTTCCCAACGCACAGAGAGTATTAGCAGGTGTGTGTGTTTGTGTGCTACGTAAGAGACAGATCTGCAGGCTGTACACATCTGCAGTGTGAAAGAAAAACAAATCTGTGGTTTAGTGCGAACCCTCTTACCCCTGAACATAAGGGGTGGGGGGGAGCTCACACAACGCAGTAAAAACGCATGGACACCAGAGGGGGAGATGGAATAGAAGTACGGTACCCATTCACTCGACTATATTTCTCTAATATCCAGGCATATCTCTAGTAGAATGCACAGGAAACAACTAAGTGAGAGGGAAACATGAGTTATCATTCATTGGCAGAAGGACTCATTGATTTGATGCTGATTAGTGTCTTTCAGTCATAACTTAGAATATGAATGAATGTGAAGCTGGATACTTCAAGTTGAAGTCTGATTTTCATCTATTTTTTAAAGGAAAATTAGGAAAACGTGATAAATCAATACTTTGTTTTACAAGAAAAAGGTGCCTTATTTTAACACAACTGCAAGCTTTTTCAAAGCAACAATATGCAGTGATTGAACAAAAATGTCAGCAGTAGCCATATCCTGCACATTCACAACGTGCAAACTTTTTTGACATACTGTTTCAAACAATTTTCATTATACATTTCTACATGACATATTCACAACCAGTTATTCCTTAAATTTCAAGCTGAAATATATTTCTATCCTCAATAACAGTTATCAATGCTATGAGTGTGTATATGTCATTAACTGCTTGGAGAATGACCTGGCACTGTGTCAAATGGTTACTTCTCAGTCATATGACAGTCCTCAAAATAAATTTAACCCATCAGGCTCAGTTACATGGCTACTCAAACCCGACATATACACTCCACACGCACATGCATACACTTGCACGCACACACACACAAATATCCCATTGCACTTACACACTCAGACACATGATAGAGATACAAAAGGGTTGTCATTTGCAAAAAGATAGCTATGCAAATAACTGGACATCCTAAGACTTTCAGCTTAATTGTTAAAACAACAAACCCAAATTTGATTGGTTTTTGTTTAAGATTAATTTTTTTATGGAAAAGGAATAGTTATTTCTCAATAGAATAAAAATCAAAAAAGATATTTGTTGAGAAGGTAGAATTAAACTAATTTCGAAGAACACAGCTGGGAGACTTAAGCCATCCAGTTTCCCCTTTCTTAAGAATCTAATGAATTTCAGACAAATGTTGCAGCTTTTCTCATTGTTTAAAAATTCAAGAGGAGCTTTTACAAGCAGAAGTAAAAAGTTGCAAGACCAATCCCCCACATTGTTGAGCTGTTTGAAACTCTTGAATCTATTCCACAGCCCTGTTACATTGTACACAGGAAGCTGTTTCTTCACATCTGCATGTATGACACAAACGTACACATTTATGTCCGTGATGTCAGAGACCAGGGTTAACACAGAAAGGCCACTCTTAAAACAATGCGAGGATCAATGTCTGGCAGAGTTGGGCATGTTAACTGCTCAAAGTGTGACCTTCAAATTATGGCATGGCGTGTAACCACAAGAGCTCAGATACAGATTCCCATGATGTGACATAAACCACTTAGCTCCAGCTCTCCTCTCTCACACTTTTGTAGAAACATCTGGAAACGCTGTTAAAATGTTTTCTGCTTACATAAAAAGTCTGCAGTCTGCTGAAATGCCTAAACAACAGAAAAACATTTGAATGTATTGTGCTGGTCAAGAGCCAACCAATCAAGGCAGACTTTTTTTTTTTTTCATTTCAAGTTAAGTCCTTTTCACTTTTTTTCAATGGTTGTTTCCTAAGCTAGGGTATAAAATAATTCATACTTCGGTCCTTTTCCCAAAACATTGTACTTTTTAGTCAGCTTGTTCAACCTCTTCAGGTTTAGAGAGCAACTATGCCAGGGAAAGAACTCAGGATTAACAGGAATGCCAGACTGCTGCAAATGAAAGGACAGAATAAAGACAAATAGCTGGGCCTAAGCTAGACCTAAATGTCTGGTCCTGCCTGCAAAAGTCTCCAAAAAGATCCCTTTGCTGATCCGTGCATTGCAGTGTAGGCTTAACTTGGATTTTCCTGTGTGAAGTCACCAAATGTTAAAATAGGTCAGATCCAAACAGCAACAAGGACTATCAAATCAGATTGTTGCAGCATAGCATAACAGCGCTCTCTGTGTGTTTGTCTTTGAGTGTGTGTGTGTGTGTGTGTGTGTGTGTGTGTGATCCCTGCACCCCATCTATCCCCTCCCAACTCAACTACGTTTGTGTACAGTGAGCAGACATTTACATAAACAGTTCTCTATCTAGGAATGGGAGTCAGAGCAGAGGGCATTGACCTAGCTCAGCATTAAAAACATATCCCTGTTCATCACAGAACTGTAAAAACTGATGGACATACTTTGCTGAATAATGTGTAAAAAAAAATGACACCCAATCACCATATCAACAGAAGAGTGAAGAAGAACCTACCAGTTACCAATTCAATCGAGTACCTCAATTTTTACAATGCCTCAAGGCAAATATAATCTGGACTAGTCTGGCTCTGTAGGAAGGCATTAAATACATTGTAATTGAAATTCACAGACTTATTTATGTACGGATGTTTAAATTCAGCAGATCATGAGCGTCTGTCTGTGTTTCTCTGTCCTGATCAACGTCTCTCTACTGTGCTCTTGTGTTGCTACCAAGAGTGAGTTTTTCTTCTTTGACACAATCACACATTTCCTTCATGCTTCCTCTCAGACGCAGTGCCATGATATACATTTTGGCTGATCCTGAAGAAGTTACAGCTCTTTCCTTTTCTCATACCATATTCTGTTGGCTTCTTTTAAAGATATTTCTCTGAGCACTTAAGATACTCAGACAGCTTCGCTGCTATTTTAATTGACACACGTGTTTAAAGCAAGCTGCTCTAAAAGGGCAAAAGACACTATGGATGATGTTGACCAATACTTTCATTTCGTACAACACATAGATTATTATTCTGTTTAAGAAAGTCCCCTCTTTGTAGTGATCTGTATGGATTATCATTGGTGTATATTTATAATGCAGGAAGGGAGATAGCTCGTCAGTGGGTGAGCTAACAGGCTAAAGAGAGCAGTCAGCACCCTGGGCGGTCAGTTGATAAGTGTGTCTCAATAGAAACTGTTAGTGCTTGTAATAGAATATATGGCTGATCAGAGTAGGCTGGAACGTTCAGCATTATCTTGCACTTTTTCTGTTTTTAAGGAGATTTTTTAAGGTCAGTTTCAAAAGGAAACATTTTTACAACTGTGAAATAAGACGCGAACCGTCTCAGCAGAAGCAGCATCAGTCACTGTGGATGACATCGATGAAGGAAGGATTGTAATCCTTGAGAAGTTATCCGACTTTTACCTGATTAAGTCCCTGTCCTGCACTTGTTTGTTGCTCCTGATTGTATTTTCTGCTGTTTTCTCACATCAGATCACCCCAACTTCACGCGGAAAATTCACTAGGGGGCTGGCACAAATACTTTGGTTAAAGTCAGAGTGTTCACACATGCAGCTCACCCCAAAAACTTCAAGAACTTATTAGCAGTTTTGTACAAGTGTGAAAGCACTATGGTAGAGCTAATGAAACGATTTGGCTGTTTTGACCACTTTATTTCTTCAAACTTGGATTTAATCACTTCAGACCTGAATCTTTGAGAGCTCCAGGGCTAACTGCTCCCTCACATTTCAAACTAAATATGGCCACTCAGTCTCCGAAAGCACAACAAACACAACATCAGCAATAATTTGTAAGCTTTTCAAAAACATTACTTTTTTATTTCCTCTTCCTTTTCCACATCAAACTTGTGGTTTGCTAGCTTACTGGCTGATTTGACATGTTTACAATGTTTACCTTGATGTAATTTTGTGATGCAATTAAGATTAGTGGAAATTAAACTGTTCCAAGTGGCTCCAAATGATGCTGACCGAGACACTCAGCTGAAATTAAAGTTCAATTAAATGTGCAGAGTTGCCTGAATCCCTCCATTATCAGATTTAGAATCAATTCCATAAGAACTGATAGTGTCAAAGCCTGACACAATTTTCTAGCTTAAAAAAAAAAAATGTTGAAATTATACTGAAGTGTCAGTTGAAAGCAGTCTAAACTGATTAAACAAGCAATCAAGGGACATGTATCTATTTATTTGTCGAACAATACAACTGAATTATGTAGTCGAAGGTTTTCCGTCTTTGGTTTGTATTGCTACTTCCAGACACACACAAACATTGCACATAAAATGAAAAAGCTAAGAGAAAGGGATGTATGGAAAGATCAGTGCAGAGGAGGAAGCATTTAGGTAAGGCACCCTAACAGTTCATTTCCTTTAGCAGTACATATTGCCTTCCTGGCCAACACTGGAAAAGTAGCACACAGCTGCTGGAGCCTTAGTTCATGACCCCCATTGTCTTCTGAGTTTGTGAACATGGACTACCCAAACTTACAATGGCAATCTGCAATAAGCACTGTTGATGCATTGTGAAACCCACCGTTCTGCAATTGACTTAGTGAACATAGAGTAAAGGCTGCTTAGATAAAAATGTATCCGAGCAATGGACAAAATAACTATTATTGAAGTATTTATGTACCAGTCAACGTCAGAACAGCCACAGGAAATTGCTTTGACCTCATTGTGATGTACACCATATGTCTCAAACGGTGAGTAGACTCTATGAAATCTTGATTTTGTCTATAAGAAGTTGTGTTGTGTCTTAAGTTCGAACAAGCTTAAGCTTCGCCTTAAGCTCATTCATTTATTTTTTAAGACTCATCATTCAGATCATTCTTTATCTCTTGCTGATTTCATTAAAACACCAAACAGGGTGTTCAGGGCAAACAGCCTAGAGCTAAAAAAGCAACCCTCTCTCTTATGGTCCTGCTGTCTTAGTACACACTGTTCTCATGCATGATCACCTCCTCCGGACACAAACATGCACACACACACACGGAAAACATACATTGCCCGGAAGTGGGCAGGTCACGAGCTGAGAGATGAGATCCTGCAGACAGCACAGGGTGGCTGGGGTGCATACTGAAATACTCACTCTCACTCTCACTCACACACACACACACACACACACACACACACACACACACACACACACACAGGCACCTACACGGTGGGCCACTTCAAACACATTCCACAGCATGCATAGCATTGTCGGGAAATGTCACCGTGCACTTCACAGTATCTAAGAGGACAACAAACTCACACAGTTCTACTTCTGAGTTTTACTGACCAACATATATCTCCATCAGAAAAGTTCAAAATGCACTTTTTATTCCTAAACATAGGACATAGCCTCAGTCATGGTAGTATATGTCAAAGTGGAAAGCATATATAACAACACATGCAAACACAAATGCACACTACCCTTTCCAACAGATCTGTGCTTACAAGCCTGAGAGGAACACGACGGGGGCAAGGCGCCCAGTTGCACAACTTGTTTTGCGCGAGTTTAGACCGGGAGACTGCTTAGCGGTTACTTTAAAAACGTTTGTTGAAAACTATGACAAACAGACCAATCAAAATCAACTAGCAACCTGTAAAGCAGCTTTATCACATTCACATTCTCTATGCAGTCAGCAGAACACAGCCACAGCGTGGTCTATTCATCAATACAGCTTCCTCTTTTCCATGACTGAGGTGGAGATGTCAGGCTGCGTGAGGATTCAGAATTAAATAGTCTAAGTATTTTGGTTGTTGTTGTGCCCCCACCCACCCTTACTCTGAGGCATACACATCTCAAGAGTGCCAAATATGGTCATTTCCCAGAGAATAGAGTAAATCAGGAACCAGAAACAGCCAATGACATGTACCCCACTCCCTAAGAGAGAGAGGGAGAGGAAGAGAAAGAAAAAAAAGAGAAAGGAGGGGTACCAGCAGCCCTTTCTCATAAGACCCCCTTTCATGGGCCTCTGTTCTGTCTGCATACATGACCTGTGTAAAGTAGCGAGAACATTTCCTTTGAACATGGCCACTTGGAACAATTTATATACTCAAAGTAGATTTTCCTGAACTTTACTAATAGAGAAACAGTCAACACTATATTAATAATGGTTTCATTTGGTTGATTTCTAATCCTTAACCAATATTTTGAACACAAACACTAGATTGAAACACTTTGTGGACTTCAACATCTAATAAGCACCTCATGCAAATCACTATAAAAAATTGATTGATCGACAATAGAAGAAATACATGCCAAATGTTAAACCACTTATCAACAAGTCAATTATCATTATGTATTATAGACTTTTCATTCAAGACTATCTCTATTAAGAATGAATGGTTTCCATTGAGACTTTCATTCATTCAAACCAAGATAACACTTATAGTAACTTATGATTGTCACATGGTCAACTGGGGTGATCTATTTTAAGTAACTAAGTCAGCTTTCCTCCTTCATTTAACTATTCATACTGTCAAATTCCATGGTAACAAAAGTGAATGCAAGAATTCTGACTTAAAACTTTAATATAAAATGAGATACTTTACAGCTGGAAAGTATTTTAGTAGTCCCATAAAGATTAATATCAAATGTATCTTCATAAGAGATCTTTCAGGGTCAGAATGTGGTAGTGCTTAGCTGTCAGAAAAAATACAGTTTATTTTATTGTATGATTACTTGAATGCAACAGAAGCCTGAATAACCTCATCTATAGAAAACAACATACTGCCTTGTCATTGATCACTGCTGTAAAGACGAGATCATTGAGTGGTTTAAAGGGGGGATCTCTATCGACTGCTCTCTGTATCTCCACAAACTGCTTAGATTATTTAGATTTTTAAAACAACATCGGATTCCATTTATTTAAAAAAAAATAAAAAAATAAAAAAAACACCATGCAGGGCAGGCATGTTCCGGAGAGGAAGACGCCCACACTTTGGTCCGATCTTGAGCTAAATGCAATGTAGGCTAATCCAACACCTATAGAGAGACTTCTAAGCGTCGGCGGCTAATTTGTTTACGTTCCTGCTGCAGCAGCGCCCTACGTGCGCGCGCGTGAGTATTGTTTGTGGCGTGTGTGTGTGTGTGTGTGTGTGTGTGTGTGTGTGTGTGTGTGTGTGTGTGTGTCGCAATGAGAGGCCTATAGCTGCTCACACAGGGCCAATCCTGCTACTCCCAGTTTAGACTCGCTGCAGCAGACCACACTCGTCCAGTTACAGCGACTAATCTGGCCGTGAGGCTGGTTCTTCCGACACAGGCCGCTAAAATATGTACCTTTAGGAGTCATCGCGAGGGGGTGTAGAAATTACACGACAACGTCACTGAGGAATATCAATTATATGCGCGCGGCCACGTAAAGCATTCACAAGACGACTGAAATGAGTCCCTTCATTAGACCCTGTATGAAATATCACTTATGCGCATGAGCAAGGGATAAGGTCCCGTGACTAAAATTGTACATTTTAAATGTATCAAATAAAAATAAAAAACTATATTGACAGCTCTATTACCCCAATAATATCCACCTGGGTAGAAAAGATTTTTTACTTTTTTTTTTCCTGTTTAATCATTAATAACACAAAAATAATATTATCGTAATAACTGTTTTTTAATGTTGTGTTTTTTTTAAACTGTCAGCTCATTCCACTTAGACAATACACAGGCTACACTTAATGTCTTAAGTGGTGTGTTAATGAGATGTAAACAAACAAACAAACAAATAAATAATTTTTAAAATAAAGTGTACCATGACAAATATACAGAAACATCGCAAAACAACTTGGAAAAAATAAATACTTACTTTCTCCGTTTATTAGTCCACACTGGCACACAATGCAGGTGCAGATGATAAAAAATACAATTTGTGCTCGCAGCTTTATCGTCCACCGTCTCATTTTGAGTTGAGGGTAAGTTGTGCTCTCCTCTTGAAGGTTCCCAGTTCAATTCAAACTGTTTTATATCGGAAAAGGCGTTTGAAATATCAAAAGGTGTTAAAGAAAATGTTTAAAAAATTGCCTCCCGTGATACGGGAGGAGTTGGTAAAAAAAATGTATGAGTATCCTCCCAGCCAAGTTTGTGATGTAGCCTATGTGAGCCCTGGAAAAAATGCAGACCACTAAATAACGTGATCTTGGGTTCTGGCAACACATGTGCGAGTAAAGATCTTCATTTTCCATAAGTGAAGGCGACAGTCCACGTTCATCTGTTTAATTTTGGTGCTCCGCTGAATCAAGAGGGAAATAACAGTGTAATTATAAATATCCCACACGCATGGGGCTAGTGTGGAGGTCCATTGGCCCCGGGCTCATTTCTATGTAATGCGCTGATTCAACGAGGGGATAGACGCTTTAAAACAATTGCTATTAAGTATTTTTCTTGTGAACTGCGTTAAAAACAATTTCCTCTCCCAGACACAGGCTGAAGTTATAATGGATATCGCGTAGTATAGAGCCAATAAGGGGGTTGGCAGGGTTTGCGCTTTCCCCTTTGAAGTCCACAGGTCTTCATAAATCCCCGAGTTTGGTGGTATCTTCTCAGAAGCTCGCCCTTTTTAAGACAGATGGGGGGCACATCCCAGGAAACTCCTCCGAGCAGCTACGTGCAGGAAAAACGTGCGGCGACCACAGCTTTCCCTCTACTACGACCTTCCTCTGAACTCCTTCACCCCCGTTGACCACCACGCCGCAAACGAAGTGAACACTCATAAAACGACGAAAACGGGAGAAAGAAAACAAAGACGGGGAAACTTGGCAGGTGAACTCCGCTGCTTGCCCATCCAAGGTGAGAGGGGAAAAACGACAAAATAGCGGCTCCGTTTAAACCCCGCACGTTTCGCTTTGAAGTGAGGAAACTCTCCACCACGCCGCCCGTTTCTTTTTCTCAGATTAACGTTAGCCGATGGGGGAAAAACAGCTAACGTTAGCGAGCTAATCCAAAACAACGAGGTTCCAATGTCGGCAGTAGTGTCAAAACATAAAAGATAAACACCACACGCATACAGAAAGTCAGTATTCCGTCTTCTATGGTCAAAAAAATAGGTAAACGAACAAAATGAGCCTAAAAAGACGGGTCAAGTGTGTAAAACTTGGATTCCCGTTCCGTTTAGCTCTCCCTCAGGTTCCCCCTCTTTCCGTCTCTCCTTTCTGCTAGTCTCTCCAGTAAACAAGTCCGCCAGTCACCTCAGCTGGAGCGATTGTGGACTGCTGGAAAACCCGGAGCGGATCGCGGTTTACCACACGAGCTGGCTGAGTCCGGATCCGGACTGTCTGATTGGTGTTAGAACACCGGTGCTCTTTGTCGGGCAGGGGGAGTCGAATACACATCAACACCTCCTGAAAGCTGGTGGACATAAATGTTCTGCTTTTCGATAGATGTGTCAATAATAACTGATATGTCGAGCAGATGATCCCCCTTAGTTTGTTTAGTTTGTCGCCTGCACGAAGTGTTAAAAGGAATATTCACCTGTTAATTTTTTTTTCTCATTTTACTGTTGAAATCCATGCCCTGTTACATGTAGCCTAATGCATTTGTGGAGCCAAATAAATATAGACTTATATTTTATTTTAATTGTCTTGAGGTCTATGACATGACAATGAAAACGTGTGTCATTGGAAATAAGTCCAAACCCATTCACTTATCCTATTCATGTCACAGAATAACGTATTCTCTTCACATCTGAGAAACTGACATCTTAATCTATTTATTAGGCTATATTCGGCTTAATGTGACTCAAATCATTAATTTCTAATCAAAAAGTTTCACATTATTTTTTTCTTTGGTTGGTACATTTTCTTAGCTCCAACAATTTAAGGGATAATAGGATAGATCTGTCATATTTTCTTTTTGGCAGGTTTATTAATATTTAAAAATATATAGCCTATTTTAAAATATATTCAATTATTTCAAGACTCATTTTTGTATAAGAGGTTACATGTACTGATTGTGTACTTGTATGTGGATGGATAACATATTATGACTGTAGGCTTTCTACATTTTCATTGTTATAGAACAGAGAGATCTGTAGTCAAAACAAAGCCGCACTGTGTCATAGAGTGTTAATATTACACACTGCCTTGGCTGTGCAGATAGCTGCCGGCAGTAAGAAAGGTATACATAGTTCCCTTAGATTTGAATAGCAAATATTCCTATTATGAAACCTGTCCTTTGATGGAAAAAAGTGCCACAAAATACTGGAAGTACTTCCTCCTAACACCTGAGGATGTCTGAATCTTGAAGCATTAACAATAGATCTAACAGGTTATAATAGGGTGGAACATTAACTTCTTGTTTTTCTTATAGGGGTGCAGTTTGTTTGCTTGGATGGGTACACACTGGTTGACTCGGAGAGCTGAGAGCTTGTGGAGCAGGCTTGTTGTTAAACTTAGGAATGTTGTTACCCAGTAAACAGAGTAAATGAGGTCTTAGTGAGATTAAATGTCACAGGTCTGACAGACTAAGACTAAGTTGTGGAATCTAGTCAAAACAGATCTCTTTTATTGTAGAGACATTTACACACACACACACACACACACACACACACACACACACACACACACACACACACACACACACACACACACACACACACACACACACACACACACACCCCCAGTCCGTCTTTAACTCCTCTTCTTCTCTCCACTTCCAATCGGCTGAAACAGATTTCTTTCTCTTTTCAGTGGGAGTAGAGGAAGTCAAGTGAATGGTGTTTTATCCCACTAACCTACCTAGAGTGCTGTTATGAGTCTACACATACAGCACTTGTGAAGCACTACAGTTGTGCTCCCCGCTCTGTTGTGCTACGAATTCATTTCAGTAGGTGGCACTAAAAATAACTCCAGTAAAATCACTTACTCCACATGTCAAGCAGGGACAAAGGCATGCAATGTTGTGAATAAATAGGATTATATCTGACCTGAAAGAAAGCATAAGGAGCTTTAAGGGTGTCACATAAACATACCGTGAAGATGTCAGCAACAGTGATGTAAGGTTATGTCCATTTCTTTGTACAGTTATAATTAATTAATGACGCCACAAAATAATGTATAATCAAGTCTTGCTTGTGAATGGTTCCTAAACCTTTTATTGTCCTTTATAATGTTCACCTAAGTCGCTCTAATGTGCAGAAAAGACATGTACACTATTCTCCTCTTCTAGCAAGCTGTTAGGAAGTTTCTTCAGACATAGAAGCAGACAAGCAAATAGATCAACTGTATTATTATGGTTATTACTAAGGGTCACTTAAACTCACCTTACAGAAACCACAACAATAAAAAACAGCAACATGTAATAACCTATAATATGTAATAAAAGGGCAACTTAAAAATAGGAGAAAATGACATGGTCACCATAAGAAATTTAAGCAAAAGTTTGTGTTTTTGGCAGGATTTGAAAGTAGGGAGAGAGTTTCAGGGATAGGGGGCTGCACAGGTGACAGCTCAAGACCCAATAGGTTAAGCAGATAGAAGGTTTAGTGAGAAGTATGAAGGAGCATGGGGAAATGGTAAGCGTGTGGATATGAAGGAGATCAGAGAGGTAAGGTAAAGGTCTTGAAGGTAAAAGGCAGAATCCTTGTCAAAGAGCTGAGCTCTGAACCAGTTGAAGTTTATGGAGAGGCTTAAGAGGAAGACCAGAGAGTAAAGAGTTAATCAAGGAGGTAACAAAGGCATTGACAGGAATGGCGGTAATTTTTGTTAAGAGAGACTGCTGGAGGTGTAAATATGTAGAGTCATATTATTGATGTGTGCTTTGAAAGATAGTGTGCAGTTGAGGATGACACCCAGACTCATGATTTGGGGAGGAGAGAGGAACTATGGAGGTGCCAAGTGAGATACTGTCCAATATGGCCAAAGTGGATTTGGAACCAACGAGTAGAATATCTGTTTTACTGATATAAGGTTTGGGAAAGTTTTGAGAGAACCAGATTTGAACTTCAAGTTGGAGAGGGAAGATGGTGGAAGGGTGGAGTTTGGCTTAGAAGACAGATAGAGATGGGTGTCGTCAGCATAGCAATGAAAATGAACACCAGATTTTCTGAAAATATGACCTTTAGAGGTAGGAGGTAGGCTATGAGGGGGACAGAAACCAGACGAGTTCTTCAAACAGATTAATGTCAGAAAGGTGTGGTGACCTGAGCTACACTTATTCTTTTGAGTATTTTTGCAAGTAATGGTAAATAATGACACCAAGAGGGTTTTAGTTTGACACTTTAGAAAAATAACTGCAGGGTTACCAATCACAGCATACGATAGAAGTATTCATATAGCCCACCAAATGTTCCTTTTACAATCTTATCCAACTGCAAAGCATCCATCTGTTCAATAATTGTCAGACGCCATCCCGTTAACAAGGGGTCTCCTTTGTTCCCACTGGTCTGGCAAGGGTTAACAGGTGTAACCAAGAATACATCATAAGATGGTATATGTGGATTGGCGTCAGCTCCATCAACAAAGGCAGGTAGGTAAACTTTCCCCGGTAAATTAACACACAGATTTGCATCCCCCCCCCCCCCCCCCCCCTCTTCTGCAGCCTATAAATGGAGGGATTAATATATTTGAATGGAGAGAGTCTCCTTCCTTTGTTGGTGTGGAAGGCTCAGTAATTAGCTGCCTTGGGAGCCAGGAGGCAGGAAACCTCCGTTCAGCCCCTGTGTGTCTTGTGCATGCATGAGGGCGTGTGTGTGTGTGTGTATGTGTGTGTGTGATCAACCAAGTCCATCAAGAAGAGGGTCATGAGCGTACACATTCAAAATATTGATTTACACAACTGCCTCTCTAATTGTCGCATTCAGTTGTTGTCTCTCAATCACACAGGCCCCATGCATTTACACAATACTTCATGTTGTCTTTTAAAGGTCACACCTTTTTCCTCTCATGCGGAGAAAGTGCACATCACTCATAACTCATCTTATATGTAAAAATACATCCTCTGTACACACTAAATCTGAAAAGGGAGTTTACATAACATACAAAACAGGAAACCTGGGTACACATTATCCGTGACAGAAAGGAAGTTATGCAACTGGTACACCAGAAAACAAACTCCAGAGAATAAATGCATTTTTCAAAAGTTAATGAGATTCAGATCAATCAATCTATCTACATTTGTATAGCGCCAATTCATAACAAATAATATCTCAAGACACTTTACCACAGAGCAGGTCAAATACCTTACTCTTTGTTATATTATCTATGAAGAACCAACATTAATCCACCATGAGCAAAGTGGGGGCAAGGAAAAACTAAACATCAAGCAGAACCAGACACATGTTGAACAGCCATCTGCTGAAACTGTGTTGGGCTTGGAAAGTAGAGGGAGATGCAGAAAGGTGAAGGATAGAGACAAACAAAGCAACAACAACAACATTGAATATATTTGATTTATAGCTAAAGTAATGTAATAATAATAATAATATTGTTAACAGTAACAGCACAGTATGATAATAGACTGATCAGTCTAATATTTACATTAACAACTGTAGTGATGATGAAACAGGGATGACTAAGTATGTTCATTATAGAGGTTAAAGCTGAGCAGCTCTAATATTCACTTTTATATTTAAAAAAATTATGATAGATGTAAGGCTGATATTAAAAGTTGTAGCTCGAAGATTCACTTTAATATTTACAATAATGATAACAGATGTAAGGCTGAAGCATGAAAAGCAGTGTTGTGTTTGCGTGCTCACATATTGTGTCAGGTCTTTGATGTAGAACAAGATCTGCTCTTCTTCCTGTACAGGTGCAGTGGGTGTGTGCAGGGGCACTTGTATTTTTTTGGGTTCTTTCTCAGACCCAAGGCAGTCGACATAATGCTGTCAACACACATTTTAACATCAACTTGATGTTTATTTTTTTTTACAGAGTACAAGACACATTTCTCAACAGTTTGTTGACTTTCTGTATCTCACTGCACCCTATAATTTGTTTCTCCTCAGTTTTTGTATGCGCTATATGTTTCCCTCTATGTGTTCACATTTGACAAAACTGTCCTTACATTGTAAGACAAAGACTTCATATTTCTTGTGTTTATTTTAATGACATTTTTGATGATAACATTTTTTTTTTTTTTTAAACAGAAAGATAGAACAAAACCCATGACCCAATCTGCACATTAAGGCACACTCACATACATTTACACTCGGGGAGGAGGGGTATTAAAAGGCCTAACTAAAAAATGTATTGCATGTTGTGTCAGGAGGACAAAAGCATCCATATCATTACAAATATTCCACATGTGATTCTTAAATGCAAGACGTCTATAAGAGGAATATACATAAAACAAAACAGAAAAATGGAAGGAAAAAAAACAACCAATATACAAATACAATTGCAGACAAATTGAGTTCAAATGTTGCAAAAAGGGGCTCCAAGATTCCTCCCATTTATGTTGACATTTTGCATTAATAATTCCATGTGGACAACCAAAACCAGTTCACGAAATCAGTTCCTGAAGCACGGTGGAGTTGGTGTGTTCCAGTATTTGAAAATAAGTTGTGTTATTTTTGCTTATACTGTACCAATCAATAGTGCTATTTGAATGTGTAAAGTGAGAATTGAGGAATCATGCAAGCTCCAGGATGTGACAATGCCGATACTATCTACCCTACCAACTGGCCTCTATGGTCCCACAACCCAATCTTGAGACTACTGGATGTTTGTGGAGAGCCCACACATCACCAAGGTTATCAAGTGGTCACCTCCCTTCACTGATATTCTTTCAGGTTAGGCCCAAAACACCTTGGGGAAGGCTCAGCAGTTAGCTCAGGCGTTCTAGAACCCCCCCCCCCCCCGTCCCGTCCCGTCCCGTCCCGTCCCGTCCATGCTTCCCTTCACTGTACCTAACTCCCACCTGCAGAATGTATTTGTGCTACCACATTCTAGTCTACAAAACCAAAACAAACTAACACACAACTAGTCCTGGGGCCAAAATTACAGAAGAGAAAAGAGATACAAGAGTCTGTAGAAAGATGTGAGAAAAAGGACAGTTAAGGCAGAGCCAGGGAAAGAAGCCTGTTCAGACTAGAACAGGCTATCCCTGCCAGGTTAGGCCATATGACCTACTAGGGTTGGGCATTTAAAGTAATCTCAAGTACTCGCATTACCTTATGTACGAGTACTGAAGTACTTGTACATAAGCTAATGCAACTTTTTTTATGGAAAGAAAAATTGAACATGGACCTCCCCATGGTCCGCTATGTTTAATACAGTGTTGCTCATCAGTACTGTGTGTCTATAGGATAAACAACAACTTTTCCTCATACATCTTTTCCACATTCATAGCTGTTGTTAGCTGTGATGGTGTATTTTAGCAGCATTGCTCTATAGATGTCCTTGTCAGCTTTTGGGTTAGCCCATCAATCTGTTAAAAAAAAAAAAAAAAAGGATACTTTTTCCTACAAATGTTCCTGTTCCTCTCAGAATGCAACATGATAACTTACTTTTTTATGTAGGGTCGCCATCAAAGTTTTCATTTACAGCATGTATTTCAGTATGTCAAAATGTAACATGATTCTGAGAACATGTGGGGGTTTTTACAAGAGTTGGATTATGTAACTAAACTATTCATATCAAACTATTTTTATTGGTCAATTTATTAGCTGTAAGCTAATGCCATTCAATCGGCCATAGCTGTACTTTTTGTCCAATGCTTATTAGCAATGTTAGCATGCCAAAACATCAAAGTATTTTTTGAGCATGTAAGCATGCTGTCATAAGCCTTAAAGCGCAAAGCACCGCTGACCAGGTTCTGTGATTAGTAGATGAAGAAAACAAACTGCATTTAAGAACTTACACCAAATAAGTCAGGTTGTAGCATCTTACATGTGAGTCTTCTTTATGTCATGAAATTACTTATAAATAATCAATAATACTAAAATTAAAGGATGCTGCTTTGTTGAGTTTTCCTTTATCAGACAAAATAAACTCTGTTTTGATGTGAAGCTGCTACAGGACATGAGACCAAAGCCACGTTTTGAACACATAACCTTGTCCCTGCATTCTAACTTCCTGAGCTCCTGAATGTCATGCTGACCAAGTGAATTCTCTGATCACTTTCAAGATAAAGAAAGACATATAGCAGGTTATTTTTCCAGGGGAAACATTTGACTTCCTCTTTCAGACAGCTCTATCTTTGTAACAATGTCCTGAACTGTAGGACCCCTCAGTAAACCCCTGTCACACTCCCCTCCATCATGTGTGCTTTATGTCCTTTGCGTGTTCACCCCTGGCCTGCGTGTAAGACACTTAACCTCCGTGGGTCACGCACACATCCCAGAGAGCCTTGTTTTCCTACACATGGAGCACAACACACTTATCTGTGAACCAATTAGACTGCCAAGGTCACTTCTGCAACCCACTCCTCTTCTTCCATGCTTTAGCTACTTTTTTCTTCTGAATCTGAATCTGATTTTTTCCCCTGTTTTTCTCTTTCTGACCTCTTCTAATCTTCAAAATTTCTCTCCTTTATTCTCCCTCTTTTTCAAATGTTCCCCTTCTTTCGCTCCTACCCTCCCCTCTATTTGTCCTTTTTCTAACACTGCCATGCAGTTCAGGGGGCCAGGAGGCCATATGCCTGGCTAAAGGATTAGCTTTATCATTGATAAGGAGCTGGGGAGGAGCGTCGCAAGGCAGGCTTGAACCTGAATGCCCTTCCTAAGAGGATGTGTCGGTGACAGCCTTATCAACATTTTGCCAGAGTGACAGGGAGAGCAACACATCCAGAGACAAGAAACACAGTAAATACATTAGGACAGTCAAGGTCAGGTCAATGTCGCAGCTCCCCTGAGCCGCGAGGGGCTCAGGGGGAAAAGGTGTGTTGACTTCAGGAAGACAGTGTGTGCTGCACACCATCAAAGTGCGGCTGTCACACTTCCCCTCACACTGGGAATATGAGGACATTTGCTTGACACGACTTGTTTTGTCGTTTCCTTTCACACGTAAATGTGTACACATGGAGGAACACATGGAGAATACAGGGAAAAACAGATAACAGTTCTTGGAAACATTTTCAATTGAGAAATAGGGTAGTCATTCTTCTCTAAAACATGCCATGCTATCTGCAAATATTGGTGTCACACTCACGTAAACTCATTTGAATTCCAAGTGAAATCAAATGTATTCATGGCTTTTTAAAGTCAAAACTCAAATTAACCATTCATTATATATAAACTATAATTCTTGTCCTTGTTTTTTTGTAGATTTATTTTTGGGCTTTTTGTGCCTTTAAGGGAGATAGAGTTGGAAATGAGGGAGAGAGAGCGGGGACTGACATGCGGGAAAGGAGCCACAGGTGGGTGGGATTTGAACCTGGGCCGCCCGCTTGGAAGACTATAACCTCCATACATGGGGCGCTTGCGCCACCAACATCCCTTCCTTGTTTTTTGTTTTTTTAACGATATACTGCATTTCCATTAGTATTGTGTTATTATTGACTGTAAACAGCCCAACCAGGATGTCTGGATACTTAATCAAACTTAAAAAAGCCATTAAGGTTCACATTAATGGAACCTAATTCTGAGCTGTTCTTTTTCAAGGAGTTTTGGCAATTTCACTGTGTAAATGAGGTTTGTGTTTTTTAAATAAAAGTAAAATTAATGTTTAGGACAGTTTCCTTTGCATTTTTAATACCTAGTAATCCATCCATCAGTGTTTATGATGTCATCAAGCCGTTTGCTGTAAATGCAGACATGTCACTTAAAAAGTTTGTTTCCTTTAAAGCTTTTGATTATCAGCACCTCTCCTTTACTGCATTTGAAAACATTGTGTGACAGCAGATCAGAGCAGATACAAATTCCCACGATTCCAGTGAAATTTGGTCCTGACAATGACCCTCTTTGTCCTCCCTGAATGAATATAACCAACTTTTATTTTCCCTTTCATTAAATCTAAAAGTAAAAAGAAGTGATAAGAAAAGAATATCAGTGTGTTACAGTATATAAACTTTCTTAATAAAGAAGTATAGTATTGCTCCATCTCTTCTTATTTTTATGTCATAAATGATTGTTCAGTGCAGAGCACACAGATCACACACAAGGAGCTGTAAGCATCTGTTGGATGCATACTGTGCATAAACTGAACACCATGATTTCATAACAACTCGTTTTCCTCCAGCAGGAAGTTGTTGGAAATTGGTGTACATTGAAATGTATAAAAGTACAAGCTGGCATGTGGGTGTGCTTGAAAGCAATACATCTATAACGTATAGCAGAGAAATGCTGTTCTGAGTCTGAAAAAAATATGTTTTCCTCAAAAATACACCGACAAAAATAAATGTGACAGGCTTACAGAGGTCAGAGTGCACAATGTATGTTTTCTGACACACAGAGGCTGAATAAGGGAAGGAGGAAACACTTAATTACACTCTGTGTTGTGGGATAAATGCTGCAGCATTGAGTAAGTGTTTACAGAGGAAACAGACCCAGCCGCACACCACCCATCCTGGACATTGCAAACGTCACATAGGTGGAAAATACTTCCTCCTAAAGGATCAAAGGCAGATTACAGCATTCATGACACAATCATTTACAGAGGAATTACTGCTATTCTTGGTTGTAACTTAGCTCACCGTCTGCAAAGCTGTACTTCCCCATGTGAAGTGTTTCTTTCTCAAACTAAATAAGTGACATGGTTGCCAAACAAACTGTCAGAATTCTTGATTAGTTTCCTCTTCAATCTATCTTTTACTATTGATATTCACCCTTCACCTCGAGCCATTGTCAGTTGTTTGACAAGGAGGTTTGAGTGCGTGTTTGTGTGTGGCCTGTACTTATTCGCCTCAGAGGAGTAGCAGTGGGGAGGCCAGGCATCAAGCTATTCTCTCTTCCCAAGACCTATTTCAAGCTACAGCCCTGAGGCGTGCGACTTCAACATCCTGTGACTCAGGCCTGATTGACCACACTGCTGCTCTCTGACCCCACAGGGGCCAGCGGTATGCTAGTTGAAAACTAGAGGAACCAGGGGGCCCCATTGCATCTTGTCTTCACAAGATGAAAATAATAATAATAAAAAACGTGTTTGTTTATCTTCTCACAAGGATAGGGGAAGGGAAGTTAGGGATCAGGGAAGTTAAGTGGGTGTAAAAGTTCAGCTAGGGGTCTGGGATTCAACAAACAAACTGTGACTTTGGACTTACGCAAGCTGAAATAATTGTACTGTAATGTCATTTACTTGACAGAGTGCAAGTGTGTGATGATTGCATGCCTGAAAGAGGCCAGCTGTGTGAGGGTACAGTGTGTCTAGCCCCTATAAATAACCTCAGTTTGAAAACATGAGAGAAAAATAGCCCAAATTAGGACATAAATATTCAGAGTGTGTGCTAAAATAATCAATCCCATTAAGCTTGCAGGCTAAGATTAGCGGGTGATGATTGGGAACATGTTGTAGCTGTCTGGGCTGGACATGTCCCTGCATTTACTTAAATGTTGATGTTTGGACTTAGTTTATTTTGTTGTCGATGGTGGTCAAAGTGTACAAGCACTTGTCTGGGATGGAATGATTGTCACAAAAAGCTAAAGGACTTGTGTGACATTATGCATTGGAATGCTAAGGAAACATCAGTTAGTGCAACATTTATTAACACAAAATAAGAATTTTAGTTGGGCTATTTAAAGGCAAATTCTGGTCTCAAGTTAGTTAGTACAAACAATAGCAAACAGCTGATGTTCTGCCAAAGTCTAGAAGAAAACCCAAACTATAACAGTGAGATAACAAAGAGTAAGCCTATGAAGACGCAGAAGCTGCTGTGGTCATTTGTCCTCACTCATGTGAGTTTTATGTCATTATATGCTGTGAGGTTTAAATGCAAAAGAGAAGATTATACAAAATCTGCACCTTTAAATGAATTCAAAGACGGAACAAGATTTCCTGTGTTTGCTTTATGTTAAATGCTACAATCTGCATGCTAACTTGCTAACAGTGGCAATGCTTACATGCTAAAGTGTAGCATAAATAATGTAAAGAAAACCATGCTCAGCATCTGAGTTAAGCTTGTTAACGTGCGAACATTGGTAACTTAGAATCATACACCAAATTCAGCAATTTCTTTGTTTGCAAATTGGTTAGGACCAAAAGGCCTATGGACCATGAGATTAGGCTAACCATCAGGGTAATGAAGCTTCTGTGCTTCAGTGTGCTGCTAGGGTATAGGTAGCTAATTATAATGCCCAATTCTTATGGCTTTGAGTTCTATAAATTACACAGTTGTATTGCATGGCTCTATTTAGTAGCCATTTCCTTGCATTTGTACAACATGAATAAGTGCCGGGTTTGATGCCAACGCCATAGTGGATTCAAAGTGGATTTTTGTCAATGGCATTCATTTTGGGTGTTTATGAATATCCCTCAATCATGGATCTTTGTACAGTCACTTGCATGAAAAAAAGAAGAAAAATTTGATACAAAGCAGCACATATAACTGAAAAGTTTGATTAAATTAACAGGATCTTTTACTTGGATTTTTAGGGCCAAGGGACCAAGTGTATAGAGTTTGCGTCAATCTTGGAAACCATCTGCATTCATCAGACGACAAAATATGCCTTTAGGAGCAATGGACAACTTTAGAAGACTTCCAGAGACTGCCAGCGGTGAAAAATGTAGGCTTTCCAGCTAAGACTTCATTTTCCCTTTGCTGTAGCTATTTACAGTCCGACTAACAACTTCAGAATTAAGATTGGAGTTTGTGTTGACAGAATAAGTCTTAAATTTGATTTGTGCTCATAATTGTGTTATTTGCCTTACCGACAGGAGGTACGTTTGGAGGAGAAGGGATTCCACCGTAAGAACAAAGCATCATCCATCAGGCATGATGCTGGAAGTATCACACACTCTGGGGCTGTCGGAGCTTGTTAACTGCACAAAGTGGGCGGTGAAACCGAGCATGATTACCTCACAATGCTTCAGGACAAAGTCAAACCATGAACTAAAAGTCAAAACTAGGACGTAATTGGGTGGTTTTGGCTAACATGAGCTAAGATTAAGCTCTTGGAGTGGTCTTCCCAAAAAACTTACCTCAAACCCATTGAAAATATGTTGACTGCCTTGAAAAGATGCAGGAAAACCAACACATCTGGTCGATATCTTCCCAATACACCATCAAGAGTGGTCAACCAAAAGTTTGCTAGAAGCTTGTTGATGGTTAGCAAAGTTGCTGATGGAAGCAACTGAGGGGCATCCAACCAAATACCAGCTGTGATTTTGTAACAATTCCAATTAGAAAATCTATTGATAAAACTACCAAAGTGATTACAAATTAGCTTTTGATTGCAACACTTGTACTCTCTTCAGTCTTGAGTCCTCTTTCATGTTCAAATGTATGGGTTTCCTGTGTTTGGGTTGTCCAGCAGATAAGCAATACTGGCGTATTCAAGCACCACTGAACTATGATCAATAGCTCTTCCAGTGTTCTTCCGTGTTCCGTCACCTGCCTGGCGCTGAGACAACAGGAAGACCTGGGCTTTAACCTGTCAGCATCAATCACAGATAAAGTAAAATCATGTGGAACATCAAAAGCCACAGAGGTAAAAAAAAAAATGATGTAAGAGTCTGGTTTTTCTGCTTATTTGCAGTTTAAAAAATGTCTCCTTTAGCAAGAGCACAAATAGCGTTTGTGTCTTAAGTTCTCTCTGAGTTGCAGTAGTCATGGGGAGGGTTAAGCCAAAAGATCTCTGAGCTGCTAAATAATAAATGCTGCAACGTTGAGCTAAAGCATTACGCCTGCAGGTCAAGGCTTCTCACAACCTCCTCCCAAAGTCTTGTGATGTTTTATTCAGCTGAAACATTTCTCCTCTTGTTGTGCTGCAGTTTGAGACCGATGGAGACACAGAAGGGGGAGGGAGGTATGAGTGGAGGTGAAATTGGGTAAGAAGGCGGGCGATGCAGGTAAACAACAGAACAGTTGTGGAGATGTGCTTGGATAGATGAGAGATAACACATTATCAGTAAGTGTTACAGCAGCAGTGGACCAAGAGCAGCATGACATTTAGCAAGACTTTTCAGGAAGAAAACCCCCCCAAAAAAACCTTGCAAAGCATTGTTCTCATCATACTTGGACCGAACATAATGCCACTCGACGCGCAGAGGAGATAATTGTTTGTATGAAATATAACTTTTCTGTTAAATGCCTTAATTTAAAGAAGAGTAGAGAGGCAATAGAAAATGAGAGAAGAGAAGAGAAGCGAAAGGGGAGGATGACGGCATCTTAAACCGAAGTGGCTCAATGAAGGAACTGATTCCTTTTACTGAAGAACCAGATTTAAATTCATTTTTTAAGGAACTTTTCTTTAGTATTCCCGCTTCATGTGGCATTACATTTCAACAAAACTACATTTCAGAGGGAGACTTTTGTACTTGAATGAAAGTTACTGAACAGATAAAGATGTTTCATATGAAATCAAATATATGAATTTCAATGTATGTATTAGAAACTCAGATACCTGTTAGCCTGTAGTTGAACTTGTCCTACCTTAACCAGAAGTGAAGATCGTTTTTTTATGATTCTGAAAAGGGCTTTTCTGCATGTTTTCACTTATTGGACTTGAGTTTCATTTTAATGCTAACATGCATGTACTACAACATTTTAAATGCAAGGCTTTATCTGTAACCTATTCTTTCTTCATGAGTTTTTTATACTTTAACAAAAGATCTCTGTACTCCCTTCACCAAAGATATTCAGGACGCCTGAGTATGTATAAGTGTTTGAAAAATGGGACGGGATAAGTTTGACTATTGCCCACTGTAGAGTTTAAGCATTTTTTTTAGACATTTATTTTTGTGTTTAATGTTTGTGGATTTCATCTGATATATTGTGAACTGTAATGTTACACAGATGGACTTTTTTCTTTTTCTTTTACATATTTCAGATCATGTACTTCCTGCCCAGGAAATTACCAACAGATGCAAATTATTTATTAGCTAACTCTGGTACAAGCATATTTATATTTAGTCATCACTGTACATCAGTATCTGAGTATTAAACAGAGAATCATCTGACATCACTGTGTACTAAAAAATATTATGTATTTGTAAGTTCTGATTTGTTTCATGATCCGTTAAGATTCAACTTTTAAAATCAACATAAATAGTGTTTAATACTACACATACTTTTACCATTATTACTGCCATTGTAGTTCTAAATCTATCTCATTCATTGTTGTTGTTGTTGTTGTTGTTGATTAGTGATTGATGATTCACTGTAAAACAAAACAATTTTGCAGCCAAACATGGAACACTTTGCTACCGGGGGAAGCATGCAGTTCATAAAGCGCACACATTAACAGCAATCAGGGTGTAAAAGCTTAAAGTAGTTAATTCATTTATGAATTGCTTTAAACTGCTCTAAAGCACAGCATTGAGCATAGTTGTTCTCCGCTAGTTGAGTTTTATTTTTCTGGTTGTTATTTGCAACCAGCTCTGTTACGAGCAAAAGAAGACATATTGGTAAGTCATCCCTTCCCTGTCTCCTCCCTCTTACACATGCAGTCACTTAACAAGGCAGCAAAACAGGGAAGGAAAAGAATCAATAGTAGAGTACAGTGAACTGCAGGCAGTCTGACAACCAAACAAGCAGCATCACTGTTATGATCGGCGAGGAGAGCACTGTCCACACCAATTTTAGTCATGCATTAGTACACACAGAAAACAGTGAGGAAACATGATCACAATTTGTCAAATTAACAAAATATATTTGAGCAACTGACCATTTTTTCCATCATCCATCTCTTTTTCATCTCTCTTATTGGAATGATAATGTTCACTGTTTTGGCTGCATTTTCTCACACAGAGAAAAAACAACAACACGTTGCCTATAAACCTTGTAAAGAATTTTGTTAACATGTTGCACCTTTGTATTTACAATTAATCAAAGACCATCTGGTTGGCCTTGACATACCAACTCAGCGGACAAAACATGCAACAAATGACGTGGAAACTACCCTTGAAAAAAACCTTGGTTGCAAACACCTTCACAAGTAACAGCTTAGCCAAGGATTCATCGCTTTTATCAACACAGTATTTTACACACACACACACACATACACACACACACACACACACACACACACACACACACACACACACACACACACACACACACACACACAATAACAAGACATTGATATTTTCATTCGGAACACAAAGCTCTTTCAGTTGTTGTTTTGGGTAACAGTGTTAATGTTTAGAGAATTTGCTTATCTAAAAGAAGATTTTCAGTTTCAGTCTGGGGAAAAAACTAGAGAGAAAGCTGGTTGACAGAATATATTCCACACCCACAAACACACACTGACACACACACCTACACACACACACACACACACACCTACACACACACAGCCCTAATCTGCTACCCTGAGGACCCTCTCTTGTTCCGGGAGGGGCCCTGCACCTGCTGTGGCAGCTTGAGGGCCTCCTGGGGGAAAGAGCATTGCAGAGGCCCAGCAGAGGTGTGCCTGGTTCCCACATATCACTCCCACATACCACCAGCACCCCCAGCCCCCCTGGACGCACCCAGTCTCTGCTCCAGCCTCAGGCGGAGCCCTGTGCATCAACTGCCGGCCCTGCTCCCACTTCATGGAGTCTGCAGCAACTTCACGTCCTTGACAGTTTTCACCCTTAAGCACCCCTGTCTGTCTGAACAACAATTCCCAGCCAAAGGCTCGGTCTACTTGGGGGGGGGGGGGGGGGGGGGGGGGGGGGGAAGCACCAGGTTAAAAGAACAGCTTGACATTTGAGAAAATATGCTTATTGGTTTTCTTTTCCAGAATTAGAGGGAGCTGCTGGACTGGCTCTGTCTTAAATAGGGATGCAGCTCCTTATTATTTTATTACTGATAATAAATCAATTATTTTTTCAGCTTAAAACAGGTCAGACATATTGATTGATACATAGAGAAGTTCCCAGAAACCACGGCAACATCTGGACTACTTGTAAGCTTTTTTTTTCTTCCAACAAACAGATGTTAAAAACAAAAAGTAAAGTCTCATGAAAATACTACCCTGAGAGATACTGGACCTAGAGAAGGTGTTTAACATTGAATACATTTTAAAAGAAGTTGTGAATTACTTAACTGATTCATTGTTGAGCTCTGGTAAGATGAACCTGTCTATTTCCTGTCATGGAGCAGTAACTTCTTGGAGTCTGCGCTTTTTAGACTGAAAAAAACAGTAATGCATTTTTTTTTTGGACAGTCTATGGTTTTGGCATGTGTAAAGCTAACAAGACATAATCTGTTAATTAAAGTGCTAAAGAGGTACTGCAAGGAGGACTGGTTGCTGCTGCTGCAGGCAGCCTACTGTGCATGTTGTAACATAGGCAAGAAGGAAAATAAGCATCTCAAATTGAAATCCCCTTCTCTAAATCTGTGGTCTTATGGGTCAGATATAAGGCAGTTTATAGCCAAAAAAGCCTTCTGTAGTGCCGGCAATACCCATGATTCTCAGTCTTGCCTGCTGGGAGATCCGGACTCACTAAAAGGTGAAGGAGCAAAGAAGCAAGAAATTAAGCCTCTCAGCAGCAGCACTACCTGGGCTCCATACATCAAAGGCAGAGCAGAAACCAGCAGGGAGGGTTTTTCTTTCACTGGGGACTCTTTCAGCGCCGCGCTGCCTGACAAATAGGCTAGAAGGTTCAGTGCATTAACCCACATGTTGACAGTAGGCTACCAATGCTCACTGATGGAGGGGAAATGGGGGGCTGCAGGGAATGATGAACAGCTCAGGTCTTTGGGGTGCATTAAACATGCGTGCATGCACAGGCGAAAACACATGCATTAACAAGCACACATTCTAAACAAACAGCTAATGATACACTGTTAAAGCCGGTGGTGGAGAAAACTCTGAAATAAACCTGGATTTAAAAAAAAAAAAACAGCTGTCGTGGATTTTAACAGGGAGGTAAAAGTGGCTCCTTCTAGGTGCTTCAGCTACTTCAGCTCACTGACCGTGAAGGTTTTGGCTCATTTGGCATCTAAGATTGAGGAAGAGCCACAGACACAACACAACCACACATAAAGACAGAGAAGAGTGGCACACAAGCAGGGAGGCAGGTCCCAACGAGGGAAACAGTAACGGCAAAATAAAAACAGAAACTCTCCCAGCACCTGCACAAATGAGACATTAAGAGATTAAGATCAACAGAACAGCAGCTCTCCTCTGAAAGACTCTAGATATGCAAATCAACACAGAAGACTGCAAACAAGTTAAATACATGGTAAAAAAAAACTACTTTTGATCACTTTTGATGGAGGCCTAGCATTTGTAAACTATGTTCCAGCTAGTCATTTTCTAATAAATTCACAACATACAATACTTTCTTATTGTGGTCTACACTATAGTTTTAACCAACCACTTATTTGAGAGATGTTCATGTCTGACCTAAGAAACCCTGGAAACTAGGAACAAAAAACTGGACAAATGGGGCACTGGTGGTTAGTGCGCCCCATGTATGGAAGCTGTAGTCTTCCAAGCGGGCGGCCCAGGTTCAAATCCGACCTGTGGTTCCTTTCCCGCATGTCATTCCCCACTCTCTCTCTCCCTGGTTTCCGACTCTATCCACTGTCCTATCTCTCAGTTAAAGGCCCAAAAAGCCCATAAATAAATCTTTAAAAAAAACAAAAAAAACTGGACAAATAAACTATAAAAATAGATCAATAAAAAATTATTACTTTGATTTATATAGATTTCTGATCCATTGTAAACTATGCCCAAGCGACTGAGAGTAAAGACAGAAGAAGGTCTGTTCTGTTCTCCATGAATGAGATTTTTTTGTGTGCAAAATACTCACAGATTAATAAATCCCATCCGGACTTTAACACAAAGCCCATGTCAAACTTTGGCAAACGGGGAAAAAAATAAAAACCTATTTTACCCTTTTGCTCCCTCATGAAGTATGGAAAAAGTATGAAACAAAAAAAAACGCCCTTCATCTCTGTAGGAAACCTAAATCCTGCTGTACCTGCAGCCAAAAACAAAATTAAAAAGAGAGGAGTGTTGTGGTGTTACGCAGACGCAGAGCTGAATTAAGAGAGGACGGAGGTTCTCTCATGCTTAACAATTTGTTCCTCTGCTGTTTGATCAAGCCAATTAAATGCATACTACCACCCACAAACACAGTGTACAGTGCTATACACACCTAATTTGCCAACTGATCTGCTTAACAATGACTTTTTAATTGTTGTATATTCTAAAAATAAAGCTTTGATAGAAACAGAAACCTGCTTGCCATTTGGTGGAAAACCTCACACAGTGATTATCTTAAAGACGCTGGTTCCATGGTTGTTTAACATTTACTAAGTGCGAGAGCAGCCACAAAACATGAGGCAGAAGATGTTGATAGTTAGACTGAAGTAGAGGAAAAAGTTCAATTCGTTTTTTTGTGAAATTTAGAGAAAAATCTTGCGATGTATTTATTTGAACAGTATGTTTATGCAGGTATATATGGGCTATTGTATTGTGTTCTTTCTTCTGTCTTAAAACCCTCTCCAAGAGTGGTGAAAACTATTTTCAGAGCATCCCTGTGGGAAAAGAGTGCAGGAAGAAGGCCATTCAGGTTTCCTGGGTCAGAGGTTAAAAGTGTTGTTAATGAGGAGCCCCTCAGATCTCGAGGCCTTTGCTGAATATAGGAACTCGCACTTACGACATCCCAGACTCTGGAGTCTGGTTAGGAAACTAAAACGAAACAGTCTCTCACAGTTAATGGGATAATACAACCATAATGAACCTGAGAAACCACAGCAGTGATGAAGTCATGCAGTGTCGTTTTAGTTCAAAAGCACAGCCTCAGAGAACAGATCACACACAGCCACAGCATGAGCTCAGGCCTGAGAATGGAGGCGCAAACAGCTGCGATTAAACTGAGGGATGACGATCCTGCGCAGTGACACAACCTCATTTGGTCTCCTGGTGGCCTGCATACCTCGGCTTCCAGTAGGCAAAATACCCCCCAGGGATCCTAAAATACACGACAGGCCAGGTCGAGGCCCAGCCAGCCAGCCAGGCGTGAGGTGGGGCAGCAGCAGCCGGGGGAGAGGGGAGAGAGGAAGGGCCAGGGGGGGGGAAGAGCTGCAAGCCTGGACAAGCTAGTCAGCTCCACAGGACTTAGATGACAAGTAGACTGACAACACTGCAGGAATGTTAATCTGTTTGAAGAATTTTTGTGTATTTGCATGCAGAAAAAAAAACAACACAATTTCTGCCCCAAATGTTATCAAATTTAAATAAAGTAGAAACAAATTCTGAGAATGCATAGATTACCAAGAGTGACATATGGTGCTCTCTGCTTTTTGTGTGGCCAACTCCCTTTATTTAGACATACTTAGACATACCGTACTTCTAAATGAGTCCCTGGGTTAATTTGGGATTCATTGCTTGATCAAGTCATCAGGGTCATGTTTTAATTATATTCTAAGGATGTGACTGACACCTAGTGGCAACAAAAAGTCATTGCAGCAGTCGTATCTAAATAAAAAATAAAAATAGAAAAAGGTGTAATTTTGGTATTTTACTTTGAGGAAAGATGTCATACACAGCTCCCCCCCCCCCCCCCACACACACACACACACACACACACACACACACACACACACACACACACACACACACACACACACACACACACACACACACACACACACACACACACACACACACACACACACACACACACACACACACACACACACACACACACACACACACACACACACACACACACACACACACACACACACACACACACACACACACACACACACACACACACACACACACACACACACACACACACACACACACACACACACACACACACACACACACACACACACACACACACACACACACACACACACACACACACACACACACACACACACACACACACACACACACACACACACACACACACACACACACACACACACAGGTCTCACAATTATTACATCTACACAATTAAAGGAGGTGGTTTTAGTTCAGTGACATTGTATTTTCTCAAGTTTCTTGTGATTCTACACACACAGCTCTCAAAATGTCATTGCTAAGATGGGGTTACAGTCATTTCATTTGATCAGTGTCAGAAGCCCCAGACGTCACAAAAAAAAAAAAAATCAAAAAGTTTCATCACCTGAATCAACAACCAGAACACACACTCAGAAACACAGAACTGGACTAAGGGTTTATATGGAGGGATGAACTACAGGAATCTAACAGCACCCTAACAGCTCTACACCGCCTTGCAATATTTTTTCCCCAAAAAATGAACTCAGAGAAAAGTATTCATGGAAATGTAACTGATGCTTAAAGTAGATTTTTGTAATTTGTATTAACTCTGTGCATTCAGTGCAACAATCAGTGACACTTGACTTCCTTATTAGAATAAATATTACCGTAGTTATTTAGAATCAAGAAGCACTATATAAACCTTTTATAGATTATAATTTAATATAATATAATTTTAAAAAGTGTGTATTAATGTAATATTTGTCCAACTACAGCTCCTCCTAGGGCCAGTCATACATTATAGTATGAACAGATGAGAAGTGACAGTATAGCTCATAGGAGAACTTATATAGTTGTTGACAAATACTTCACATTAATAAACACATGTAAATGTCTATATGGCTTTCTATAACTTCATTATAGTGCTATTTACTATTTTATAAATATCTATGCAATGCTTATAGGTGCTAATAGACAGAGTAAAGGGTTACCAAACAATTTAAACATTTAGCACATCCAGAGCAATGATTTAGTTTGAATCTTTAGACTCTGCCTTTAATCAGATATAGTGTTGAACTGTGATTTATATAGTCTATAGCAGATGCTGGACGGGTTATGAACTGTTTCAGATACAAGGTGAGGAAATGCTGAACTCAAGAGAAGTTTGCTCTACATAGGCCGAGTGGCTTGTAGCGTACCTGACGAGAGTAAAGAATACTTAAGGCTCAGTGTCTGCTGTCCATTTATTAAGACTATTCTGTTTCTACCTAAGGCCTTAAAGAAAACAAGCTCCATTCATGTTCTGCTGTTTCAAAAAAATGAATACTGATGCTTCAAACCTCCTTTTAAACCTTCCTGTCGAGAAGAAGAACTTCGATTTCAAAAGTGCAAATGTTTCAGTTCATCAAACGGCGTCGTTTTGGTTCTGACCACTACTGATCGGTAGATCTTAAGGCCTATGCAGTTACTGCTCTGTAACCACAAGAGGACAAGGAGACTAAGAGTTCAGTATCACAGACGTGTCATCATCGGAGTCTGGGGAAGATTCTAATGAAGAGGATCATGCTGATGAAGGTGAAGGAGACCAGGACGAGCATGATCCACAGCAGCCAATTGACGGACTTCTTGGTGTGCTGCTCCAACCTCTCGGACTCCGTCTTCAGCTTCTCAAAGTTCAGGTCTGCCTGACGCATGGACTGGCCCAGCGTCTGGGAAGTAGATTGGATACAGGTTAAACACTGGGTACACACACCTAAAACGTAGCGTTCTAAAAGTCATTAATAAAGACACGGCAACACCAGGTGAACAACAGAGAATTTATTGGATGCTTGTTAAAAAAAAAAAAAAAAAAAAAAAAAAAATGTTATATTGCCCACTTGTTGAAAGAATCAGCTGAGACCTCAGCAGGACTAGAAATAATTTGAGGAGACAGAAATAAACTGAGATCAATTCAGTCAACATGCACCGGAATAAATATATTATTACACTAGTTAAACTGTTACTATAAAATTATAAAAAACGAGGTCCGGACCTCGCTGACGTCATTGCTTCCCTGTGTTCCTCTTGTATGTGTCTACTCCTTTGACAGTCTTCATCAGCAGTACATAGTTTCAAAGTTGCCCAAACAACACAACTTTTGTTTTTAGAAGTTTCACATGCCATACTGACATGACAACAGGTGAGCTCAGTGTAGGGACAATTGTTAATAATGACATAGCTAAACCAAGAGAGTGCAGAATCAGCAGCAACCAGCATGCATGGAACAAAACTGCATTAGAAGGCTCACATTAAACAGGAGACATATCACAACCATAACAATTAAGGAGAGACGCAACAATGGACGTCTCTCTCTCTCTCTCTCATCAGAGTAAGCATCAGAAGCCACATAGGAACTTCTGACACCAACTGGAGCGGTAGATATAGAGGTATAAAGGTAGTTACCTGGTTGTCCTGTTTGATGATGTTCTGTGCTGCCAGACTGTTGTTCTTCAAATTTCTTGCCAAATTGAGCATGTCATCAGCAAGTTTCTCCTGCAGGTTGTGATGATGCTGCAGGACGGCCTCCAGTTCTGCTGCAGACTGGCGCTCATCCAAGGGAAGACCTGACCTGAAAGAGGCAGGACGGCTTTATTCACTTTTTTATTTGACCGCAGGCGAGCAACCAAGGTGCTCATCCAAAGTAAAAGCAAAAAAAAAACTGTATGTGCAGCTTTACCTTCTGTTTCTTAATTCTGTTTCTGATGAGCCTATGGAGAGGGAAGAATTAATTACTCAGCAGACTATCTTGTGTGAATATAGGGGATCACCTTTGCGTTAAATTACAAAATTGAAGACGACTTTAAATGCTGAAACATTTCTTACCTTTGCCAGTCAGCCCCTGCAATGACACCAAAGAGAGAAAAGTGAGAAAGGGACTTAAAGAGAGGGGGGGGGGGTGTTCCATTATTTTTCTCTCTCTACTTTTTCTGCTAGTATCATCTTACTCTACTTTTTCTGCTAGTATCATCTTACTGTGCCAAGCAGCTCATTCCTCATCTCTCCCGTACACCGGGCCTTGGTCTGCATGTGGACAGTTTTAGTGGCAGGCATCCTCTCATTGGCTATAGTGGGTGTTCGCCCAGGGGCGAGGAACTGATTAGCTAAGGCCTTTTCTGTTGGTGAAGACTGGGAACAAAAACAGGAGAGATAAAAGTCAGGAAAACTGTGAGATCAGAAGAAAAACTCAAAGGACAAAAAAATGAAATTCTAAATGAAACCTGAGGGCCTGATTCACAAAAGGACTGTGCTACTTTTGTGCCCACTACACCTGTGCAAATGAATCAAAAAGACAACCTGTAATTCACATATTCCACGCAGGGGGTTGAATGCACCCTAATTGTACTGGTAGGGCGTATTTAAATATCACGCAGTCATTTAGAGAAAACTGTCCCAATTTCTATGGAAAAAAAATCCTCATTGCAAAAAGCAAAACCAAACTATTAAAAAGCAAACACAGACACTATTAGCCACGTACAGTTAGAGCAGTGGTACTCAGCCTTGTTGGACTTAAGAGCCACATTGACCAAAAAATATAAGAGCAACAATCAAAAAAACTCTTTCTTTCCTCAAATATGTGTGGGAAACACAGTGCCATGACTTGCAAAGAATAATTTCTGCTGACAATGTTTCCCTTTTTTAAATAATTACTTTGGAATTTTTTTTTCCCAAGTAGGACCTAAAAGAGCCACAGCTAGTCCCAAATGAGCCACATGTGGCTCGAGAGCCTCGGGTTGAGTATCACTGAGTTAGAGTGAAGCTAAAAAAAAACATCTGCTGAGAGCTGGTGGTAACTGTGGTGCAGTATTCATAAAAGATGTCACATACAAACTTTCCAGAGATCAGGAAAACATTTCGGCATCTGTGTGACTTTAAAAAAAAAATCTGTTTATGAAGTCTGTAAATACGACTTTCACATTATTACTAATATTAATATAACCAGGGGTTTAGATCGGACCGGGGATTTCAGCGGCGCGACACTTCATCCACATCCGTGGAGACAGTCTGCAGCCGTTACAGAGGAGGATGCTAGCTTTTTATTTTTTTCTCGAGTTGCCCTTGCTCACTTCATTCAGATAGGAAGCTAGTGAAACTTGTTTTATTTATTTATAAAAATAAGAGAATGGCTTTGTTTTCATCTCTGCCACAAATGCAACTTAATAAGAAAACATCAATTATAGACTACAGTGGGGAAAAAAGAGATGATTTTATAAAATGTTGCTTCTGACCAGTTTGTCAGCCTCCAGAAGTCCTTTCAGAAAATCTACTTTTCTTGTGAATTCAGTCAGCACTTCTGGTGTGGGTTTGCTGTAATTGACAAGACATAACATTATTAATAAATATACCTATATAGTTATAAAAATACAGAGCAAAATGCAATATCCAGAGACAAACTTACCGGTGAATGTTAAGCTTTAACAGCAACTTATGTGTCAAAAATTAGTAATAATAAAAATTTAAAACATAAAGAATGTACAAAATCATTTACCTCAGGCTTTTCCTCAAGGCCACCAACATCTCCTCCAGGGCGCCAACATACTAGAGGCAAGCACAACACAAACACTGATGACGTGATATAATGTCTTACATTTTTAAAGTAAATATTATAGTTTTTGAAAAGGCATGACTGGAAGCTGAGTTTATTCTGTTAAGTTCCTCGTAATAAAGAGCCATAAAAACCAACAATGAAAACCTGAACCAACTCCTTCTCTTGATTAGAAAAAATAATAATCATATCATATTTTGCTGTTATACATCAGAAGTTCAGCTAGCCAAATTTTATATTACATTACATTTACACAACAGCAGACAAACAGAGACAGCATATTTCAGTTTTACTGCTGCAGACCAACTGAAAGCAGTCAATGATTGTGCCAATGCAGCCAGCACAGCAGTGCATATTATTTGTATTTCAAGCTTATAATGTTCAGTTTCTTCTATTGTTTAAGAGACGGTTCAGTTAAGGCTGTAGTATGTTTTTGTGATATCTGTTCATCTCTCTATGAACAGAGTGACTACAGAGCACCTCTTGTAATTCAACAGCAACACAAAGCACATTATAAAAAAAGATGCTGCTACAGTTTGACTTCAAGCTGGATGTTATAAACTTCATGAAGGTAGGATTCATTAGTGGACTGTAGTATCAATCTACAGACGACTGTCAAGATCATTTTTGTTAACAAGTCACGCTTCGTTGGTGTCCATGGTTACCACTTACTAGCTACTCTGCAGTGAACATTTGATTGTGTGGTCTAAATTTATCATGGACTAGTTACACCAGAGTGTGTTGTATGATTCTGAGGTATCAGATGGTTTAATAAAGACTAACAAACACCGTGTGCTGTAATGTAATATAAAAGCATCCAGAACCGCTTTCTGAGGCGGGGACGGGGTTATACATTGTTGTGAACAGTCCAAGTGATTATAAATCAGCACTCTAGAAATTGATTGATTGATTGATTGATTGATTAAATTTATTTCAGACATATCAAATAAAATCAAACATATCAAAAATACAAAACAAAATGAAAAGCACGAAAATACAATAAACAAAAAACAATGTTCAAATTATTTCACAAAAAAATAAAATTACATATATTCAATTGATATACCTGAAAAGGAGTAGGAAGAAGTATAAAACTTATTTAATCCTACCCCTTTTCCACAGCTCAATAATTCATATTTATTAAATTCAATTAAATTAAATTCCTGTGTTCCTTATAATCTCTCTATATATACAATCTATCTATATACAATTTGCTATACTATATGTATGATACTATATTTGATATTTACAATTCAATGATTTTCCAAACATATATACAACTTGATATACTCTGATTTTTTATAATTTATACAATCCATATATCTATATATACATATCTATTTGTACAATTTGATGAACTATATTTATATATTTATACAATCCTTATATCTATACAGTATGTTTACAATTATACATTTAATACAATCTATATATATATATATATATATATATAAAATTTGACATAGGCTACTATATGTACACTTTACATATAAATGCCTCTAGTCCAGTCAGATTGCTTGATCAGAAATAAATTGTGTACAATTTTATACTGCACTGAGACACGTCTATCACACAGCTGTTGTACTTTTGTGGCAGATTTGATGTGTAATATTTATTTATGAATTAATTTGAATGAAAGTAGCAGTGAATTTATTTATGAAAACAGGGCTGTTTTAGGAAGTTTCACCAAAATATTCATGCAGCGAAATAACTTAGCAGGGTTAGAAAAACACTATCATGTCAACTTTATAATAGTTAAAGCTTTATCATGTGCGGAAAGAAGAATAGCACTAAAAGGTCCTTCTTGATAAATCTCTATCTGGCTGGTTTCAGTGACGACGTGGCTAACAGACTGAGCGGCAAGCTAACAACAACAACAGTCATGCTAACAACGCTAATGAAAGTCAGACAGCTCTGAACCACAACATTTACTCAATGTTTGTAGACTTACCTTTTCTAATCTCCATTCTGTTTCTCCTCGTTTCTCCGACGCTATCGATTCACAGCGAGACAATAATCTGACGAAATTAATTTCTAACCTAGAAGCCATGTTTGACTGACACACCGTCGCAGCAGTATGACGTCAATCTGTTAAACCCAGACAGGACGTGGGAGGAGCTTATTACAGAGTTTGAATCAGACTGTAAATAATAACTACTTATTTTTAAACTATCTAGGATTCAAACCATTTAATGTATACAACCAATATATAGTGTGTGGTTTCAATCGTTGATCGTCATGCTAGAAAAATAAAAACTGTGAATACATGTTTTAATTTCTTGTAGCCAACTTTAATAAACACAACTGAAGGTGCTTTTGTATATGAATTACATTTTTTAATGTATTTATTATAAAGACATACATAGCCTACCTAAGATGCAATGCTTACCAACACCTGTCAATTAGTTAGTTACATTGTTGCAATGCAATTATTGTCCCAAGTCCGGTTTCATGAAAACAACAAAATACAAAGCAAAAGAGCGCAAATATGAACTGGATGAAAAACTTGGTATCAACCATTGACTACATATAAATATAGGTTTTCATGCAGTCTATGGTATCATATTATGAAAATGATACTGACAATAGTTGAAAACAAGTCAAAGCAGGAATACAATATTTCCTTCTTCTTCACGTGCATCTGATAAAGAACAGCACAGTACTGAAGAGGTTAAGAAAAACAAGTTGGTCATTTTCTAAAGCTTTCCGAACTGGAGGTTAACAAACAATCTTAGAATAGGTAGGAATGCATTTGCTTGACCACTGAAATGTGATGTTTAATAAGTTCCTCTGTTATCATCATGATATTAAAAAGTGTGTTTTATTCCACAGGCAAACAATTTATAAGTAAAAAGCTGGATTTGATTATTCAATCGTGGACACAATTTTCCCCGGTTTGATGCACACTTGATCACAAACAAAGTGTCTCGAAAAGTTTCAAGTACTCTTTTGGCCCATATGTGGTTTTCTTCAAATACACGCAGGTGACAGGCTTCTCACTGGGGGTCTGTGCTGGATGATCCCACAATGCCATGCTGTCGCAGCAGGTTCCTAAGGATCTGATTCTTGGACTTCCAGTCTTCCACCTAGCAAGAGCAACACAGATAGAGCAGTAATAATGAAGATGAAACACTTTTAACTAAATCAAGTTACACATTGAAACGACTGGATTTAGATTCAACTGGAGTTATAACTGGAGTTGGTAGAGTCGTCGCCTTTTGACCGAAAGGTTGAGGGTTCGATCCCCAGCTGAGCAACATGTCCGATGTGTTCTTGGGCAAGACACTTAACCCCGTATTGCTCCCGCTGCTACTGTGGCGGTGTATGAATGGATTAGTGTTGTACCTACTCTATGATGTACGTCGCTTTGGATAAAAGCGTCTGCTAAGTGAATTGTAACATTGTAACATTGTATAATGTGGCTGATTATCGAATGAAGTAAGATCCTGACTTTAAAAGATCCTGCACACATGGCACCCTACCCCTATCCAGAAATACATAATGTCAAACTTTTTTGTTCTTTAAAAATCAGTCTGTCAAGCTGTCATAGCTCACATTAGACCTGAGTCTTTTTATTTATGATGAAGTGAACCATTGTGAAAAGGGCAACGGACCAACATCAAATGAACTGGACTGCTTTCAGTGAATAGACATGATAAGAGATAGTCCTCCAGACTCTGTGTTCAGAGCTGTGTGTCACTTGAGATGGTCAGTTCTTCTTGGCAGCAGTCTTTAGAATGCTGTTAATGACCAATCAAAATGGAGTATTCAACACAGCTGTGTAATGATACATGGCATTACACACCTGAATCATTCCCCCCCCACCTCTAGAAACTAGAGTTTAAGGAACAAGTAAGAAACAGACATACCTCCTGTCTGAGAAGCTGGTTGTCAATCCTGAGACGATCAAGAGTGCTGATATCTTCCCCCAACTTTAGGTTGCTCTGTCGGAGTTCCTTGATGTACTCACAGGCTTTTGACAAGATTCCTCCTTTGCTCTGAGACAAAAGAGCCTACAAATTCATAAACTTGCTAACTTGTTCTCTTAACCATTTAATTTGTAAATATACTGTTGTGTATTTGTTGAATAAAATGCTTGTGTCCACAAAAGGGTTTTTTTTCTTCAGAATGCCGGCTTCTTTTTTCATTTGTTCT
This sequence comes from Labrus mixtus, assembly GCF_963584025.1. NCBI lineage: Eukaryota > Metazoa > Chordata > Actinopteri > Labriformes > Labridae > Labrus > Labrus mixtus. The sequence goes on along the minus strand of NC_083614.1, from coordinate 18,722,347 downwards.
CAATGAGGAGAGTATGAACTAGCATACCTGGAGGACAAATGTAGTGCTGATGGTTTTTTTTTCCCAGAGCCCTCTGCCTTAATTTGACCTGCCCCAAGTACTTTCAAATGTTCTTTGAAACCAGGAAAATGGATGATAACCTTGTGGAGGCTTTGTCTCAGTCACAAAGTGTGCAATATGTCAGTCAAAAATAAGAAAGAAATCCATATTCTCTGGAAACAGATCAGCCAGAAACTGATCCATCACATAAAGGTTCTTGTTGTCTATGATAGCTTGTGTCATGCACCCACATGCTCCACAGCTGTCAGACAGAGCAGTGACAGCAAGGACATCATTAATACAGAATCATCCATACTGAGCACAAAGAACTGCATCCTCTGGATCGTGCTAAAAGTAAAGAAATAATGGGGGTTTCCGATGGCCTAGCGGTTGTGTCTTGCACCTCATGTGCAGAGGCTATAGTGCGTTGCAGCGGCCGTGGGTTCGTGTCTGACTTCAGCCCTTTGCTTCATGTCATTCCCACCTCTCTCCTAACATCATTTTCCGCCTCTCTCTAGCTGTGATATCTAATAATGGCAAAAAGGCCCAAAAACATCTCTTAAAAAAAAAAATCTCAAATGATACAATAATTACAAATTTCCCCAACACTATCATATACAGGGGGGGTTATCTAAAAATGTTGTGATAAAACAAAACCCACAACAAGCATTTTTTACCCTCAATGTACACGTCCTAACCCACCCCAATGTAGTCGGCTCTTTTCTGACAGAAATAAAGACTTAAGTGGACACAGGCACTAAAAATCTCTCCTTTTGAAATCCAGAGAAGGTCTCACTCTGAGCTTCACTTACCTGTCCTGTTTTGGTGTAGTCAATGTTACAGTCTGGGATGGCTTTCGACAGCTGCACAATCCAGTTGTTGATCTTGTCCCTGCGCCTGCGCTCCACTGTTGGACAAATACGTGAATTAGAGACTTTACTGTATCATTGAAGGCTTGCTCTGCTGTTTGTAGTAAAATATGCTTTAACCATTCACAAAAGTAAAAAGTGAGCACTACTAACCTTCATTGTGCTGGGCACGCCGTTTCTCATCTCTTGAACCCCGAGGAGCCTCTTGCTTTCTGGAAAACAATCCAGCATAACGATTTGAAGTTTGCTCAAACCTTTAGATGTAGCAGATTTTCTACATTTGGCTGAAAATGATCATTTCTCAATAGATTCTTTTGTGCTGCATATCTGTTAAATGATGATGTATTTACGCAATGTATGGCTGAGTGCGAGGTGCGATTGTCCTTTGATTGGAACCCGTCAAAACTTCCTGTGGCGACATCATCACATACAGCTGCCCTGTTAAACCAAAGGTTACAGTTAGAGCAATTTGAATTGAACATGGCATTGTGAACACCTGAAAGTGAACATTTTATAGAACTCACCCACTGCCTTTATGCTATCGGAGATATAAAATGCTTTTGACTGCTAGCGACACACAGGCTGAAAACACTGCATGTAATCTCTGCAGGCCTGACTAAAGTACTTCCACTAAATGTGCTTATATGCAAATGACATGCTTGTATAGTTTTTCAAAAGTAGAGACACACATGATGTTTAAATTATTAAAAAAACAGCCATAACATAAATGTTTTTCAAAGCCTCAAAAAATGAAAGAGTATGTTTACCTTGTACAACACTTGAATCCCCCCCACGAATAAAAAAAAAGTGATACATTGCTGTCAAAATGTAATATCATAGTTAAGTGTTTTCATTGATAAATGTCTCTTCTCTGGTACAAGCATTATATTTCTTTCTTTTAAAATCCAATAGGCCTTCACAAATGGGTTTAAACTATCAAGTAGATGTGTAATCACAGTTTTTGTTGTGTGGAAATCTAATTTGGACAATGTCAGAGCGGACAAAGCCTTACACTCCCCCATGAGATCTTTGGTGCCTCTGCTTGGGGGGGCCTGGACCCCAGGTTGAACAGCAATGATTTAAGTTCCTAAAATAGGGCCCAGGTCAAACCATGGCACCTCATGCACATTACCCACTGTAGAACAGTGTCTGTTAACACTCACACAAACTGCACTCTGAGACTTTACACTTTTATATTTTTAAATATTTGTACATTTATGGGTTTTTTTTTAAATTGGATTTCATAGTTTCATGTAAGTTTCCCGATATGAATGTGTCTTTTAAAGAAATGATGCATGGCCTTGCAGTCAATGCCCTTCACTGTTCAGGCAACATGTGACAAATAAAGACCATGAATCCTTGAACGGTGATTAAATAACAACACTCTCCTTTGACTCCACTATCAAATCTGTAACTTGAATTTTAAATGCCAGTGTAAAATGAAGGAGCCTTAGCAATCACATTGTTTGTCATCGCCAGGCCTTATAGCAGTGAATACCTGTGGGTGTGGTCTGGCCCAGCAACGTATCAGAGGCCTGCACCGTGGTCACCATGGTGCCAGTGGTGGCGTCTGCGATGGTGGCGGGATAGTAGGCGTACTGTGTCTCTGCGCTGCTGTCTCCCTCCAACCCATCAGACTGGGAAAACACGGCCTGACACCAAACACATATTCACTCCATTTTAGTCTGGTTTTGTACTGTTCAGCAGGTACAAAAGGAAAGTAAGACATTCAATGAATCAAGAACATTGAAATCCACAAGCTTCTGTGAAGACTGTTGATGCTGCAGTTCTGAACAGAAAAGGTTAAAAATGTCAAATTAACAAAAATATGCAGCAAATGGTCTACTTTAAAGCTTGTTACCAGAGAAATGTAACTTAACCTGTAACACATCTAAAACAATTCTTCATAGTTAAAATCTTAGACCACTGAGTAGCAACTTAAATTAACCAGAACAGGTTTTCAATATATATAGAAAATCAACATTGTTAATCAGATGAGCCAGCTATAAGAAGTGATGATCTTTATGTATTCAACAGTAAACAAAAAAAAACTTTAAGTATAAGTGATTATAAAAGATTTAAAGACTCTAAACTAAGAATGTCTCCTCAAACATCTAGTATTTTGAACATAAAATAATTAAAAAAATAAAAGGTAGTTAACACTACATACATTGAAAGTTACTTACCTCTTCTGTTCTTTTCTAAACTCCAGTCATACAGTGGGGTCAGTGTTGTTCTCACCTGTGTGACCGTCTGTGTATTTGCAGGGAAACCAGTAACCAGGCTGACTGCTGCCGATCCATCTGTCTGACCCTCCAGCTGGCCGTCTGACACCTGGATCACTCTGTAGGTCACCTTGGACACACCGTTAAAAAGAGAGGTCAAAACTTCATCATTCAGACATGACCAATATTGTGTTTTTATTGTCTTTATGCTGCAATTTTCACGTTTTCTTAATGTCATGTTGATAATTTATCCATGTTCTTCAGCAAGGCACTTTGACTTTCCTGTTTTCCAAAAGGTGCTTTACACTTGCTTTGACTTCAATAAAAGTTTCATCCTTAAGATTTACGTGGACATATAATTGGTTAACTGTAATATATAGTGAATGTGTGAGCCCTGTTAGTTTAAAAAAAACTATAATGCCCCACCAGATTTCAAGCAACACATTTCAGGTCAACTAAAACGACCACATGGTTTTGGTATTACTCATCCGTACCTGGCCGCCTGCTCCTTCTGTCTTGAAGAGATATTTGATGGGTTGGTCGGTAAAGGTAGCAGCAGACTGAATGGTGGCAATAGCTGCCGGGTCCTCTGCTGTGGCCACTGACCCTTAAAGAGTCAAAAAAGTTAGCTAAAAAAACATGTAGATAAGTATGATAAGCTTGTGCGTATACCAACAGCACTACCTTAATCTGGCGTACATATTTCTTGCATTTTAAAGATCTTTCAATCGCTACTCATATGTAGTAATCAATCAATCAATCAATAAAAACTGTATTCCAGACCCGGTGTCCAGATAAGACGATACAAAAGACATGAAATACAAAGCACAGTATAAAACACACCTAATATAATCTCAATGCACAAATTAATAATCAGTAAAATAAATACAAACAATGCCCTCAGATGATACAACTTTACCAGTAGTGCATGTAAACATTTCTCTAAAGTTTTTTTTTAAAACAAAAATATAGTTAAATGATGGTATTCTGGAAATGTAAGGGTTCTGGTGTATTGTATTAAATATAGAAGACATATTTATCATGAGTAAAAATAAATTTGACTAAATGATAAAATACAGATGTTGTTATACTGCAGTTTTACCTTCCTCGTTGACTGTTACACTCCCATCTGGTTCAGGGCTTTTCTGTTGGCTGCACACATTGAAATACAAAAGACGAGTCATCTTGTGGTTTAATTGAATATTTGCTATTGAAAAACGAACTAATCAGCAGGTTTAGAGCCTAGCCTGTCATTAGATTTTTGCATTGAATTGACAATGGCGCATTTTCAGTCAATGAGTCCCACTCACCTCTTCATTTCTGTCGACAGTCTTGGACGAGGAGACCGCCCTCAATCTCTCCCACAGCCAGACTGTGAAACAAGTTCATTAAGTTGGACAGAAATACGCGATAGACCTTATTTGTAACTCAAAAATATTAACCAACTGTATGACTTAGAACCACTATAAGCCCAGAGCAAAGTTTAAGGCTGAAACTGTGACAGAAAACGCTGGTTTGCAGCTAGCTTTTCAGGCTGCTCGATCCGAGTCAAGCTGAACGTTAACGCGGGAGATAACGGAAACTGGCCGTCTTTGCCTTCACAATAAGAGCGCATCAAAGAAAATCAGGTTGTCGCTCATACGCGTGATGTAAAAACGAATTAGCTCGACCGAACCGTACTTAACTCAAAATTAATATTACGCCCTGGTCTTTTTTTTTAAACTTCATTCGCTCAGGTACATTCAAAAACGTATCCTAACACGTACATTGTTGTGGAGATTCGCACCGGAAACGACATTTTTCATTATAGCTAACTTGACACAGACCTCTTCCTTTCTGCTACATCACTTTATCGGCCCCAGCGGTTGTTACAGCTGTTAAACAAAGCACTTTCCACGAGCTAGCAATGACATTGTCAGTAAAAGCACAAGGATAGAGTCGTACAAGTCACAACAGCTGAGCTATCTACTGGGAGCCATTTTGTTGAATATATTCCACTCTGAACAAAGATCTACTTACGCCGCAGTGGTCCCTCCCCCGATATTTGTCAACAGATCAGCTTCGGTGTCTGCTTTACGCATGCGCGGCATGAAATTATTGTATAATTCCAGGCTTTCTTATGACAAAGGTCGGTTTCGTACTTTAAGTCATAATTTAAAAAAAAATCTGTAAATAATTACAACTAATTCAACTAATTTCTAAAAGTCAAACTAAAATTGTCATTGTTTGCATTTTTTTGCAGAGCGAAGAAGACATGAGCAGCCAGAAAATGAGAGCGGGAAGGATGACGGGGGGGGGGGGGGGGGGGTGTTGTTATGAATGTGATCTCTCACACAAAAAGGTCATTTTTGTTTGATAAGTCGTGGAAAGATTAGTAGATCTTATGGAGTGCAGTTATCTGATCATCTGTTCAATAGTTTTTTTTATGTGATTACCTCTTTATTAACCTATATTAGGTAATAAAACATATTTTATATATATATAGAGAAAAAAAAAATATATATTTTATATTTTATATATTTATATTTATTTAATCTTTTTGTAGCCTATATTTATAACGTCTCCTGAAATAGCCAACATATATAAATTTTTAATTTGATGCCATCAACACATTTCAAAAAGTTGGGACATGCAGGGTCATGTTTACCACTCTGTATTTGGCTACATCTTTTAACCGAACTCTGTAAGCGTGGTGTTTTACAAATATAGGCTATATATTGTCATCATCATCAGCATCAACACCATCCTAAATATCATCACCGTTGTCATCCATTTAATCATCATCATCATCATCATCATTGTCAGTCCCATCATAATATGTCCCATTAAAGAAAATGGATCACATCAGTCCAGTTCTGAGGTCCTTACACTGGCTCCCAGTCTGTCAGAGAATAGACTTTAAAATCCTGCTGCTGGTTTATAAAGCGCTTAAAGGTTTAGGGCCAAAATACATTAGTGACCTCCTGATTAATTACGAACCATCCAGACCGCTCAGGTCGTCTGGGACAGGTCTGCTCTCTATCCCCAGAGTCAGAACCAAACACGGAGAAGCAGCGTTCAGTTTCTATGCTCCTTATATCTGGAACAGACTCCCAGAAAACTGCAGGTGTGCTGAAACTCTCAGCTCTTTTAAATCGAGGTTGAAGACACACCTGTTTACAGCTGCCTTTCATTAAACAGCTTTAATAAGATTTTAAACTTTAACTCTGCACTGTTACTTTTAACCCTTTTTATAGTTTTACTTCATTTATTTCAATTAATTTCATTTGAATTATTTTTATTTGAACATATTTTCAGATTTAATCATTTCAGTGATTTTTTAAATGTTCTATTTTAATTTTAATCTAGTTTCTTTTCTTTCCTGTCATGATGCTTTTGATGTCTTGTGTGAAGGACTTTGAATTCCCTTGTTGTTGAAATGTGCTATATAAATAAACTTGCCTTGCCTAAAGGAGACATATTATGAAAAATCCACTTTGAAAGTGTTTTTGAACATATATTTGGGTAACCTGAGTGTCTACTGACTCACAAAATGTGAAATAAAACCATCCAGTCCTTTTTTCGTAATCTGCATAAGTCTTACAACACAGAGAAAAGGGCTCCGTCTCAAATTTGCTCAACTTGAGATGTCACAAGTTGGATTCTGGTAAAATAACCTCCAATCCCCTGGTATCTCCACCCATGGACTCCACCCCAACCCTAGAACAAAACTTTTACGCAGGTCCGCCATTTTTATTCTCGCTACAGAGTGGAGTGATGTCAACTGGGAAAACTCAGGGGGGGCTCATTGCATTTAAAAAGACACACACCATTACAGAGCGTTCTGAGAGAGCTGGTTTATACAGGGTAACAAACCTCCTTTGGTGCTTGATTTATGTTATATTTTGACCAAAGCACAGCACAGATGTTTCATTTAGACCACAGGGGACTGTTTGAAAAGCTGGAAAAGGGGGATAATATGTCCTCTGAGGTGTTCATTAAAGAGCTGGGTCTTTACATTTTTCTTAAAGGTTGAAATGGACTCTGCAGATCCAATGGAGTTTGGTCATTTGTTCCACCATTGGACGGCAGCAGAGGTGAAGTCTAGCTCAAGACTTTGGGCCCTGTTGTGAAGATTGGATCAAGTTTTGTTGGAAGAGTGTAGTGGGCAGGAGGGACTGTAGACCTGGATGAGAGAGTTTAAGGAGGAGCCATTGTTGTTGCTGTTTTGTATGCAAGCAGCATGGTATTAAATTTGATGAGAGCAGTAACTGTGAGCCAGTGGAGGGAGATGAACAGCCGAGTGACGTGCTGTGATGGGTAAGTTGAAGACCAGTCGGGCTGCTGTGTTTTGGATCATCTGCAGGGGTTTGATTGTGCCTGCAGGAAGACCTGTCAGCAAAGAGTTGCAAAGTAAATGCATGATATCACAAGAGCCAGGAGCTGTGTAGTTGTGTTCTGACATGTAGGGTCTGATCTTCCTGATTTTTTACAGGGTCTATCACTTAAAGCCAGAAAGATTTGAGACAAACAGATTGTTTTTGGACAAGAACTCAAAGACTTTATCAAGGGCAAGTGAAAACAGTCTGTAGTTTTTAACGTGGGCTTGTCATGTGGACCAAAGTGCAGATTAAAACAAAACCAAACCAATGTCCCCATCAAATGAAGAACACATGTTCAAGGTTTGTTCCAGCATTCCCAACAAGACAGTTGAGAACATTCAGACCAACTAATATTTACAGTCTATGGTTTAGGGTGGTTTTTTGGAGCAGTGGGGTGACCCAAGCTTGCTTGGATGCCGTGGGGAACACACACTTTGACAGAGAGGAGTTGATGATTGCTGCATAAAGAGGAAATGGTCTGTAAGAGGTCCAAAGGACAGGGAGTCCAGCAGAAGCTTGGAAACTTCGGAAAAGTATATTCCATCGTTTGAGGATATGAGAGGACTTAAGTAGTTATTATTATTTCTTTTAGTACTTAAATATGAATTACTTTTGATGTCAATGTCTTTTAGGTAGCAGAAAGCAAGGAAGAAAGAAGAGGAGGAGGTCGGTGTCATCATTTATTCTGGTTTAGTTTGTATTTTTCTTGTTTTATTGCTAAGGTATGATTTCCTGGTTTATTTTGTCATTTACAGTACTATGTGTTTCTAATTTCCCTGTGTGTATTTTTGTCGACTTTTTCTGACTTTATTTTAGCGTTTTTCTTGTTTTATTTTGTAGTTCTGCCCCTAATATTCCATGTCTAGTTTTACTAATTGCTTTATTGGGTTTCCCTCCTGTTCAATTGCCCTTGTTTTTTTTTATTCGTCTCACTTGTGTCTTGTTGGTCTCACCTGTGTTTGATTGCCTTGTGTGTTTAGTCTCGTTGCGCGCTGTGTTCTGTGTCATATAGGCTATCATATGTCCGACCCTATGATCCAACTCACCCTGCGCCTCTGGTTCCAAATTGATTTTCTTTGTGGTTCTTCGGTGATTTTTCTCCTTGATGGACTTTGTAATATTTTACTTTGTATTTTTCTCAATGGACAATGTTTATGACTCTTTTATTGTGTGGATTTCCCCTTGTGGCTCCTCTATAGTTTTTCCCTGTAAGTTAGATTTCGAGTTGGATCTTTCATAGAATATTTGGACACCTGCACCAACACCAAGGCTTGGTTTAGTCTTTTGCTTCAATAAATCATTTTTTATTCTGTGCATGGGTTCTCCTCCTGGCATGACTGAACTTTTGGTACAGGTGGTGAGCATCAACGACTCTTTCCAGATAAGGTTTGATTATCTGAACAATATGAAAGAGCTTAAAATAGATACTTGTTCTACCCAGTTTGCATTATATAAAAAATATTGAAAAAAATTCAAAAAATTGAATCTGGAGATAAAGCTGGGAAAATGCTAGCACACAGGGCTGATTAAAAATATAATAGGTATCCCACTTTTTAATCATGATTTAAAAGTTAACCTTTATGCGTATGATATTTCATTGACTTTGTCCCATCCAGATAAGTCAGTCCCACATCTCCTTAAACTCATCTGTGATTTTGGTCTGTTCTAGAAAATCAAATCGTCTTAGTGCGAGGCTATCCCTCTAAACAATCTCACATTCCCTGGACATCTGATGTCAACTCCTGATGTATGGAGGTCACAGGGCATAAAATATCTTGAAGTTAATATCAAGATCTCCAATTGATACAATGTTTAGTTGAATGGCCTCAGACTCTTAAACAGAGATGGACAAATGTACCCATATCTTTGTGGGAGAGGGCAGAAGTACTTCAGATGAATATACTTGCCAGGTTCACCTTTATTTTTCAGTTGTTCTGTAAATGTCCTTTTCTTTACAACCCTAGGTGGTAGTTTGGCGTCACCTTAAAGTTAACATATTTTGGGATAGAAGAAATTACATTTTTGTCTTGTTCACATCTGAACTGTAGTCTGTCTGTCAACAATGGCCCCTTTGTTAGTATGTGTCTAACTGCACATTTGTCTGTGGTTTTCTGTCTTTTTCAGTTTTTGTGACTGGAAATCGGTTTCTGAAACTTTCAGCTGTCTAATGCAGATATGCAATCAAAATATCAAAGTTGTTTCTTTGGAGGTGTTTGCATCTGATGCTTCTTCTTTTTTTGTTTTCACTTGGTGCATATTTTTCATAACAATCAATCCTCCTGATCAAATTTAAAATATAATATTAAACCAAAAGAGTACGCTTGATGTAGTGACTTTGTTATTTTCTGTAACTGTATGAGAGATTTTACATTTGCACAAACTTGATTCCAAGTAAAGTAAATTAATCCATGAAACAAACTTGTACTCTAAGTGGAAGAATACAGAGACTTGAGCATGGGAATATTAAAAAGCGGTGATTTCTGCTTGATGTTTAAAGGAAATCTAAGAATTAATTCGCAATTGAAGAGAATTTTGTAAATACCAGTGTATGATGGCTGTAGTCAGATTAATCATGGATCAAAATCTTTTTCCGACAGCAGAAGATTCATCATACATACTTTTCAACTCTAAAGGTTGTTTTATAATTCTTGGAGATTCAAATTCACCTATGCCTCCAGGTGAACAATACTGACATCCAACTTTTGGTTTTATAAAGATTAGGCAGGTATAATCCTGTTACCATAAACCCACGCCAACTTGCTCTGCAAGGCTTCCCCACCACTCTAACTTCCTTTTCTCTCCTTCTTTTCTAACCTCAGTTTCATCTTGATTTATATTGTCATTAATCACATATTTGTGGGTAAAATTACAAAACAATGGAAAATATTTATATTATATTTGATATTTTATCAATTTTTAATCCATTTACTCTTGTGAAACTTGTCCTTAAGTGTAACCTAATGATCTCACAGAAAAAAAACAGCCCCAAAACACAAGACAAAAACACATTTCAGGTATGGCTATGGCCTGCTTGTTCACTTGTAGGATTCACTCCTCTGTAAACAAAGAGCATCATGTGCATCAAGCCTACATTCCACATGATACACATGAAACACGTTTCTAAATCTTCATACATTTACAATACAACACCAACAAGACCAACAAGACCCCACACACCTCCACCATGTTTCCATGGCAACACATAGCTCCAGTGATCTCAATATGTGAGACAGAAAACCCAGGCCAACCGGTTCTGCTAGCTGAGACAAAAGATTGACATCCAAAGCGCAGCCAAGGAGGAGTGACAAAATACCTGTTGTTCAGTTCATCTTTGCTTTGAAAACACTCACAAAGTGATTCATAAACTGCAGCAGTATGACAAATCACTCTGACAGTCTTAAAGATTTATACAGGAACCTTTGTAGGTTTGTTATAGCCTAATGAGATATGGGACTTTTGTATAAAGCTCCTTGTGTATTATTGTAGTATTGATTTGATCTTGTTTTTCTTGATCTGATGGAATGGTAATAAAAATATTAATTGAAGGTCAACTATGGATTGCCTACTTTGCATATGTTACACAAAGGACATAAATATTCCTTTGACAGCTTTCAGCTCATACGAAAGTAAATCTGCCGTTTGTCCGTGATGAACTCCAGCTCAGATGAAACATGAAGCAGTGGAGCCTGTGCAGCAGCCGAAACAAGCAGCCGAAACTTAATCCGGACTCATTCATACACCTGTCATTGTAAAACTACACAGATTAAGAGAGTATCAACTTCCAGTTTTAGCATTTCAAAATAATGCTGCTTTCTGACCAGACCTATACTCATGCAGAGTTTGTACTATTCCAACGGAGCCTACAACTCCATTAGAAGAGTACAAACTATTCTTCCTTGACAACCTGACTTGATAATCATCAGCTGGCTATGTTGTTCATTCTAACTATTATCTTTATTAATTAATTACCAACAACAAGATCAATGTGAAATTAAGAGTTCTGTAAATGTGAGAAATGCAGAGCAAGTCTATAGTGTCATACACTGAAGTTTTAATGTCAAACATCAAAGACAACATGGGCCAGTCATTACATTGTTTAATGTCCTCAAACAGTCAAAGACGTTGGCTTAATGCTCTCAACACTGCAGGCAGAGGTTTTGGCTGACCTTGCATTGTGTATTCATTCTGTCATATCTGTCAACGTCAGAAGATAGACTTGTGCAAAGTTTATTTACCACTTAAGAGTGGTTAATACCAATGATGATGAATCATGTTTGGTAGGGCTGAAAACTATTTCAAGCTAAATCCATATACTGCACTGTATGGATTTGTTGCCTTAAGCACACTGCACCTTTGGTGACAATATAATTAACAATGCTGTAGCTGGTAATTTTCCCTTATCGCTGATGGAAAATTATAGCCTATAACGTTTTTGCTGTGAATAAGTCTTTTATTTGGAAGAGTTTATGTTTTTAGCTACCAGTGCTATTCTGTTTAATTCTGTTCAATATTGTGTCGAGCTGTGGGATCCTGAACAGTGTGCTAGTATTTTTTGGATGAAGATGCATTTAATTATTTTCTGTATGAGTATTTAAAAATGATCTGTAATGTTAAAGTCAATCATAAATATCAGGCTATACATAAACTTAACCGTGAGTTAAATTATTGAGTTTTATATTTGAGAATTAATAAAAACAATGCATAGCCTACATGTGTGAGAGTATTTAAATTAGTGCAACTAGGCCTACCCTTCACTTTTGGAAATTATATATTTTTTAAATTGCAACATAAGTTTGAAATAGAAGGCACTAGAATAATTACCCTTTATAAATGTAGGCCTAAATGTTTTTCAATGCAAATTATAAATATTGGGCTTTATAAGTTTGTATCTGTACGTTTATGGGTATCATTAACTGAAGTCAATTTGTAGCCTACACCTCTTATAACTGTGGACTTTTAAAACTAGGGCTACACGTTTTTATTTTCTATTTATTTATTAGACTATATTTGATTTTTTTTATAATAAGTAAAAGGAAATTGTTTACCATTAGGTAAAATCCAGCGGCACTAGTAAGATATTGGCAATATCAGTAATCACGTAAAATAGCAGAAGCATGCTCTTATTTTGTACTTACATCGTCTCCCTTCCGGTACATCGTGCGCTCCTGAGCCGCTCTCTGTTCCTATTTCAGAGAGTTTTCAGCGGACCACAGAGGCTGCACATTCCTCTGTAGGCGCGGCGGACTTTCCCGAGCTGCAGGTTGTTTCGTGTTAGAGTTGGGAAAAAAAAAAAAAAAAAAGAAATAGAAAGTGTGTCGACTCCGTGTCAGTGGGCTAATGAAGCTGTTAGAGTGCTTTATTAACAGGAGCTACTATCTGTTCGCCGCAGGTGCAGTGGTAAAGGGGGGCCCAGTGGGAAATGGACCTCGAGACGCAATCAGTGCTCGTTTTCAGGGAGAGTGACGGACTGGTTTGAGGTAAGTCGCCGTATTGTTTCTGTTTATAACTTTTAAACTCATGTTATGGGCTACGTCCTTTAAGTGTAACCGCAGCATGGGCTATTTAAAAAAAAATATAGACTACTGGTTAAGTAAGTTACTTTAACAGGCAGAGCTCCTGCTACATCGTTGAATTGTAGGCTGATAGAGCCTTTAAAGGTCTGACCTATTACCATTTAAAAAATAATCCGGAAACCAGGATTGAGGCAGGTTTAATCCTCTGGAGTGAAAAGGGGTATCGAATGGACACCGGGCAATTTAACAACAATTTCATTGTCAGTGCTTATCGCCTTATAATAACAGATTATTCATTAACGTTGTCTTTTCAGTGGTTTTGTGGCCATGGCGGGCTGCTGGAAGGTGTTTCGCCGCACCTGTCTCTGCTGTTTGTCCGAGGAGGAGAAGAGGACCATCGCTGTGGACAAAGAAATTAAGAGGATCCTCAAGCAGCAGAAGAAGAAGGAGAGAAGGGAAATTAAAATCCTCCTGTTAGGTCAGTAAGTGCACACATACACTACCTCACACTGCTGAATGCCTCTTGGTTACATTAAGGATGGCACTATAATAGCACTATAATGGCACTACATATACATCTATATATATATATATATAAAGCAAATTTAAATTACACATTGTCTTTGGTATACAATGGAATCAAAAAAGAAACACCCTGCATACAGATCAAAACTGCTTGGCCTGTTTGGTAGCCTGCAGCCAAGAGAGAAAACTATGTAAAGCATGTGTCACTGAGTGAGTATGTAAAGAATGGGCCAGTTTGGGTTTGGTTTTACCTGGAAACCAAACTGGCACCAGGCACACTTTACAGCTGGTTTGATCACTTTGGATTTAATGGAGTTGTAAGCAGGAAGAAACAATATAGAACATTTATTTGCAAATAAATTCACATATAAAGCCCAAAATGAGTAATTTGATCCTTCCCTTGATGTATGACTCTTAACTTGGCTTGTATTTGCCACATGTGGTAAACTAAATGTCTCTTTTTGACTTCTACATATTGGGATTTCTTATTTATTATACCCAATCTATTTATTTTATTTTGGTGTACTAATAAGTCTTTTTCTCATTAAACATTTATCTAGTCATTTTCCTGCAGTAATTAATTAATACATTTATTTTTTAAGGTGGGCAACTCAGTCTTGAACAAAGACCACCATTAAAAAACTTTCTGGAAATACAATATTGAGTGAAAGACTATTTACCTTTTATTTAACAAGTTTGCCTTTTGTTGAGCTTCTTTTCAGAAAACAAATCAAAATGCTTAAGATGTGAAGGTGTTAGAACCTCTGCTAAACACCTGACAGCGGGCAACCCTGCAATGATATAGAGAGACAGTAAACATATTATTGCCCCATCTAACTTCCTCTTTCTATGTTTAAAAATGACAGAAAACAAGTGCTCATATACAGGAACAGGACTGTCTATAAAACCAGCACTCTTAAGCAACCAACTCATGACTTGAGAAGACTAAAGAAAGCTTTAAAGTGTCAAGTTTAATATTGATTTAATGAGGCCATCAAAGAACATAAATCACGTTTATTTTTGAAGCTAGGGCACAAAGTCTGGTCCGATTTGCAGTCAGAGCAAGCATAAATTCATCAGAGGATTGAAATCTAAAAAACGATGAGTTGGATGACAAAATATGTTTGCCTGTTAGTAATGGTGTAAGAGGGAAACAGTTGCCCAGAGGTAACAAACCTGCAGAGCCTTCATTTCCAGGGTAAAGCCTACCTACAGTATGTCAGTAAATTCAAGTAAAATAGAGCATTCACTTGTGATTTGGAGAGAGAGTTGTAGATCACAAGAGGTCCCCAGGTAATATAAGTTGTAATGTGCTAATACATAAGGGAATTGGACATTTGTCTTTTTTTGGTTGCTGGGTGCATGTAGTGCATGGACTGTCAGAGATTTTTGTCTGAAAAAGGTGGCTGGTGCTGGTGGTAATGATGCTGGTAAGAGTGCTAAGACTGAACAAAAGCCATAAAACATTGGGTCTTTTTACAAGGCAATAAGCAGTGAGAAGCTTAAAGAATTAGCCCATTAAAAACTGGAATCTAAACGTATTTGTTTTATTGCTTCTTTCCTCATTCCAGACAAACATTTTCACCTCTGTGGGCTCGATGACTTTGTTTCTATAAACTGTAAATACTTATTCACACAAGGTCATTCATACTTACTAGTACATTAGAGTTTTCGTTCCAGCTTACCTTCATGAGTTGGAAAATGTGGAGGTAACCTATAAAGACAGCCTCAAATCAACAAACAGGAGAGATTAAAAACAGGACCTTTGTACAGTGGATGCCGGTGTAGTCGCAGGTGTTGTCCTGTTTATACAGTCCTACTTAATATGATGCATTTCAATGACTGTTATTTCAACACTTTTGAACTCAGGAACTGGGGAGAGCGGCAAAACAACCTTCATCCGTCAGATGAGGATTATCCACGGACGAGGCTTCTCAGACGAGGAGAGGAGGGCCTTTGCCAAATGCATCTTCCAGAACATTTTCACAGCCATGAAGGCCATGACAGGAGCCATGACCGCACTCAAAATCCCCTACTCAAACCCAGAGAATGAGGTAGACCCATATCTACTGTAACCTAAACCAAAATAAAAAACAACAAAGTACACCCCCATAGAAAAAAGGCAAGTAAATGCAGGTTTGCAGCTAGTTTTGGGATCATGCCCACATTAAACAATAGGCATCAAAAGGACAGAAACACACACACAGCATGTTGAAGTCTATAAATAGAAGCTGTCAGTAGCACAGTGACTCAGCGATCCTTGAGTAAGGCCGATGTTGAAGGAACACAGAGACTACCCCCGACAACATGTCTTCACTCTGGTGCAATAGGCAGTTTCTTTAGTGGGATGACAACAGGATTTCGACATCACAAAGTCCTTAACAGTCTCTCTCTTTCTTTCAGATCTACGCCAAGTGGCTGCAGGATGTACACACAGTGCAGATCTCCCAGCTGGACCGGGGTTACGTGGACGCAATTCGCCGCCTCTGGGCAGACTCAGGCGTCCGCATCTGTTATAACCGCCGCTGCGAGTACCAACTCCTAGACTCCACAGAGTAGTGAGTACCTGTGTTGCAGCTACACCCGCTGTCAGGGTGGAGAATCAGAGCTTATCACTTGATGTCACAATGACAAGCTGCCAAAGATATGTGAGGAAGAAGATATTTCGCAAGACAGGGCATCACATCTCCTTTTATCTTAGTGGATTCAGAGGTTGCTTTCACTGTACAGTTATCAAACTAGATGTGCAGCTACCATTTCATTTTCATCATATAATATTTGTCTTCTCTGATTGATCTTTCAATCTGTGAAATAAACGAGGAGTCAATAAATGGTAATGAAAATTTATAGCCCATAGCCTGGCTAATGGATAACAGGAGAACATGTAGGTGACATATTGTAGTAATGTTTGTTAATGTCATACCTGACCTTTGTACCAAAATTAACAGGCGGACACAGTACAAATAGGGCTGTCACATGCTGTTACATGCTTGTCTTATTGGACAATCCTATTGAAAGAGAGAAATAAGGAGGGCTGGAGAAGCTTTGTGTCTGAAATACGATAACTTTTTATGATTAATCCGTCGTAATTTACTTTAAATAAAAGAAAATATCTCAGTGTTAAAATATCTTATATTTGATTATATTCCATATTATTTTCACCGGTTATTTTTTCATCATTTTATTTTTGAGATGCTTTTTTTGCCCACTCCTCCTCACATCCATGTTTATCACTGCAGTGATTAGAATTCAGTTATACTTTGTACTTCGTACTGAGACCACTGGAGGGAGCTGCTGCTTTACAGACGGTTCTGCTCCCAGCCGTCGTTAAAAACCACCAGTTGATCAAGGAGTATTTGAGGACAACAGCCAAATGTCTCTTGAGCCGTTAATCATCTTTATTAAACTGAAACCATCATGAAACGATTCGATAGACAGAAGGCGTGAGCTTCAACCACTCAGACACTGGCCTCAGCCTGTCTCTGTTTTCTTTCTTTTCCAATGCTTTTCTGCTCTGTGTTTACCCAGCAGCTCTATCATCACTGTGTGTGTACGATAAGAGACAGGCAGTCTACATTAACAAATGACAGCTTATATCAACACGAGCTGTAAAGCTGAAGTCAGTGCACTGGTTGATATGGACTCCCTTCTTGTATTTTTAAACACTGTTTTTTTTTCTTCATATATCTTGTGTTACAACAGTTTTGTTTTTATTGATGTGGCTTGATGGGATGATAAGATTATCTTTCAGCACTGTTGTAAAACTCTCTTTATCTTTTTTTTGTCTTTCAGCTACATGAGTAATCTGGACCGCATCTCTTCCCCAGAGTACATCCCGACAGAGCAGGACGTGCTGCGAGTCCGATTCCCCACAACAGGCATCCATGACTATTCCTTCACCATAAAAAACATCACACTAAGGTGGCCGCTCTTTTATCTGTCAGAGGCGTGAATCTAATACGGACAATATTCATTGCACAGTGAAAAAAAAAGAAAAGGCTTTGTCCGCTCACAGCTATCGGGACTCCTTAGGATCAGATATCTCATGTCATCTGTACAAAGCCCCTGGCAGGATGGGGCTACCAACATCTGTTGCTATTTTTTTCTTTAGCAGACAAAAATCCATGTTTACTTAAAGAGAACATTGTGTTCCCAAAGGAAATGACACCTTAATTACAAGGTTTGGCTCCTGATCAAAACAACCTTTAATGAAGAAGTGATCGATCTCAATTCTTTAAAAACATGTAAAAATTCTGTTTTTTACTTGGTAATTAGTACACCCTCTGTATGTAATATTATTTCAGAAAGGAGCTCTGATGAAAAAAAGAACCATTTAGTTACATTTCTCAATCAGCTCCTTCATGACTATGCTGTCTGAGTAGAAAGATGACATGCTGTCAGTGTTGGTACAGTCTACTTCCTGAACAAGCAGCCTCGACTCATTAACAGCTGTGTGAGAGCCACATGTGGTTGTAAGAACAGTGTGTACGTATTAGGAGAGTTGCAATGTTGGTGTTGGTCTTGTCTCTATTTCAGCACAATGAATCTGAAGGTATTATTATTCTGTCATTCATGCGACCATGTCCCTTCTGTATGGACGTCAATTACACCAATTACTGTGAGCTGTCAGAGCTTTGGTAGGAAATTAGCTTTTATGGTCAATACTTAAAAAGACAAAAAAAAAAACGTCTGTAGGGTTTTTTTCTTACCCCTTTTCAACTCTTCCCTCCTTCCTTTGATAGGATTGTGGACGTAGGTGGTCAGAAGTCAGAGCGTCGGAAATGGATTCACTGCTTTGAAAATGTCACCTCCCTCATATTTCTGGCATCCCTCAGCGAGTACGACCAGGTTCTGGAGGAGAGAGAAACCATAGTAAGTCAACAAGTGTGGGTGTGTGCGTCTGTGTGTGTCTGTGTGTGTACTTGGCCTTTCAGAACTTTGACGATGTGTTTGTCTGGTAGACAAATGTCGGTCTGAAAGGCAGCCTGACCGTTGAGTTGTTGTGTCGAATACAACAAAGGAGGTTACAACATCAATTAGTAAAGGTGGGGCACAACGTAAACATGCAACCATAGTTTTGTTAATTTGTTAATCTTTGTTTTGTATGTTTTTTATATATATATGTATATATATATATATATATATATAAAAAATCTTCGATGTGAAGCTGTCCTCCTTTACATTATTTCCATGATAATTAACTTGATCTATTCTGGAGTTAAATTGATGATCAGAAAGAGAAACCGTTTTTTAAAGCACCCTTGACTCTGGGAAACTGGAATGAACAACTTTTTCAAAGTTTTATAGACAGAGCATACAGGGACTAGTTAAAATGATCTTGATAACCCAAACCATTATTCATCCACTGCACTCCCAGTTCGAAGTGCTTCCATGCGATTCAGACTGCCAAGAGTCACAAAAAATGTTTATAAAAAATCATTTGTACCAAATGCAATAAAATGATTAAATTCATAAAGGAAAAAACGTCTTAAAACTCTGGCTTATTGTTATACTAAATTATTATTTTAAATTCACGAACCATGCTGACTGTGATGTTGCAGAGGACTACAGGCGCTCTCCTGGTTTCCTGCTGTGCTTGAATGTTGTCTTGTTTGTCCTAATGTTTTTTCTGTCTTGTTCTTGTGAAGCCAAAGACAATTTTCCACTTTGTGGACAAATAAAGTTCTATTCTTCTTCTATTAAAACCATTATTCTATTAACATGAAAACAGGCTTTTCCCACCTATTGGTCAAGATTCAGCAAATAATATGCTTTACATTTAAACTGATTCATATAGTAGAATTATGATTTCAAATTTACCTCTTAGACTTATTAAAGATTCAGATGTTTATAGGCCATTCTACGGAAATTGGTTCAAAGTCAGGTTGGAAACATTTTGAAATGTTTTAAAGGTACCATATTATGCTTTTTCTGGTTTTATATGCTCTTTAGTGTGTTTTCCATGTGTCCTGTGCATGTTTAGGTGCATCTATTTGCAAAAATTCAAAGTCCGCGGAAACGCAGCTTCTTCTACGTCCTCTTGTTAGCTGTAGCATTAGCCGCATGTAACACTCGGTTCTAGCCCCCCTCGATAAAAATTTGTCAGTGCGGCGTCATTGTCAGTGTGAGATCACTGATCTAAGTCCATTGGCTCGTTGTGGCAAGCCCAGCAGCTCATGTTGAAATTTCCGAGACGTGCTGAGCAACTGACCAATAACGACAGAGCGGCAGACCAATCAGAGCAGACTTGGCCCACGTGGGGCTCTGCAGTGGGGGCTCAGCAGAGCGTAGCTGACGGACTCAAAGCGGAGCAAATCTAAAAAATGGTTTAAGTGTTATTTACATAAATTGAAATTTAGGGGTCAGGATTGGTGACAGCTACTTCTCAATAGAAAGTACCCTATACATGATATTTATTTATTTATTTAGCTTATCACTATCTCATTTAATGCCCTGGGTTTAAATAGATCATAATATAATCTCAGTAAATATCCATGTCTGAATACTTAATTGTTATGTTAAATCTTTTTTTGTAATGGGACTGCACTTTGAACTAATTCGGTAGAATGCCCCTTATAGCTGGTTTAGCAAAATGTAAGTATTATCTATCTGTATCTACCTCACCATGCATACATTCCTCTCATCCTAACATTATCACAGTCACTATTACAGCAGTCTTTTCATTTGTTCACCAGCAGGTTTCACTCGAGCACAAGAATCCACTCTCCCTTTCCTCCTCCCTCTCATCCTGTCACTAAGCCCTTTATCTCTCTCAGCCACTTTTCTGTCTGCCAACACATTCATTAACCTCCACAGTGGCCCATGTGCTCCAGATCCCTCCCCCCTCCCTCCCCCATACACTCCTCCCTCCTCTCTTTAATGGACCACCTCATCCTCAGCCACCAAAGTCCTTCTTGCCATCTCTAACATCTCGGGTCCTATTTTGATTGCGTAAAGCACGTTGTCTAACCGCTTGGCGCATTTTGGTATTTACATCGCACACGATCTGGGTGCAGAGCGCAAAGAGGATGGATTATGTGGCTTGATTATACATTGTTGTGTTTTGGGTGTAACATGAATCAAACCAATCAGAGTGTCAGATCCAACTCCCTTTAAGAGTCAGAAGAGTCCGTTGCTATTTACACAGCGGATTTCAATTTTGATTCTGAGATAGAACTCTTGCCAGCTCATCTAACTTATCTGCTTTCATTTTGCCCTTGAACACACAGAACACATACAAGACACTGTATGAAATATGTTGTTGGCGGATTTAAGTTTTTATTACACTGAATTATTCCCACAATATCAGAAATGTTCAGAAAAGACGCAGTGAATATTTCCAAATGAGGCACAAAAGCGTATTCTTATTAACTTTTAAAATGTACAGACACACTGACAGGATGTTAACTAATGTTCTGTGAGCTCCACATTTAATACAGACAGGCTGTGAACATTTATATACTTATTTTCTCTGCAGGAATTATTTGCTACATTCACTAATTGGTGCGTAGTGGACACTGGACAATCAGTACTAATATATTTTGACTACATTGTTGGTGGCACTCAGTTATTTAGAAGTTTAACTATAAATCCAACTCTCTGTTACACAAGAGCATGTTAGTGTGTGCTTCATGTGTTTCTGTGTGTATTAGATATGCACGTTGGAGCGAGCGCCCACGGAGGTAGAGCCTGGATACGAAACAGAAACAGCTCTCTATCTCTCAGCCCTCCATCCCATTAAAACTCAATTTAAACGTATCAGCAGATGTACTGATATTAAACTGTGGAGTAGATACGCAATTCAACTAATGCATCTTCCTAATATCAGGAACTTACTGTGCCACAGACTTAAGACTTCAGATCAGGCTTTAGGTAGTCTAAGCCGTCATTTTCTGCATCAACAAGATAGGAACACAGCAGCTTTTCACCTGACCACACCTCATTTTAAAACAAACACACCCTTGGGCACTAACCAGAGTGCAAGTTCATTTGCTATTTGTTTCTCTTCAAGTGAAAATCATCCTTTAAAGTGTCATCTCTGAAATCCCATTCTCCACAATAGTATCCACCCCGTATTGAGCTAAAGTGCTTCAGACTCACATATCTGATTTTGTCTCCTTCTTCAGAACCGGATGCATGAGAGTCTGGCTCTGTTTTACACCACCATCCATTCTCCATGGTTCCTCAACACCTCCATCATCCTCTTCCTCAACAAGACTGACATCCTGGCTGACAAAGTCCAGACCTCTGACCTACAGAAATACTTCCCCAGCTTCCGTGGTAAGATGTGGACCCCGGTGGGTGCCTGTTTAATTTAAAGTGAGGTTTTATAAAATGAATTGGACAAACTGCATTAGTAGGGAATTTAATTTAGTGAACATAAAAACATCAAGAGTGACTTAATCAAATTTCTGATCACAGATTTAGTAGATGCAGTTTTTTGTC
Organism: Labrus mixtus; assembly: GCF_963584025.1. Taxonomy (NCBI): domain Eukaryota; kingdom Metazoa; phylum Chordata; class Actinopteri; order Labriformes; family Labridae; genus Labrus; species Labrus mixtus. Next base: position 18,700,370 of record NC_083614.1, on the reverse strand, counting down.
AAGCTACGTTTTTCATTTTGTGATTTGCTTTCTTCATTGGCTTGGAGTGAGTTTGGCTGGATCAAAACAAGCCTCAACACTTCTAGACTGAAATATTTTTAAGTTGCCTTAAAATTCTGTACAGACCTGCGTTAGCATGCAGGTGTTAGCATGCTAACATCGTTAACTAAGATGATGAACTAATTAAACATGTTTTCATGGGAAACGTTTTCTTGTAAAGCATCATCAGTTTAGGATTTTTTATACTATTTTTTTAGGAAACAATGGGGCAGAGCATATTCAGTAGCCTATTTTAAATACCTCAATTTCAGCCTGTTGCTCACAGATGGGTCACAATGTGGACTCAATCATGTCAGAGATGAAAGGGGTTGTGATTTTGTTTTCCTCCAGCAAGTTATCTTTTTGCATGTAGCTTTCTCATCACATCCACCTACCCAGATTGAAATTAAATATTATTTTCAAAATAATATTTGAAAAAGTGATGCATCCCTCAGTCTGAAGTGGAAAGGTTCTCCCTCCATGATTACAGCTATATCAGATATCTCTATTTATGTAAACACACACACACACGCACACACACACACACAAACATACACGTGCAAATGAGTCACTTCCAGGTGCTTGGTGTGCTTAATGATGCGGCTGTCGCTCTCCTGGTGTGAAAGGCTGTCGAGCTTTGCCCTAACAGTCCCCACCTCCTGTGACACCCCACAACCCCCCCATCACCACCCTCTCTTCTTCTGTTACCCTTGGCAACCACAGAGAGATACTTCGCTTCCCGTATGCACTATACCCCACAAACCTCTGGGGTAAATTTGTGAAATATGTGTATGTGGGTGCATGGTGGGAGTTAGTGACTGCCAGCAATTATCTTTTGTGTGTCTGCAGTGCAGAGACTGTATTTTACCAGCAGCATTAGCAGTGTAAAATAATGACTCACATAGGGTCAAGCTCTTAAATGTCAATTTAAGAGTTCCCAACCTGGCTGCTCTTTGCTGCTAATGCTGCTTTCGCTGCTTTGTCGCTCATCTTACTGCTACTGGAGCAACTTTTAAAGGCTGCTGGTGTTATCTGCCATGCAGACTGAAACACTTGAAAATTTGATTTGTTTATTTAATAATAAGTCAATTGAAAAAAATGATTGTGCCATTTAAGAAGCAATAACTCCAGTTGGACATAAATATATAATTTACAGTATTTTTAATTAATTATTAATGAATACTTGAAATTATTAGTTTTCTTAAATAATTGGTTTCTGCTGGGGAAATACTATTATCTAACTTGATTCTGGGGAAACAAAATAATAAGCCAAAATAGAAAGATGTTTAGTGTAGACTACACCAAACACCTAAATAAAAAAAGGTTTAAAGTTTTATTATGTGAATGTGGATGTGGGAGAAGCAATGAATTTCTTCAAAACTGCTATGAACTCTCTATGCGCTCCTCTGATTCCTGAAGAAAAAAGCTTAAAAATGAAGAAAAAACATAAAGAAAAAAATTATCACATTTTATACACTATTGTGGCAAGAAAAGTGATACATTCTGAAATTTGCGGAGCTAGGATAATGTCAATAAATACATTCTGAAGTATTCAATTATTGGACACCGTATTCTTGCTCATGTTGCCCTTGTGTAATGATTTTATGTTACTCTATAAAACATTATGATAAAACGCTATAATACATCAGAATAGGGGCAGACAATTCCATTGAAATCAGGCTCTTATTGGCTATTGTAGGCTGAGAACAATGAATGGACGGTCCTGATTGGCCAAATGCTGCTGTCTTTGCGGTCCTTTTACTGTCTTGCCGCAAAACCAATCACCCTTTGGGGACAAATGAAGTTGAAGTTGAGTTGAAATGAAGTGTGTCTGGTTGAACTAACAAATCCTTGAGGAGCCTGTTACTATTAATATAGTTATTTTAAAGTTTTTTAACATGCTGCTACAGTACAAAACTTTTCAATATTTTTTAAAAGTAGGAATCAGTGTTTTCCCAATATACATTTAATGCCAGTTTGTTGCTCTTGTTAAACAGTACTTTTGATAGTAGCTTTGGTGTCCCTTTCAGGAATTGCTCTTTAGAAAATGTCCTGTTTGTTGTCTCCCCTAATAGTGAACTGAGATATCAGTCTTGAATCAGGTGTGTGGTTGATATGACTGACATGTGGGTGCTGTGTCTGTTACGAGATTGACCAAAAGTAAGGAAGAGTTAGCATTTCCAATATGGCAACCGACATTGTTAGGTTTTATTTCTTATTTATAGAAACCAATGGGTGATGTCACTGAGAGTATGTCCTTGCTATATATAAAAGCTATCAGTAAAAAAAAACAATTATCACGGGAGTTGCTGATTTAATTACTTTCAATGGAGAAATGGATCAATTGACTTCATTTAATATCTCTAGTTGCACCCAAAGCAATCTTTTGCCATTTTTTCGTCTTCTCCTGTCACTCATGTTTCTTTTCACCTCTGTCACAGGTAAGAGGAGAGACCCAGAGGATGCAAAGAACTTCATCCGTAAACTGTACGAGCAGCAGGCAGTCAATCGTGACAGGAGGGAGGAGTGGAAGACTCTGTACCCACACTTCACCTGCGCCACAGACACACACAACATCCGCACGGTGTTCAATGACGTCAAGGATACAGTGCTACTCAAATCTCTCAGGGACTACGGAGTCATCTGAACCTTTACTCAGTGGGGAAAAAAACTGGACAAAAGCAGTGAATTTGTCTCCTCTTTACTCAAGTGAATTCAGCGCTGAAGAAGGCCGATATGTTGCCTCGTTTTCCTCGTAAGAAATGTAGGATGGCGATCAGACCATTGCCTGTTCTTCATCCTCATCTTCATCTAAATCAAGAAGCAGGTAAAGAAAAAAGGGACACGTTTGCACTCACCTTTATCACCATCACTACCACACTTAGTCCTCTTCTTTCCCTCAAGTAGAAACATCAAGATGTTAGGGAGATTGGGAGAAACAACAAGACTGAGTGACTGAAGTACTGTGCTGCAATTAACGGAGTAATGACTTCTACAAGTGGACCGGGGGTCATGCTTGAGTTCACCATCCAGTCACACACACACAATCAACGTTTATTTAAACCCACCAGATGCATTCAGGTAGAACAGATTCTCCTTCACAGTAAAAACAAATAGTTGGTATTATGTAGCGAAAATGGCTAAATAGATGAGTTACATTATACTGCAACTTGTTTATATTAAACATCATGAATCAGAAGAACATCTCTCTTTGATAAGTCTCATAAAAGAAAGTTCATTTTAGAAACACTGCCCTCCTGTTAAGAGTGTAAATCCGTATTGATTACTGTTATCTAACACTGGCCATATTTCTTACATATTATCTGTATTCACCTACACATTGTTTTGGCCTAATCAACAAGGCGCAGGAAGATTGGGTAACAGTTTATAATTTGAATCCCTGGTTATAGTGCATTGTGTTTAAGAAAATGAAGAAACCAGATTCCTTAAACGATTATATATTTAAATATTTGAACATGAATGCATATTTCTAGCCTGTGTTCAAGAGGTCTGCAAAGGTTAAAGAACAATTCCCTCTATTGTTATCCATTTATTTCTCTCTCCTACTCATGAAATCGTAGTTTTCTATGAAAAGATATTTAGGTTTGATAATCAGGCAGCTGCACACTGAATAAGGAGGTATGTTTTGATCGGTTTGTAATTTGTGTTTGGCATATTACTGTTTTGCTCAAGTGCCCTTATTAAGCAACACACTGAATCCTTATCTGCCCCACTGCCCCCCCCCCCCCCCCCCCGATGTCATATCCAAAGTCCTGACAGTGAGGTATGTCAACAACCTGAAATATGTTCACTACTGATGTACTGCCCAGACAGATTAATTACGTACATGACGAAGGAGATGGAAGTGGCTATAATGAATATTTGTTATAAAACTGGATCACTACTGCTTGTATAATATGTTAGTTTTGCAAAACTTTAGTCAACTCTATGAAGTGAAGGCATCTGTCAGCTCATTGTAATGAACGATTATTATTTTCTTTTTTCTTATTCCTCCTCTGTGCAGTAGACAACCAGGTGTTAAACAAAGTGGTTTGTTGAGCAGCCTAAAAGCCAGACATTTCCCTCCTTAGGGATGGAGTCTGAAAATATTGCTTAATAAAGGTTTTTTTTTTTTAACTGATGGGAAAGTAAATATAAAAACTGTACGCAGTTTGCCACATGAAACTGAAACCTGATAACATGTAATTTTATCAAAAGTCTGCTGCATCCAAGTGCCCAAAAGAAATCAGTTTAAGCTGTTTAAAGTGCTTGAATGTTTATTTTCCATGATGTCCAAAATTCTACCTGCGTAATTTCCGAAATGTCCAGCTGACAGCCGTCAAAAGATTCCTGACAGGTTTACGTGTTCAGGGAGCTCTTCTTTTTAATCGCTCTTCATTCAACGTCTGCGCTGAGTCACTCATTTTTGTTTGAGAGATTCTGTAATGCTTTTTACAACCATCTTCATTTATTTTTTTCTGTCAGCTCAATTCAATTAATACACTTCTGTATAACCAATGCCATACATTTGAATGAAAAAACAAACTTTGGGGACCAACACGTTTTAAAGGTCACCAGTGAGGGAACTGAGACTTGTTTGTCCTGCAAGGAAACAATCGATTGGTACTGAGTTCAAACCGATAATTGTCAAAAATATCCAACTGGTGATCTGCTGGCTAAAGGGTAATGAATATTAATACAAGGTGGCAGTGTGAACTCTCTGTGGGTCCTATTTATATTATTTAGTTTGAAGAGGGGAAGTTAATAATATTGATAGGTAGCATGAGGTTGGCCCCTTTGTGCGTCATTGAGCGTTGAGTGTGAGTGGAGTGGAAAATAATAGAATTTTGTTTTAAATTAACTGTCCTTAATGGGAAGCGTTTTATAGCACACAGTGGTTTTTTGTACATGGTTTTCAGCTGCTGTTGTAATTGTGTATAAAATGTTTGTGATCTCTTCCCTTCTCCACAGATGTGCTAGTTGTTTTATTGAATCTTATGATGCCTTCAAACAAAATCATCCTTTTTTTTTTTGTATATTTACTGATGACAACTGTCCTTTTGATTGATTTTTTAAACTGCTGTATTTTTGAACATTGGTACACGGCTGTGAGTAGAGAGTGTGTTTGCTGCTGAACTTCTTTTCTGCATTGGAAAGCCTCTCATACGTAGACAGTAAATTAAGTCATGTAGACTCAGGTGAAGGAAGTGGGCAAATATATATTTTTTTTAGTTAAAATAAAAAAAAAACTTTTGTCTAATAGATTGTTTTGTTTGCCTTCCCTTGCATTCATAGTCTCTATGTGTGTCTGTGTGATGTGTTTTCATTTCACCACACCCCAAGTTTGTAACCTGCAGTGCAGGAGGTGCATTGGATTGACACGGGAATTTTTCACAGCTGATGCATTTCCATGAACCAGTTTATGTGCGTGACTGTTGACGATTTCCTCTTCCACAGCTATGAAGGGAAACATGTGGATTTGAAACTTAAAGACAGATCAGGCTTTGTAAAGTCAAATAACAGTATCTGTTTGAACGCCGTCCAACAGGAAGATGTAGTCAACTTCCTCATAGATTGGGGACATATTTATTCTACAAACAAATTATTTACTGACAGCCAAAGTACACTCTATACACTTTACATGATACGTTTCTGTAACATATTATACAGCGAGGGAGAGAGGGGTGTGTCAGTGTGTTTACAGCTGTGTGTATGCCAGTAAAATCCAGTAATCAAAAAGGAAAGTTTCAAGCCTTCTCTTAAAAGAACAGAGGGTGTATGCCTTCTGGACCCTGACTGGTCGATGATTCCAAAGGAGAGGGTCCTGATAACTGAAGGCTTTACCTCCCATAGTACATCTAGAGACTGTAGGTACCACGAGCAGGCCTGCATTCTGAGCTGGTGCGTGACCATTAAGAGCTTTGTAAGTGAGAAGAAGGATTTCATTCAATATTTTTTGTGTTTTGTGAATTATTTTTGCTTGGGCAGTCATATGATAAATTTATCGTTTAATCATATTTTTAACTGCATGTTTGAACTTCCATTACTTTTGACTTCATAACAGTTTTGTTATGCTTTTATTTAGTATTTTATAAAGTCTGAAGCTAATTGTACTTCCTGTTTGGATAAAAACCTGCCCTTATTTTGAAAGAATATGAGGACTTTCCAGATGATCAATAGTTACGACTAATCTTAACTACAGAAAAGAACAACTCTTATTCTACCGTGTGCCAAAATGGAAAAAAATAGCACAGGATAAAAAAATGTAAGCTTTAATATTATATTAGACCTTAATCACGGTGTGATTAATGCATTCATGCTGACAGCCCTCATTTTGGCATTTCATTAAATGTTTGTTTCGTCAAATGTTTTTGGGGTTTTGTTTTTTTATAAAATATTTTTGCCTTTCAATAAATGTTTTTGTGATTCATTAAATTTTTTTGCATTCTATGAAATTGTTAGCATTGTGATTTGCACAGTTTATCAGACAATAATATGATCTTAAGAACACTCAAGCTGCAGATTGAGAAGGAGCATTCGAGTGAGTATGAAAGTTTGTCACTTTCATGTCAAGCAGTCTGCTGTTCTTTGTCTTATTGTTCAAAAATAACAAAAAGTTTAGTTTCGGATCTGCCCATAAGAATCCACCAAGATGGAAATGAACCTTCAGAACGGGCTCCATTTTTAGAGGGAACTAACATTGTATTTCTGGCATTTAAAAATGATTGATTCCTCTGGGACTGCATGTGAGTCTCCCAAAAAATGGCTGTGATGAAGAACACGAGAGGATTTGACAGCAGGACGACAGGAAGCTGGGACATATGTGGCCTTTGCTGATAACAAGGAATTCATTTGTGTAAATCTCAAACGAAAACCCACATACGTCATCTCCCTCAGATTCCACCACTGCTGCAGTTCTTGCATGTGTTTGGCTTCCCTGGGTGCAGACTGAAAGTGAAGGAGTCCAGCAGCTTGTAAGATCTCCTGTGCAGAAGTCGAGCTGAGATGTCTACCGGAGGTTAGACGGTGGGCTTTTATAAATTAAAATGTTGCTGCCTGGTTTGTTGCTTTGGACTGCCTGTTGCTGATAAGAGCTGATCAAAGCTTTTTTCCCCTTTTTCCTCTAATCTTCTTTAAGCAGAAACACACACCTGCTTTGAACACATCAAACTCCCCATATAGATATACCGCTGCTGCAATTCCAACAAAAACCCATCACGATTAGTGTGTAAAATAGCTGCACTTATGTAAACACCTGTGGAGCACAAACAATCCAATACAAAACCCTGCAACAAAAAGGGATTTTGATGTTTAGAAAGGTGCACATTTAACTGCATGGTGATTGTTGAAGCTGCTATTTATGATGTTGAATCAGATTGCATAAGTAAGATGTTGCTGTTATTGTGTACCCGCCCTGGCTTAGAAAAGGCTTGTTGTTTGAAGGGTCTTTTCAAAGCAATCACAGCATATAGGCACAAAGGCAAAAAAAAAAAAGTGCTATCAGCCAAAGAAATGAATCAATTTGCCAGCATGAATCACCTCTCAGGTTTCCAAAAACAGCTCCAGCATTTGCAGAGGCAGCTGGCCCTTTTTAGCCTGAATCTCCCGTCGCTGTATCCTGCCTCCCACACATTTCTCAAGTCTGAGGGGGCAAATGTTTGTCTGAATAAGGAAACATCAATAAAACCTACAGGATCTCAACCTCAGTTTGTCAATTAGTGATTTGAGATGTAACAACTTGCGATACATTTAAATATTGATACAAATAAGGCACAATTGGAATTTATAAAACAAAAAAATATATGGATCAAATTGTGATCCTCTTTTTCACCCTCTTTTTAAGCCAGCAAAATGGTGCTACACTTTTGGCTTATCTTGTTTGACGTCATTATGTATCTTGCGTCTGTACTTGGATAGACATGATGGAAGAAAGTTTATGTGGTTGAGCATGCACCTTCCTTTTTAAAACATAGACTGTATAAAACATGGATGCAGTCTCGGTGATGTCACCCATTCATTTCTGATAAAGTCTTTTTTAGCTTATTATTTGCTTACATTTCAAATAAACCTTCAATTGTAACACATAGAACCTCACAATCTCATAAATTAAAATAAATATGACAATAGCCTATGTATCACAGAGAATGACTCTAGAGGGTTGATGCTTTTAAATGTTTTTATTAAATGAAAAAAAAACAGCGACAACAAGAAAAAACATGTCAAACCAAGAGATTGTTAGTCAAAATACAGTGGACAACTAAAAGTCTTCTAGCCTCCTTCCACATCTCCTTACTGTTTTGCTGATGTCATTAGAATTTTGCTAAGCTTACAGTGAAGCTGCGATCAGTTAGAGACTCTGAAATTGACCAAAAAGTGACCTAATTTCCCAACATTTAGATAAATGCAAATGCTTGTGGTGACAGTATGTAAACCACCATAATCTGAACAGTGGTGCTGGTGTTCAATCAAACAGTGCTAACAATCGGTCGGTCGGAACACCTGCCAAGACATTGACACTTGGTTTTATAGATGGGGTGTAGCCTATAGGAGCAATGTGAAAAGATATGACAAAAATATTGTGCCACTATATCAAGAGACTGACGAACGACGCAAAAAGCAAGACCAACATGATGCAGCAAAAATATAAAAAATAAATGTGCATTTTTATATAAACTCAAAAATAGAACATATTTAAAATGTTTCCTGAACAATTTTTTTTCTTCATAATTTGACTTCAGTCTCATTTCTACACAAAATTTCTAAAATTGCTTCATGAGAAAATCATGTCCTGAATCCAGCATTGTTATGTGAGTTGAGTTTATTGTTAGAAGTTAGTACTGTTAAGCATCTAAAAACCACTAAGAGTTGATTATTCAGTAATGAAATCCACAGTAATGTTCCTCATTGTCGTCCCTGCTCTTACATCAATCTATCTATTTTTTGTTTGTTGTTATTGGAGATAAAACAGCTAATAACCATAATGCAGGACATGATATGAAGTACAATAAAATCAAAAGGTTATAATAGGACACACAGTGTTTTGGAGTATCTTCTGTGTGCTGTACTCAGCAGCACCTGGCTCAGCCTGCATCTGGTGCATTAATGAGTTTTTGAGAAACTGCTGCAGGGCTTTGGTTTATTAATGTGGAGTAGAAAGCATCACAAAATGTTCCCAGTTTAAATGAAGGTGAATTTTCAGCAGTGGGATCCCTGTTGGCTCTACTTTGTTCTGAAAATCTCTGCCTCACAGACAGGTTATTAAGCACTAAAGGCAGCTCTGGTCCCGCAGTGCCACAGCCTGAACACATCACATCGCTCCCTGATAGCTCTGTGAAGTAGGTTATTGCAAAGCAGGAGTACAAAGGGCCAAGGTAATGAGGGCTCATATTCACAGTTATGACCTGTGTTTTATTTGATTCACTCAAAAAAAAAAAAAAAAAACTTTACAAAACTTAAAGAATCTTTTAGATAAAATTGAAGTGAAAAAAACAACAACAAATGTTTAAAAAAAAACTTTTAATACCAGGCAGGTCACCTGATCATGCAAAATTATAAGATAGCGGAGCATATGCCTCCATGAAAGCACGAGTCAGAGATTCTTCTTTTGTATGCAGACACCAAAAAACCTTTTGTTCAGCATTTTTGTGGAAAATATTCAAAGTTAGAAATATGTTTCACAGTTTCAAAAAGCATAATGCGATTTCTTTGCCAGAGACTTATAGGCACAAACAGGACAAGATGAGCAAAGAGACAGAGGTAATGTTCACATGGGTTACCAATGTCGTGTGTGATCCAAAATATATGTTCCTTCCCTGTAGCTTTAAAGATCCTGGAAAGCACTTTTGGTTTGTTTTGAGTTTGGCGCCTCCTTCGGACAAAGTGATTTCGCCCTGTACATGTGTAAGAAGTGATTTTAAACAAAAAAACATCTCATCCTGCTTTCTATTTACAATCAAGTGTATATTGTATTGATAATCCTTGACGTAAACATTTTTTATAAAGGCATTTTCAGACATTATTAATAAAAATCAGTCTTGTTGCTGATGGTCTTGTGTGCCTTTATAGAGGCATTAGTATGAAAGTCAGTCTGTTCAGTAACCAGTAAAAAAAATACTTGCAGGAGCTTTAAACTATTCTTGCAAGGAAAATCCTATCACCTAAAATTTGTTTGAATTCTTTCAGTCCTTTCCTGACAGAGTTTCTTATGGAGATGAAGGAAGCACTATGGTCACAGGTATTGGTAATTTAGACAATACAAACAAAAAGGGTTTTGATCCACATAAAATGTCCAAAATTAATCAAATGAAGCAAAAACAGACAGCGCACCGAGGGGAAAATCTTACGCAGAGAGGCAAATTTAATTAAAAAGGGTTTTAGTTTAGGTTTAAAGGAATTCACAGAAATACCAGAGTGAATACAGGAGCTGACAGATAAAGCACAATCTGATGTCTCTTCATTCTAGATGTGAGGACGTGTAGTCTTGATCCAGGAACTGAGGTTGATTGATGGGAAGTTTGGACACACAAATGTATACCAAATAAATAATAATGGAGTGTTATACAAGAAAAACATTGTCTTTTCTGAAACTAACAGAAGGATAAAGCATGGAGGAACAACCCTTACATGGTTCAGACTCTAATAAAATGATGTATCTTCAATAGCTTATCATGTTTCTTTAGGTGTTCCTCTTGTGAGTCGCTCAGAATAAAGGCTGTCGTCTGCAGTCACTCATTTCTCAGTAGCAAAATGTAAATTTCATTGGTTTAAAGAAGTGAAGTATTTATCTATTTTCAGCCTCGTTATTGTACCATGGCGTTATATTTTTCTTTCTTTGGTGTAATGAAGTTTTATTTTATACAATTTGTGGTAGCTTGGCTTACAACAGTTAACAAGAAACAACAACACTGAAAAATGTGAAGGTTATTAATGAGACATTATCATCAGTAACATATTATCTGTTAAATATGATCGGGGGAAGCAAATTGTGATTTTCCTCCCACGCGTTACTTCAAGACCTCTTAAAGGGCTGAGAGCTTGTATATGTAAGATATCTTACATATTGGTCCTTTCACTAAAGTGAGCTAGCCAAATAAGCTAACATGAGCTTAATGAGTCAGTTGACTTGATATCTACAACTTTTGTTTCCTGTTTATGGCAGTATACAAATGTGGTAATAAATTCAAAGACAACATGCAGGAAAAAAACAAAACAAAAAACAGACAAAAGTCGGCACACAATCAGTTGATGATGGGTACATCCCAGTTCCCTTAAATTGCATCCATGCATCCCACACCTGCGTCCTGTCCTTTCTTTTTAATCCCTCCCACCAGAGATGCATGGAGAGACGCAAAGCAAAGAAATGAAGGAGAGTAGGAATGAGGAAATACAATTTTCCTCTGTAGCATCACAAAATATTCTCATTAACCACTGAATGAGTTGTTTGAGATCCCTTTGATTTAATGAGGTAGATAAAAAAATATTCTTTGTTTTGGTGAATCAGAAACCAAATAAAATATAAAACCTGTGAGTGATGCATTTTATAATATTGAATTGTTGAAAGATATTCTTAATGTTTTGTTCTTAATACTCCTGTGAAACACTTTTTCAAACCAGTAATCTATGATCTGTTGTAAACATTAATACACCATGCAGGCCTATCAAAAATGTGCTAACTAAATATAGCTTGTTTATGTTTCACTCAGAGGCTCAGAGGTTTCATGCACCCCTCCCTCTCCAACGGTTAGCCTTGCCACCACAAGAGGGAAGAGAGATGGCCCTGCCCACTCAGGGATGCTGTTAGTAGAGGCATAATGGCGGACTTTCATCACAAGAGTACAATTTAAGGAGGCCCAACAGACTTTCACAAGATAAAAAAAAAACAAATCAATTTAGCATATATGAATGTAGATTAGTCGTAGAAACATCTGCACTCAGTCGGGACACTAAGGGAGTGGTGGGTGAGGAGGGGGGAAGCGACGAGCTGAAAGAACAGAAGTCCGATCCTCTGCAACTTCCAATCAATGAGCGATATCCAGTGGGGGATGTCTGTCAGTAAAAATACTTATGGGAAGTCTGCTCTCGTGTATCCTCCCTTATAGCTCCTCAGATCTCGCTCCTCTCTCTGCTCTCCTCTTTTTCAGTAATAAGAGCTTTGGAACGATCCTTAACAGGGCAGGGTTAATTACTTCCGGTTCAACTGATGAGCGGGAAAACATCATATAAGAGAACTGAGATGTATCTGACATGAACTCTTTGGCACATGATCAGGGGTGATGATGAGTCGGAACTATTAGATGACTAAAAGATGCAATAACTGAAGTGATTATGGGATAAATGGGTATAAAAAAAAGCATAGTAACATGGCACTCAATTAAGAATAACATTAGAACTTTCATTTAACTTGTCTTTGTGACGTGTGCGCAATTGAGCAGAAGAGATGTGACAAGAGACACGAGTCGTCTCCACGTGTGATTGCTGCACAGGCTCCTGAAACGTATATGTAATTATGGTTTTCAGAAGTGCATGTAGAAAATGGAGATAACACCAGCTCTCTTCAGCACAAGAGCGCTACATCCCTTCTTGTAGTCAAAGTGGCTTTGCCTGTCTGTCCTGCACAATTACAGGCTGTTGAGAATGTGACACTTATTCAGTGGATCACTTTAACATAGGCAACTACTTAAAGGGAATTTTTGAAGTGGAGCTGTATGAAGGTACTTAAGTAAAGTAAGCCACCGGAGATTTTTGAAGCTTGATGTTATGAAGGAATCCAGAGGCCGACACAGATGCAGTTAGAAAGTTTGAAGAAAAATAATTTCTGGGCAGATGGTTGGCAGAAGGCTGACTGGCGGGTTTGGACTGAGTAAATGCGTCTGAAATATCGTTCTGTTGGCTGACTTTGGGATCTTCTGAGTTAGATTGATTGCAAGTGAAGCAGAATCTGAACAAAGGGGAAAATGCATTAGAAATCACTGGAAAAGCACAAGATATAATCTCTGATTTATTTTTATGGAGTGGCCAATAACGACGAGACGGATAATCTGTCGGCGGAGGGGAAACGGAGTTCTGAAGCAGATGAGTTGATGAGTAGCAGGTGTGTGATGTAGCCAGGTGCTTGATTGCAAAAGCCACGCCCTCCAGAGAGACACAGCGTAGCCAGAAAAGAGATGTGGGTTTGCATCAGAAAATTGGGTGTGCCACATTTATTTTCTCTACAACGTGAGTAGATCAGATTGACATTCACATCTGTTGTAGGCAAGCTTGAGCAAAGTATGGTTGGTTGTAGGATTATTGGCTTGGCCTTGAATGACTCAACGATTTCATCTGAGCCCAATATCTCGAGAGGAGTCTGGCTGCAGACCGCCGCTGTCAGCTCCGCCACTGTCAGGCCCGGAAGTGACGTATTTCGTGTTGACATTAGACTCTTGAAGATTACTGTAGGTGACTATTCCTTATTATCCAAAACAGCGAAAAACGTATTTATGCAACGGAACTTGCATTTGTTCACCTTTGTATTCTTTAGATAATTGTAGACTTCAGTAGACGTATTTATCATTTTAAAAGTAGTTACGCGAAAGGTGGCTAGCGTTAGCTGCGTAAGCTATGTTAATTTTAATGGAGAGCGAGTGTATTTTCTGTCGGAGTACTGTGTATTTGGCTTTATTAAACGTTTTTTGAAGAGATGTTGCTTAACAGTTTAGTTATTTGTGATCTAAAAGGGTTCAAAGTTTGTCATAAAGACGAAAAGTTTTACTGTCGTTGAAGCCGTTTAGCAGTTAAATGTTAGCAGTTTTCACATTTAAACCGCATAAACACATTGCTGTGCTGCATGAGTAAATAATTTTTCATCTGGAGTTTGTCTACCAAGTGGGCATTAGTTGTGGTAGCACTTTTTCTGTCATTCATAGATGCATCCTTCAATCCTTTCTGGTGGTGCAAAGCCTAAAGTCGAACCCTGCACATCTTGCTGCAGCCGATATCACTGCCCACTGTTTCCTAAATATAAACCGTCAAAAGAATACAAGATTCAGATTCACCTGGACATCATCACACAAAAAGTACTGAGGGAAAAGCTGTTCTGAGTCTGTTCTTGTGAAGATTGTTTTGAGCCTGCCTGAAGGCAGGGTAAACAGAGTGTCCAGGATGTTAAGGGTCCCTCATGATGTTTGAGGCACGGCAGGGTCATAATAGAGTTTATCATTTTTTAAATTGTATTTTTGCTAAAAAAAAAAAGTTTTTTTTTTCAATAAAGTAAATAACTTACTCTGAGCTCAGATAGAACTGAGTTTAAAAACATATTTTAGTTGGTGTATTTTAAAATGAGCCCCCTCATTGACACAGGCGGTCCAATGGCACAAGGTAAGAAAATATCACAATATGACAAATAGAGCTAAATATTGAATGATGGTGAAAAGTAAGATATCAAATAGAAATGCACAAGGTAAGCTAAAACAATGTTCATCTCCCGTCTTTACTAAATTAAGTGTGCGACTGGAAACAAATCATGACATTCAGTAATCTGTTACACATAAATAAAATAATAAAACGTTCCAGTAAGTACAACACAAGCAAGGATCTAGAAAAAAGGGAACAATGTCAGTAAGAGCAAACGATCAGCTTTGAGTCCGATTGGACACACAGGTGCTGACAGGCATTGCACAGAGGCAAAGCACAACATTGACAGCAGTTCTTGAGAGCTCTAATCAGTATAGAAACCATCTTATAAGTTGTCGTTATCAAACAAAAACCATCGTCACTACTATCGTCATCATCATCAATAATATCGAGACCATCATCATTAAGTTAGTAGGTATTCATGGAAGAGCTGAGTTCAACACCATGATGTCAGTGACCATAATGAAAATGCCCATCCACCAACAGTCTTTATTCTAACCTTGGGGACACTCAAAAGACCAGTCCCCTCGGAACCACGCAGGCACCTAAAGGGTTTAACCAAGTCAGAGGTTTGTTTTCAAAATGTTATGAGTTAGCAGAAGCCCCTTAAAGTATTCTCTAAACTGACAAGGCAGCCAATAAAGAGAGGCCAGCACGGGAGTAATATGCTCATATTTAAAGTTTCTGGTCAGAACCCAAGCTGCTGCTTTCTGAACCATCATTGAAACTATTGTCCACAAGACAGACAAGTCGCAATGACGTAAAGATCTCCGTATTACCCAGGTTGTAACATAAAGCACAGGTGATTTTCAAAGGCTGTATCAGCTGGTCCATCAGGCCTCAAGGGCGGAAACCTAATCTTAGCCGCACGTCATCATTTTGAATAATAAGTTGCGCCCACACACAGCCCTTTGTTCATGGTCTTTGTCTTGCTCCACAGCCCAGGAGGAAGTGGTAGAGGCGCTAAGGAATGATGGAGCTTCAGACTGGTGTGTTTTTAGCAGTGAAAGCAGGAGAGCAGCGCACCAAATGGTGTGTCATAAAAGACATTCCATAATGGCGTTCTAATTGGACCCGGGCGGTACGCCTCAAACATTTCATGGCAATCATCTGTGCTCGCTTTGATTGCTTTTCTTCCTGCTCTCCCTCAACTGGTGTTCCCCTTATATTTTCAGAGTTTTTGCACCTGTCCATCCCCCTCGTAGTTTTCCTTTTATTTTATCTTCAGTTCTTCTTTGATGTCTTCCTTTCTGTCTTCTCTGCTTTTACACTTTCTCAATCTTTCTGTTTTCATGAATAAGAGAGACACATCCATTACATTTCTCAGTGCAGGAAACTCTTCCATCATAATTTTGTTTTGTCGTCCCTTGACAATGTACGGGAGATTAGTCGGATGGTGTAATATGGGCACAATGACGATTACAAAGCTTCATTCGTCTTTATTAGAGAGATATGACAATGGATAGACCCAGAAATTGAGCAGAGAGAAAGTGGGGAATGACATGAGGGAAAGAATCGAGCCACAGGCCGGACTCTAACCATGAAAATAATTTTTGATATAAATGAAAATGTCTTTAGCATGAAACATTGTCAATGCAAGTTTTTGAGACACTAATGAAAAAAGTCCACTTATCCACTTGCGAATGTAACAAAGTCCTCATATAAACTAGTGAAGCATTTCCACAAGAAAAAGAAAAACAAAGACATAGAGATAAGAATCATTAAGTGGGTAACCTACCCAAGCCAAATGTGAATTATCCATCCATCCATTCATCCTTTATCTCCCGCCTATTTCGGTTCAGGTTGCTTGCGTTGACATCCCTCTCCCCAGCAACGTTTTGCAGCTCCTCCTGGTGGATTCCAAGGCATTCCTGGACTAGGTGAGATATATAATCCCTCCAGTGAGCTCCGGCTCTATCCCAAATCTCTTCCCCAGTTGGATGTGCACAGAAAAAATTTATCATTGATCATTGTTCAGTTTTTTTCCTCCCCCCAGGTTTAGAGTCTGAGTGTCATCTTCAAAAGCACTCCAAGCTCCCATCAGTAATGTCACTTGGTCCTCGTATTTCCATCTATGCAACATAAATCACCTCAGCCCATCCCTCACACCCAACACTACTGCCATTCTTGTTCAACCACTGGTAACATTGATTACTGTAACACCCTTCTCTTTGGTCTCCCTCTCAAGTCCATCTACAAACTTAAACTTGTCTAGAACTCTACCATTTGCATCATCTCCAGAACCCCCTCCATTAATGAAACCATTCCTGTCCTTCTACAGCTCCATTGACTACTGATTAAATATTGATTTGATTTCAAGATTCCACTCCTCACCTTGAAGGGCATCCATTACCTTGCTCCTCTGTGTTTCTGTGTATTTCTCTGAACTCCTGCACATCAACACACCCACCCTGCACTCCCCAGTCTTCTTCTTCCATTTAACTCACTGCACAACCCGCTTGCCTGACCACCATGGGGTCCAGAGCCTTCAGCAGCTCGGTGGCCAATGTGAAACCAACAGTTAGGCTAATGTTCGTGTTCCTTTTCTACATGTTTTTTTTTTTTTTTTTTTTGAAGTCTGTTGCTTTTATAAAATGTGAAACACAATTTAGTTATAGTTTTGAGAAATAGTTTGATCCAAGGACAAAATAGCCCATAGCAAATTAACATTTAGGATAAGATCTTATATGTCGCCTAGACAAACATGGGCCCTAGTCAAGACCAAATGGAGATTTTGTCCATTATCTAATGTCTCAAAGACACTCCTGAGAAAAAACGATGGTTCAGTCTCACAGTGAGATCTCTGAGTGAGATCTCTTATATTTATTCCAATCGTATCATTTGAAGAACTTAACTAAAAGAAGAAACAGTTGATGAGTACCAGCTCTCAGATTCGTCTCACTACAAAAATGCTATGACTAAAACACTTAACCGGGATGAACAAGATAAGTGTTTGGATAGTTGATTGACAAAATCCTTTGATTATTTTGCCTTTAGCTCTGCCTGAGCATGATATTGTAGAAAACTTTGACACTTCCCGTGATACACCATTAAAAACCAGAACCTAACTGAATGTATTTTGAAGCCTATAGCGTAGAGGTTAGCAAATATACAACTCCTAGCATCTCTTCTGAATGGATGAACTGATAAAAGTTAATGTGTTATTCAAGATGAAACACTATCGTATTTCTGTCTTTCCTTGCTCCCCTTTAAAAAAGGAGAAATTCATGGCCCTGCTCCAGCAGTGGACTGAAAACGTTGGATTGACTGATTCAGTGTCTCTGTGTTCAGCAGCGTGGTGCCGGGTGTCTGCTTAGGGTATAATTACAGAAATAGATGAATACAAGGGTGTAATTGCCCTTAGCTCACTTCAATGATGCTGCTGATAGCAATGTCTACAGTCTATGTGGCTGAATTAAGGGGTTGTGAGAGGGACTGTAACCTGTTCACATCAGTGTGGTGCAGAGCTGGGGGTGGGGGGGTATTCAAATATTGTGGACTAATGGATGGAGGAGGTGGATGAGCTTGACCTTTAATTTTGGATTTGATGAGGACACTGCCCCATATTGGAGAGGCCATAACACATAAATCCACGCAGATGTTTCACAATATTTGTGCCAGTATGTGTAATGTGAAGGCACAACTAGTCAGTTGTTAGCGATGCTCGATGTCTGAAAATGTTGCAGTTTACATTCTAAAACATTCTCAAGGTCAAACGAAATATGAGGTTCAAGTTAATGAGCTCAGAGGTGGGTTCAGACATAAAGCAAAAAAAACATTTGCCTCAAGTTATTTGTGTTATGGATCATTTTCCCCACCTGCCCCCTGGACACTACTCCAACCTGTTTAGCTGAGTGCTCGTTTGCACCAATGAAGGAGTCTACCAAATCCAACCGGCTCCCAAAATGGTGTTTAATAAACAGTATAGTACGATTTTCTATAAGATGGATGATTTTGACCTTTTTTAAGGGGATAAGCCATTAAAAAGTGATACTGCCCAACCTAGTCTGTGTTGCCAGGTATCTAATGGAAACCAGTGCCAACCATCTGTTTCCAGTGAGTCTCAGTGAAGCTATGAAGAGTTGTGTAATAGAAAAATATATGTTCTTATGCATTTAACACAAATTTCTGCTTGCACAGTGGAAAAATCAAAAGTAACACGTACACATACAACGCGCAAACATAACGGTCATCCTGTCTGAAAAGAACAAACAGCACACGAACATAACGGCCATGAGGCTAGTCTCTAGGCAGATTAAAACTCATCAACAGGTGTCAACCAATGAGAGTGCCCGCTTTGCGCAGTCTGGTATAAATGTCTTGATGTAACCGCTCCCGGGCGGGATTCTGCTATGCACTCTGTATAAGTTTCCTTCTTTTTGCAAAAAGAAACCCTTTTATTCTGATAATAAAATACACAAAGACAAATCTTTGACTTGAGATCTTTTGTTCAATACAGAAAAATCCACAACAGTTGTTCAGGCACTGGCTCACCACAGTGGTAAGAACGTGAAAAAGAAACCATTTTCTAGCAATTTAAATGCCACTAACAGGATGAAAGTCTGCAGAAATATCTATTTCATGATCCCAATGTGCAAAACCCCAAAAAGCATGCACTGTCAGTCCTGTCCACAAGAGGACTGATCATTTTTGATGCATCCAAGGAGAGGAAAGTTTTAACATTGATTGGCTTTGTAATGTATGTCCCTGTTGCATTGCTCCTGTCTGCTGTTACAAATTTGCTTCTCGCCATTGTACTTCTATGTAATTTCAACATGGAAATCTTACAATCGGCTATTGGTATGAAATACCTTTAGAGGTGTTACTGAGACATCTTTGCTGCATACAGAGCAATACTGGTTACCCATTTCAGACTGCCAAACAAGCATCTATCTTCTCATCTCACTCTTGGCAAGAAAACAATTTTGATATTTTCAAAAATGTTAAATTATTTACGGAAGGAGAGCTATGTATCAGCTTAGTTAATCTTTGCCTTTTTAAATTTCTGTTGGTTGAGGTTTGACTGTCACACAAACACTCACAACTACACTGGGAAACACACAGTTTACCTAAATTAGACAGCAATCTATAGCCACTGTATTTAAATCTATATGCTGACCGAGGTCAATCACACAAGCGACAGCCTAATTAGAAACAGTTACATTTAAATGCACTTTCGATCTTTCAAAGAAATACACTATGGAGCACTTAACCTGTGACAAACAACACTGTAATAACATTTTCCAGGTGGCTCTGGATGACCTACTGGGATAAGCTCACTGCATGTGTATGTGTGTGTCAAAGTTGATCGTAGGGGATGCTCCTGTTGTGTATTTATATTTCATAATGTATTATCTAGATTATCAGATATAGCTTTGCCATGAAAAAAATGATAAAGGATGGTTTTATTTTCATGTAAAAGTATAACGTTCATTTATGCTTGGACCTGGAAATAAAATACTCATTAAGACATGTTTTTTATTATTCCGCTTATAAAACAACTCACAACCATTGCCACTTCCTCACCGTGCTCTTATGGCTCCTCAGGTCTGCAAGCCCAAACTAGCAATGGCACATTTTAATTAAGGACAGAGGGTTACCCAGTCCATGGTTGATCAAATATGACACAGTGGTTGCTCTCCATTTTACAAATGTTGAATAATGATCTTCGGGTAATATTTTTGCTGTCTCTCAGCATCAAGTTTTTAAAGAGGGGTTGCAGCAGCTGTCACCTGAATCTCCCTGCAGCAATGAAGCTCCCAACTACAGCACTGTGCAAATGAGCTCAGGTATACAGACACACATTGGCGACAGAAAATAGACTGAAAACTCAAGTTCAGAGACACCGCAGGGTAAAATGCTATCCATGAGGGACCACAAAGGTACCTCATCAATCCTGATATTATCCTCCCTCTATGCTGGAGGCAGAGGTCTTAACTGTGTTTACCTGGCTGAAAAACATTAGATAGGCTCCTCTTTCCTGTCCTTCTCCTACTTACGTGCACTATAACTAACCTATGTGAGCAAATTAAGGAACTATCATTGATCATTATCAAGAATCATTGAGCCTTTGTTTTGTCAAGAAAGAGCTCAGCAATATGTCTATTAAGACAATTAAATATGATGTAGATAAACCCTCCACTTTATGTTTAACTTTTGTAATTCATGTAACTTGCATTGTTTTGCAAGTTCTCCTTTTAAAATAATAACCTCCCTGTTCGGGGGGGGGGGGGGGGGGGGGGGGGGGGGGGGGTGTATGAAAGGACAATGTACACTCATTCAGTCTTCCGCAATTAACTTAAATGAGCTCAAAGCGTCATGAAATCCTTATTCAAACAGATTGCTAGAATTTGCTTTGCCTTTCATTTAATACAAGAGGTATGTAGAGAAGTGAATAATGTGCTGATAGATGGGTCCAAATCACCTGAGCTTTGATTATACCAATGCTAAAAACAGGGAAATAGAAAATATTGGTCCTCTCAGCTGTTACAACCATTAATATTTAGCACACAATCTATTATATTTTTTAAAATTTGTTTATCTTTCATCCTGTTACTGTGCTTTCCTTGTACATTTTCTTGCAATAATCTCACCTCAAATTGACACTTTCCTGGTGTAGCCCTCACTGTGTGCTGCTGCCACTCCACACCAGAATGACATATGGCCTTTAGAGATAACAAGATTTCCCCTGCTCTCCTTTATCACCAGAGCTTTAATTAGACAGATAATGGAGAGGAGTGCAGCCCGGGGCCCATCCTCCCTATCCTGACCCTTTGCTGGCTCAGACACCTATGAGAGCGATATTAACTTTTAAAGACACACAAGAGCCCAGCAGAGGTGTGACTAACGATGATACACAATTTTACAAACTTTACAGACTGGTGAAAGTTACGAGTCGCACAGAAGGAATAAAACGGGCAATAAAATTGGGATGAGGGAGTGCAGAGACTTTTGGCTGCCCACTACCTTGAAATCCTGTCCACCCACTCCTGCACCCTCTCAAGAAATGACACCATCTGCCTTCCTCTGTTTAGTCCAGTGCCTCTTCCTTTTTTGACTTGCTCTGTTATTTTCCTTTACCCTTTCGCTCCTTCCACCTTCATCTCTTTCTACCTCTCGACTCCGCCCCTCCCCTCCACCTGCGGCAATCAGCCATACTCCTTCTGATCACACAAGCAGTGAAGCATGGGGAAGCTATTTGCAATGAACACATCATCACGAGTGCAGGGCTGAAAAATGCTGTGATCTGAGACTTAAGGAGACTACAGAGCTGAGGCTGAGTAACTGAATTAAGGGCTTTAGACTGTAATGAAAGAGATCATACAAACTTGAGGTCTAAGGCTGGACGTTATACGGTGAAGGATTAGCTGAAGGTGTTACAGCAGAAACTGTTAAGTTCCTTAGTGCCATTTCAAATCATTGAGTTGAAGATGGATTTAAAAATATGCTTCTAAAAGGAAACCACAGCACTAATGCTGCAGCTTATTCAGCATAAGGAGCCAGAAGCCACAATAGTGCAGCTTTTTTTTGTCCACTAACTAACATTTGCTGAGTTGAGCATGGTTTGCAGCTCAAGTAAATTTCCCAGGTTTGATGTTAAATTGTAGGCTTGACATGTTGTTAATCGTGACACCAGCCTGCGCAAATTAGAGGGTGATGTCATTTTTAGAGGTTAAACTGTTCTGCTGAACATAAAGCTTTCATTGTCCTAGATCTGGTTCTAGTTTTACCTGACTACCAATGGTAACTTCCTCTAAACTCATTACCAGGTTGGTGACTGAGTTATGTTTAGAGTTTCTTTAACTTTATTAAAGCCTAAAAAGACAAAGCTTTGCAGTTACAGACATACCCCAACCCCCAGTCTCCCTCCTCCCCGTTTTACCTGTTTACAAAGGCCAACATAAACTGCAGCAGATTATGCACCCAATAAAATAACAAAGAGGTCACAGCATTTAAAGACCCTGCATTGAAAGGCAATGAATTGATTGACTTGGAAAACCTTCACACAAATGACAGCAATCCTCTCTGTTTAACTCCATCGAGTTTGTGTCTCATGACCAAATCAGCAAGTAAATTATACAAGAGAACAAAAAAAGGAAACCAAAATTACTTTCATATACATATATATATACTACATATTTCTCAAGGGAAATCATCCACAGAAACAGTAGTAGTACACAGTTGTATGTGTGTGCGTGTTTGTGTTGTGAAAAAAGTAGTAGATGTTTCTCCCACATTATATAATTGAACTAAATTGCTTCTCTCTCATCCCCAAATGGTTTTGTTGTAATGGGTTGAAGGGTTGAACACCTCTTGATTGTAGAGTCAGGTACTATTGTCAAACAGAGTGGCAGCCCCATCTCCTACAGACCCTGGTTTTCTGCAACTTAACTGATCATTCCTGGGTTCACTCCCTGTTAATGTCGACATGCACTGTCATCAAACTCACTGAAAAGAAAGTTAAAAAAAAAAAAAAAAAAGATTGCATTTACCCCCTAGTCACATGGGTTAGCACAACTTATTTCTCCCTTATAGAACCACAAAAAGCTAAGATGCCTTGCAATAAAGAACAAAAGCGCAAAACAGGTAATCCTCTTTCAAGTATAGGGGTAGAAGCCATGAGTTCAGACTGGATAACAGATAAAAAATTGTCCCTTTACCACCCTTCTCTTGCTTATACAAACAGTTATGTAGGGAAAGTTAGTGGAATAGGAAAAGTAAAAATTAAAGATACATTTTAAGATCACTGTGTAAGCTTACACAGGTTCATTTTTTGTTGTCTATCTGATAGTTTTAATTAAGGAGCTCTTGCTGTGTTTTTGTATTAAACATGCCATTGGGGTCACAAATACATTGAGTAAGACTTTCATCCTTTTACAGACAGTTATCTAAGGTCCGGTTTTTGTCTCGTGATTAGAGTATTATTGTAATTTCCTGTTTTATTTAGTATTTACTTACCTACGCTTCTGTCTTCAAGCTCCTGCTCCTCGTGTTTTCTGATGCTCACCTGATTGTAATCACCTGCATCTCGTCACCACCTGATTTTCTCAGTTCGTTGTGTGTTCTCTCGCGTTGCCTCGTTCCAGCATTCCAATTAAATACATTTTCTGGTCCATGACCTCATCATTACTTTTGTTACCATTGGCTATTTGCCAGCTCCCTTTTGGATTTGTTTGCCTCGCTGATTGCTTACCAATGCACCGACCTGGACTGTGAAATAAACTCTTCCTTTTATGACCCATCGTTCTATCTGGCTCTGTTACAAACCCTGAAGAATGTTGTGTGTCCTCCATCATACATGAGTATAATTATACCTGGATAGTTTCATGAACATTAACCTTTATCCAGTTGTAGTTTTTCAAAACTACAGGAGAACATTCAGATAAAAACCATTTCAGACTTTTCAGTAATAATACTATTTGTCCCTGTTCCAATCAATCATATATAGATAGATCTGTGTTTAAGTGGAGTATATTTAACTAATGCCTCCTACAGACTGTGGCTCTACTTCCCCAAATGAATAGTAATACAACTTCAGGAAATACAAAAGCTTTCTTAGTTTAACAACAAATCAAGGTTCTGTGTTAATCTAAAGTATCAACACAATAATTAAAATGTGCTTTACTTGGCATTTAACTTAGAATCAATAAGCATTGCAAGAGTTCACAAAGAGTCATTTTTACTGTTAATGCACTCCATAAAAAACATTCATAGTAAAGACAGAAATAAGAAATGAAAAGCCAAACTTAAGCTCGGCTGTGTGACTCAGTTTCTGCAGTTCTGTCACCTTATCTTGTAATTGTGAAAGATTTAGAGAATTACCAGTTTGTATACTATGAATTGCGATTTACCAGTGGATTCTTAAGAAGTTACTTCAGTGTGCACAGAGGGTACTAAAGAAGAGTGACAGATTTATTAAGCAAGGATGCTAAGGAAATCCATACTCCTCTTGTCTACCTGATTGTTTTGGACTCACGGCTCTCAGCTCTGCAGAGAAAAAGCAAACCAAATAGAAAGCTAATCCCCTCAATGCGCTCCTAAATCTGCAGCCTGAGACCATGTGACCAGATGAGAAATGAGTGGGAAGAGGAGAATGATAAAGAGGTAAAATAGTTATTTAAAAAGAGTAGAAAAGTCATAGATGCAGCAAGAGCAGATAAAATATTTTACATGAGTGTCTTTTACCCTCAAAAAGTAAACCCCAAAAGCCTTATAAATAAATATTTGTGTACATTAATTTGCATCCTGGGGAAGATTTATACCATAAAGCTGATTGAATCTGATGCTACAACCTCCCAGCAGCTTACCTTAGATTCACACAAAAACTTTAAGGAGCTGTTTAAAGGAGAGACATGACAGAAAGGCATCAGTCTTCACATCAGCAGATAAAAATACCTTTAGCATTAGGTTTAAGAGGTAAAGTGTTCTGTTTTACACACATTAAGCTGCTAAACAAACACAATGTTATTCCGTCTAATGTGATAAAAATGTAGTCCTTTAGGCACACGGAGAGACTGACAATAAGCTCATCCAGCATCCTGAGGAATCAGATGAGCACAGACTGTGCAGCCATTTGTCTCTGCATGTGGTCAGGTTTCTTGAGGACAATAACAATAATGTGCCTGCCTCTCACCAAATCATGGCCTTCACATGGAGTCCAAGGGCAATTGTGTCTCAAAATACTTCTATCTCTCCCTGCTTCCATTCTCCTTCAGCTTTATTTAGTGCTGCCTAGTAAGTGCTCGAGAAACTATCTGGTAAATACTTTTAGACCATCTCATATTAACCGCTGAAGCCTGGAGTCAATATTCAAACTAGAATTAAAAGCACTGATGATAGAATATTTTTATCTAACTGAACAGAAGGCATGAAAACATCTGAGAAAGACTCCTGGTTCATTGCAGAAATAAAGGCAGTGTTTAAAAATACATGAAACATATTGTTGGGTGGAGTAAATGAAAGAAAAAGAGAAGAAAGAATTAGGCACATTTAGCTGAGGCCATCTCTATCACACCAAATCCCCAAATGCAGGAGGTCTGATTCCTATCTGTGCCTCTCACGGCTCTGTGACCAATCAATACATTTAAGCCCTCCTGCACTCAGTCTGCTGCGATTGAATAAATAAAGCTTTAGCAAAAAGGCTTCTCGTTTTCCACCTGAAATCATGGATTTGGCCTGGCTGTAGGCACGCCTGGTGTCTGGTAGCAGGACCTAGCACATCCTCAAGTTTGTCCTGAAACTATTGTTTTAAAAAGAGCTTTAGTCAAAGGTTGTTTACAGTGAGCTTATAGTTTTAAATGAATTAGCTGCATGTTGCTGAGTATAAGGTTCAATTGAATGACGATGTGATTAAAGCAAACAATAAAGTTGTGGATCATTAAAATAGTCCCTCAATTTGCAAGAACGTTCTCTGTAGACAATCCAATAAAACATCCCTAGTCGCATACGTTGTTAACATTTGATGTGTTGTTATTTGAAAATATTGATTGTTACATCCGTGAGTCATTTATAAACCATCAAATGTCACTGCTCCAGCTTCTCAAACATGAAGGCTTACTGCTGTCTTTCATATTTGATTGTAAAGTGATGTTTGTATTCTTGAGTGTTAGTTGGATCAGCGTGTGCCTTAAAGACTTCTCTTGTGGCTCTAGGAAAAATTGTAGGCCAATTATTTTGTCTAGATGTCAACTTTAAGATAACTGGATTAGCAGCATCTCAACTGCTCTCAGCCTGACTGACTGACTCTGCACTGACGGAAGATAGACGGCATCACCGACACACCAGTAAAGTACCAGTGCACCAGCTTCAGTTCTTGAACAAAAAAGTGTGAATATGACAAATACAGACATTTTGATGATCAATAACCATAAACGGAAACATAAAGCAGCTTAAACCGAATACAAATGACTGAAAGGGAAGAAAATGCAGAGCGTGCCCAGACCTGTCCTCTGCTCTGTAACTTTAAAGGCAAACACAGATCAATACTGTGCAGTCAACCCTAATCTCTGTTCATTCAGTGATTATTATCAGCTATAACCAGCTCAGGCTGCAAAGCATCAAAGCAAAGTACTTGTACTGAAACCACAACAAATATAGAGAAGGTTTAATGTCACCCCCTTGAGATTCAGCCATTGTGCAACTTCAGAGAAATTAATTATTCAAAAACGTCCACTTCAGGGGCCTAATTGTGATTTTACAGACATAAAATCCTTGTTTTCTGATGATTTAGCCACCAGAAGTGCATAATTGTTTTTTTTCTGTCTTGATATTGCTTGTTGTGCAATCAATTACCCTTATTAGATTGGAGAGTTTGATTTAAGTTCCTTCCTCATCACTTATTTGTAACAGCTCAAAGAATGACACGTGAACATGAAGGAGAACTCACAGTCAGCAGTTGATTTCGGTCTGTCTCAATAGTTTATTTTGTCCACTTTTCTTTTTTACGTCACACCGAGTGAGTCAAACAAACGCAGCCAATTATGATCCAGAAACACTTTATTTCTGTCCTCTGAGAGCTCATCATAGGGCCTGTCTGGACTTTATTTAGAAGCAAAAACATGTTTTTTTTACCTACCTGACGTGTGTATTTAAAGTGTCAGTTTTGCATAAACATGCAATGCCTCATGTGTGTCAATTGCAGATGATGGAAGGAGCCTATAGCAGATTTGCTGAAGGATCTATTCACTGTTGCTCCCACAATTAGAGTCTTTGTTGTGATAATCACGCTTCCAGTGTCTGGCCTCCTATTATCATCACTGACTCTCAATTAGACAGAACACCTCATCTTCTTTCCTTGACAATAAAAGAACACTGAGATGAGGTGTGAATTATATCTTTTACATGAAGTTGATGGTAATACATGGTTGTAGTGTGGTAAGGGCTTCAAAGTTACTTCAAGTAAGAGGGCAGCTGTGGCTCAGTTGGTAAAGTCATCACCTCTCAACCGGAAGTTTGAGGGTTCGATCCCCAGCTGAGCAACATGTCCGATGTGTCCTTGGGCAAGACACTGAACCCTGCATTGCTCCCACTGCTTCGGTGGCGGTGTATGAATGGATTAGTGTTGTACTTACTCTCTTATGTACATCACTTTGGATAAAAGCGTCTGCTGAGTGAATTGTAAGATGAAACATTGTGGTTCAAGCTAAACAAGTAAGTCAACACTGATGTTTCTTTTTGGATGAGGCAAGAGATTTCTGGCAGAAGTTCCTTAAAGCTGCAGGCACGTCGTTTGGACATCTTGTTAATTCCGGTCCAATTAGCAACTTGAGAAGTGAATGTGTGTTCAGATCAATAGTTGAGCAAACTTGTAGACGTGATTTTTTAAAATAGCTTTAGACTCTGTCGCTGACTACAGCACGATCATTTCTATCAACGGGCCCATCCACCCAAACAAATGTTGCATGGGGCAACTTAGCTGCACACTGAGTCTCCACACCCGGATGCAATTTACGTATGCAGCCTGCGGAGTGGCTTTTATTGACCATTTCAACCTGTCCTTGAAACATTCGGTTTTCTTCAGACATGATGGTATCCATCCCAATGACACAGGATCACATTCTGGCAACGGGCAACATTTACTACTGTATCCAGAACTTTCCCTATGCTTTCATCCTAACATCACTGGGTGAATTGTCAAAGGCCATCAGAGGATGCAACTGTCACAATCAGGGTTCAATTAACCAATCAAGCATTTTTTGTACAGTACATTTCATACCAAATGCAATTCAAAGTTTTTTACAGCAATTGAACAATGCAATGACAGAACCTAAGGGTTTTCCTCTCCTATATGTCCCAAATCCTTTTCCAAGAAACCTCTATTTGATGCATTCAGGGTCCCTGCTTTAGTAATGAAAATGCGTTAGAGGGCTGCGCTGAGAAAAAGCTGGGACCCAGACTGATTCCTGTATGAATCAAAAACAAAAGGAATCAATTCATTTACACTTTGAGGTGAATCAGTCTAATCTGTTTTAGTACAAAGCAAACCACAGACCACTCCAGGTCCTGCTGCTATCTCCACAAAGCTTGCTCTACTTAATATCAGATTATTAGCCAACAATTTAGACTTTGTTTTATAACCGAGACGTGGCTGACGGAGAGCAACAATGTCCATGTAGCTAACGAGGCCACTCCAGCAAATTTAAAGTTTGTTTGTAGAAATGGAGGGGGAGAAGCTTTGTTAACTGAAAATGTATTTCTGTGTAAAGTGATTACAACTGGAGACTTTGGTCAGTTTGAATACCTGATTTAAAAAAAAAAGGGCTCTCCGAAAATTATTTTTCTAATTATTTACAGAACTCCAAAATATTTGGATGTGTTACTAAATTGATGACTACACCGAGTCTTTTTTATTATAACAGGGGATTTCAACATCCAAATATAATCAACTCTCACTGATGTCATTTTGACAAATAGACCTCATAAGTATATCACCAGAGGGTTATTCCCACATGATATCAATGATTATTTTCCAGTTGCCTGCATCAGGGTTGAAAGAATATCAATGCTCCTCAAAAAAAATCTGAAAAATGTAAGTGAACAAGCATTTTTATATGATCTACTTTTAAATGACCTTTCAAGTGTAATGTGCATTCCAGAGCCAGATCTGACACTCATTTTTCTAAGGTCACATATTATGCAAAGTACCCTTCACCATGTTTTTCTAACACTTATGTCCCTAGTTGGTCTACAAACCCCCAAGTTATGTGAAAAGTCCATCCTCTCCGTGCTCAAATAAGCCGTTTGGAAATGTTCCCTTTGTGACATCACAAATGTGATGTGTTAACAAAGAAAGCAAATTATTGTATTACCTCATGTTCTAACATTGAAACAACCCTACAACATATTGGAAAACAGTAAACTCTCTGAAGTTCAATTCAGCATCATCCCTTCCTCAGTAGATTGTGACTGAAAATGCCCCCGTTTCTTACCAACAAATAATGGCTCATGTCTTCCATCACCATTTCACTGCAGCAGGAAATCATTTTGTGGACCCAAATACTGCTGCCTCAATATAACAACTTCAGACAGAAAGATAGAGCTATCTTTTCCTTTATGGAATTTACAAAGTTTACATACTCCCTATAAATACAAATAAATCCATGGGGGAGGATCAACCAGTACTGAGTCTCTAAAGGCTGGCTTCTGCACTGATTCTGAAACCAGTAACCTATATTTCTAATGAATCCCTTTTTAACTGGTTTAGCTGCCCTCTCTTGTATTGCATGGAGTTTATAAAGTGCTTTTGTCTGAACTACTAACAGTAGGAAAAAAAATTGCAACTGTTTTAAAATGTGAAAACATTGAAAAGGACATAATTTGCAAGTGTATTTATAAATGTGGGTATAATTATTTCCGACAGTGTTTGTATGTTTACATTTGTTATTGGTGCAGGGCATCCGTGTAAAAGAGACCTCAGTCTCAGCGGGTCCTCCCTGCTTAATAAAGGATTTAATCAAAATAGTAATGTGATACTTGACATCTTTGGTCTAATATGAAAGATTCATCACACACTAAACGCCATACTTTGGATATAGTTAGTTTTAAGGACCCTGACATTTCTTCTGTTGTGATTAAAAACTGATAACTTCTGTGTCTTCTTTGATAACTTGATCCCTCAGAATGTCCAAAGAACCTCCCTACCTGTTAAGAAAAGGTACATAAACGAGAAGGCCATATGTTGACCAATCTTGAATGCAGAGACAGTTGATGGTCTCTTGGATGATTTCAAGGCAAAAATTATTGTCTCTGCATTTTTCTAATAAAGTCCATAACCAGAAACGTGGTAAAACTAGGATACATATTGTAGATGCTTTCAAAAAAATGGAAAGAAGTTTGAACACAGACAGGTTTCAAAACCAATGCAAAGCTGGCTAAACACTGAAGCTTCCGTGTCCACAACATGGCAACGCGTGAGCAACAACACTAGGGGTGAGGGGGCAGGGGAGACAGCTCTCTCCAATGGTTTGAATTTGGACTGCGGTACCAGTTTTAAATGCTTTGTGTCAGAGTTACATATTGCTCCTTTAAAGGAATTAAGGAATTTAATGCAATTTGGGAAAAAAGAAAACAAAGAAACTTCAGTCCTGTCTTCTTTGTAAAACATGAACTGTTTTAATAAGCACCCTCCAGAGTTTCACGGAAACCTTCACCACAGCAGCTTTCTTTGTCAATTTAAAAACGTCACTTGATTTACTAATTAAACGACATTACAGGCAGAAAAAGGAGAGTCAATCTGGAATCATTTGTGCTGCACAACAAAGCAGTTTAAAAGGCAATAACAGACATGACTTTATCTCATCTAAACCCTTGTTTACAAAAGACTTCACTCAAACCAGATTCAAGATCCTAAGATAATCAAATGGTTATAATTGTGATTAATATTTTATCACAGATATTTGACACCTTTTAGTGTTTAATGTTTGTCTACAATGAATACACAATCAACAACACTCTTTTTAGGTATTTCAATTCAGAGCTTTAACAAGAGAATAAAAGTGCTGGAGGAAAGAAAGGTGTAAAGCCCTAGGATCAGTAAAATAGATCAGCAGAACTCTGAAGAATATGAAGGAATCAGCAATCTGTGACATGACTCATAACTTTTAAACTAAATGGCTCTGGTAAACGACTCCTTAGGAGTAATGAAAGTGTTTTTCACCTGCATGAGATGAAAAGAAAATGTTTGTGAGTGGGGTACAGAACCTGTGTTGCATTTCTTGACTTGCTGAGTTACTCAAGTCATGGTAGAAGTGGAATAATAGAGCATTCATGAAATCTCATCACCTCAGAATAAAAGAGACGGAGAAAACAAACATCTTTTTAATTTCAGAAACAGCTTTCAGGGAGGCAACGGAAATAGTATCTCCCTTAACCAATTCAAAAACATCAATAACAAATCAAAATTCACCTGTCCAAATAAGCATCCAAAGTAAAGAACACTTCACATTTATTCATTCATAAGGACAGTTATTTTCATTTCAGGAAAGTAACCAACAAAATCAAAGGAGTATCAGTTGATAAATGGAATTTTACAAGCCTATGATGTGTTCAACTTCTCTTAACTTCAGACCTTGCAATGACATAGAAACATCAGCGTTATGACCTCTTTATTTTAAAAATACTCTCTTTGGCTCTTAAGTCTGTGAGGCATGTGGGGGTTAAGAAAGGTCAGAAGAAAACTGACGAGTACAATGTGTCCCTTTGTTCCTGTTACTTATAACCCAATGTTTCAACACCGTGTGGCATTCAAAGGATGCTATTGTTGCCATTAGTGTCATCTTTTTCCTAAAAAAAGATGAATGAAATGATGATGTAGTAGTAATGAGCCGGCATTTAAAAAAAAAAAAAAAACCCTGCTTCCTCACCCCTCAGTCTGTATAAATGTCATAAAAGGATCAGGTTAGCACACCTGTTCATTTAATTCTCTTTGATTTTATGGAAGCTCTGAGTTGACAAAGGACAGGGATAATGCACGGCCATCCTACTCTTCCCCTGCGTCACTAATTAAGATCCTGGTGCTGCCGCACAAATGTTAATTCACAGGTGTCTGCTGCCTGCCAGTTACCATAGCAACCTCAAGGTACGCTGTCTAATCCATAACAGACACCGTTTTTTCTCTCTCTCTCTTCCTCTTATCGGGACTGATTAATCTGGACAGAAAACAACGCTCGCTGTAGCATGGGCATAGTGGACTTCTCCTGAACAGGATATTGAGGCTCTCTGGTATAAGTCAGATCTCAGAGTGCATTATGGGAAGTAAACAAACTGTAAAGGCTTGTTCGTGAAAGAGCACTAAGCTTCTAGCCGTCCAACATCCCTGAATGTTTAATCTGTTGGCAGAGCCAATCGCCATAGATTTGAGTTTTTAATGCTGAGACTCTGGACCAGCAGCAATATATATCCATTGTTGGATTATGTGCAAGACTGAAGAAATCAATATTTTCAGCAGCATTATTAATGTAAAATTGGAAATTCAGGGTTGATGGATTACAAACCTATACAGCTCATTTTGACATTTTCATCATTCAGTATACCATGGCCTTGACTAATGTTTTTGATATCACATCTTTTTGTTTTAAGTTGTAGTGATATCGTGTCAGAACCACACAGCTCTGCTCTACTGTTACTTGGCATTTAATATACAATAAAAAGTGTCATCAATATAAAACTTAAGAAACTCACCTATAAAAAGAGGTGACCAGCTGCTAGAGAAAGAGGATGCATGTGTTCCTCTTCTTCTGCTTCGTTTGAATTCTATGGCTGCTGGCTTTAGGCCCACTCTTATTTTCTATTTATATGCTCCCACTCGGTAAGATTATCCAGCGCCATAACCTTTCTTTTCATTGTTATGCGGACGACACACAGATATACCTTCCGCTGAGACCTGGTGACCAAGTAAGCCTAGCTGCTGTTTTTAACTGTCTCTGGGATATAAAATGTTGGATGGCTCAAAGTTTTTAACAATTAAATGAGTCAAAGTCAGAAATCATAATCTTTAATTATCCCCACCAAAACATCAGCCAGATTGAAAGTTCCCTCGGTCCTCTCTCTGTTAACATCACACCCATTGCAAGAAATTTAGGAGTAATTTTTGATTCAGACCTCACCCTTCAACCAACACATCAAGAAAGTCATCCAGTCCTGTTTCATCCACATCAGATCCATTAAAAAAATTAAATCAATTCTCTCACCTGCTGACCTGGAAAAACGAATTCACTCATCTTTTCTCGTCTGGACTATTGCAACTCCCTTTTCTCTGGTGCAACTCATAGTTCACTTTCCCGCCTCCAACTGGTCCAGAATGCAGCAGCTAGGCTTCTTACTGGTTTTAACAGACGACATCACATCACTCCTGTCCTTGCTTCCCTCCACTGGCTGCCTGTCACTTTAAGAATTTATTTTAAGATCTTACTGATCACTTTTAAAGCTCGTCTTGACCTTGCCCCGAGTTACATTTGTGAAATTTTAAACCCCTGCCAAAAATTTTAACTAATTTTCCTTCATTGTATTGAACTGCCTCTCCATACTGTTGGATCTTATTCCTGTTATTTGCATTTTTACAATTTTGCCCTCTCTGTTTGGCCCCTCTGTTGATCACTGTTCTGTTGTCGTGTTGCTGTATTTGTTTTGTCTGTCACAGCACTTTGTAAACATTTGTTTTTATAGGTGCTATTTAAATAAAGCTATTATTATTATTATTATTATTATTATTATCCATCTAATTGAATTTCTTCCACCCTTATGTTTGAATGTTCCCTAATTCTCTAATCTAAGTCGTGTGTCCATTCTAGCGGACTTTAAAAAGTAACTATCCACTTTCCTCGTTCCACACTGGGACATTTTCTAAATATTGATGGTCTACTGTACTAGCCCATTGTCTGTAACCCGTTCATCATTTCTTGTCTTCGGTTTGTGCATGTTCTACAAGAAACTAGGATATGTACCACCAAGAGGCTGCATGGTCCAAACAAATAATTGAAATACTTCCTGGTTCATTTTTTGTTTGTTTTATTTTCGTTTTCTCGTCTCTGCTTCTCAGATATTTTTTACTTTTGCATTTATTTTCGTTTTCTTTCTAAGCTACTCATCTCAGTCACTTGTTCTAAATTTGCCCTAAATGAAGGGTAATCTCAATTTCATTAGCTGGAACATTAAGGGGTTAAACCATCCAGTGAAGAGGTCCAAAGTCTTTACTCACCTAAAACAATGCTGGGGTAGTGTTTCTCCAGGAAACTCACTTACATGATTCTGACCAGTGGCGTTTGGGGAGGGGCTGGACCGGGCAGTTTTTCCACTCAAACTTTAAGGGGAAGGCAAGGGGCGCGGCTATCCTTATTGATAAAAATATTCCTTTTGAGCCCACAGATATTATATCAGACAAAAACGGACGCTTTATTATTGTCTCATGCAAACTCTGTAATAAGTCAGTGGCACTGGCTAATGTGAATGCTCCAAATATTAATGATGCACAATTCTTTAAAAACTTTTTTTCCCAACTAAATACTCATTCGTTAATCCTTGGAGGGGATTTTAATTGTTTCCTGGATGCAGTGCTAGACCGTTCCTCTCCAAAGATTACTTAGCAAATCTGCCAGTTTTATTAAATCTTTTCTTTCTGACTTTAGCCTTTCTGACCCCTGGCGGTTTTTGTACCCCACTGGAAGAGAATATTCTTTCTTTTCCCACGTTCACCATACTTACACCCGGATTGATTATTTTTTCCTAGATAATTCTTTAATTTCAAATCTCAAATCCTGTAGCTATGAGAGCATTATTATTTCTGATCATGCACCCATTGTTCTTACCCTGGCCTTCCAAGACTTTGATATAGCAAGGAAGCACTGGAGGCTGGACCCGCTGCTGCTTACGGATGAGAGTTTTTTGACACACATATCCAACCACATCAAAACATTTCTAAGCACCAATAAAACACCGGGAATGTCCAATAAAAATAATTTGGGAGGCCATGAAAGCGTATCTGAGAGGCGTGATTATATCATTTGCAGCATATAAAAGAAAGTGCTCAAAACAAAAACAAACTGAAATTGCTAGTCAGATTTTGGATATTGATAAACAGTATGCGAATTCACCCTCACCTGAACTGTATAAGAAACGTTTAAAACTCCAGACTGAATTTAATGTTCTTACATCTCATCTGGTTGAGCGCCAATTACTTCGGAACAGAAGCAACTTTTATGAGCATGGTGAGAAATCAGGCAAATTGTTAGCCAATCAACTGCGGGGTCTGAGGGCGAAATCACTGCTGCAATATTATCCATGTAATCGGGCAAATCTCCTGGCCGTGACGGTCTCCCATCAGATTTTTTCAAGAAGTTTTCTGCTGAGCTTACTCCTTTTTTGTGTTTAGTGTTTTCTGACTCACTTGACTCAGGCGAACTCCCTCCTTCATTTAACCAGGCCTGCATCTCTCTTTTGTTGAAAAAAGATAAGGACCCGCTAGATTGTGCCTCCTACAGGCCCATATCATTGTTGAATACGGACGTGAAGCTCCTTGCTAAAGCTCTGGCTCGCAGATTAGAGGATGTCCTCCCCTCCGTCATATCCCCTGACCAAACTGGGTTTATAAAGAATCGGCATTCGTTTTTTAATATTCGTCGGCTATTCAACATTTTGTATTCCCCCAAACATGATGAGTCTGAATGTCTTCTCTCTGTTGATGCTGA
This sequence comes from Labrus mixtus, assembly GCF_963584025.1. NCBI lineage: Eukaryota > Metazoa > Chordata > Actinopteri > Labriformes > Labridae > Labrus > Labrus mixtus. Next base: position 18,664,761 of record NC_083614.1, on the reverse strand, counting down.
AAAAGCATTCGACTGAGTAGAATGGGACTATCTCTTTATGACACTTAAAAAATTTGGTTTCGGCTCTGTTTTTGTTCTTGGATTAAACTACTTTATACCTCTCCCTCTGCCTCTCTATTAACTAACAACCATTACTCAAAATATTTCGTCCTACACAGGGGGACACGGCAGGGTTGCCCTCTTAGCCCGCTCCTTTTTGCTATTGCCATAGAGCCGCTTGCGATAGCTATTCGTAACAATAGGAAAATACAGGGGATATACAGGGGAGGAGTCAAGCACAAGGTCTCTCTTTATGCAGATGATTTACTCATTTATGTTTCGGAACCAGCGTCGTCCTTACCGGAAGCCCTCGCCTTATTTGAACTTTTTAGTCAGTTTTCAGGATATAAAATTAATTTTAATAAAAGCGAACTCTTTCCAATTAGCAAAGAAGCCCTGAGACTTAACCTTACCAACCTTCCATTTAAGGTGGTGACAGACCATTTCTACTATCTTGGAATTTGTGTCACAAGACAATTGAGACATCTGTTTAAACATAATTTCCTATGTTTATTTGACCAAGCTAAACAGATTGTGTCCAAATGGTCCCCTTTATCCCTGTCTCTCATTGGTAGAATAAGTTCAATTAAAATGACGCTTCTTCCAAAATTTTTGTATCTTTTCCAATGCCTCCCGATTCTTGTCCCAAAGACTTTTTTCAAATCTCTTGATTCTTTAATCACGTCCTACATCTGGAATGGCTCTGCCTAATTTCCAGTATTATTACTGGGCAGCTAATATTCGCTGTATGATGTATTGGGTGCACTTTCATCTGGAACCGTCATGTCCTGTCTGGGTAATGATGGAGGTCTATGCTAGTGCTCCAATATCCTTGCCCGCCCTTTTGGGTGCTGCACTTCCACTAGCCTCTGATTTTCCTCAAAGTAATCCCTTAGTAAAACAGTCTCTGCACATCTGGACCCAATTTCGAAAACATTTCGGACTGCAGACCTTTTCATTGCAAAGCCCGATTGCAGCTAATCACCTCTTTGTCCCTTCGACTTCTGATGGTGTATTCAAGATTTGGCACAATAAAGGCTTGAGATGTTTTGATGATCTGTTCTTTGATAATCAGTTTGCATGTTTGTAATTTTAATAATTTTAAAATAGTAATTTTTTACAGATTAGGCATTATGTACAGGGTTTAATTCCACGATTACCACATGTCAATCCTATTGATACAATTCTCTCTGTCAAACCAATGTCAAAAGGGATAATGTCTAACCTATACAACCTTATTTCTAAGTTGCATTGTCCCTCTATGGCTGCTATCAGAATAGCTTGGGAACAGGACCTAGGCTTTACTTTTTCGGACAACATATGGGATTTAACCCTTAAACGTGTGTACTCTTCTTCCTTGTGTGCCCGTCATGCTCTTTTGCAGTTTAAAGTAGTTCATCGCATTCATATATCTAAAACCAAATTGGCTCGCATGTATCCTGATGTTGACCCTACTTGTGATAAATGTAAAGGTGCTCCTGGCTCGCTCATTCACATGTATTGGTCTTGTCCCGCTTTAGCTCAATTCTGGACATCATTTTTCCAAACTATGTCAGAGATACTTCACCACCAATTTCAGCCAAACCCTTTGACCACTATCTTTGGCATATCTCCAGATTCGGACCTGCCAAAAGCAAAACTCAATGTCCTGGCCTATACGTCTTTGCTGGCCCGGCGAGCAATTTTTCTTAAGTGGAGAGACCCTATCCCGCCGTCCTTCTCGCACTGGATCAGAGATACAATGACCTGCTTGAATCTAGAGAAAATACGTTACACTACCCAGGGAACGGAAAGCAAATTTCATAAATTGTGGCACCCCTTCCTGAAATTCTTTGAGAGACCCACTACTATCATATCTGAGTAGCCTATTACTGTGTTTTAGTTGGGTTTTTTTCTTTCCTTATTTTTCTTGGTGTGATTTATTTATTTTTGTAAAGTTCTTTATTTATTTATTTATTTTTTATTTTCTTTCTTTCTTTCTTTCTTTCTTTTTTCTTTGTCCAAGTATTTTGTTGGGTGGGGGGGGGGGGGTAGTTTGGGGTGTGTTACTGCATCCTATATACCAACATAACTCTTAAATGCAACTCGGCTTCCTTTAGAGTTCGCAGGAAGGACTGCCCTTATATGTACAGATGTGTTTATTGTTGACCTTGACCTTTTATTATTCAGAATGTGACTTCTAGGTACAGCTGTGGTTGTTTGTCGTCTGGATTAGGCTTGTCTCATGTTTGGATGTTTTGCGACATGTATGAGTGTTTTTGTTAAGGGTGGGTGGGGGGAAGAAAATAAAAATATTTCCCTGTACAGTAAAAGCTATTTTCTGTTATTATCTTTCAATAAAAAGACCTTTGAAAGAAATAAATACTTCCTGGTTAAATCATATCTTACCAGTAAGTGTAGGGTTCAACAGACTATTATGGCTGTTAAAAATTACGTTATATGTGGGACATCAATCTTTCCATTCAGGCATTAAAGTATACAATCATTCTACAACAAATTTATCGAGCTAGAATCACTTTTGCTACCGCTAGTAATATAGTACTAAAAGAGATTTCTTTGCTTTCCCCCAGTCTATACTCTAATTTGGTACAGTCCAAATAGCCAACGTCTGGTGGAGCAAGGTGCATTCAAGTGCGTGTGTTCATGAGAGCACCATCCCCAACTCCAGACTGGACGTGGGAGAGATTAGAAATAAAATCAAGCAAGGAAACAAAAACACAAAAATTTGAATACCATTTAACAAAATGCATTTGAAACATTTCCTAAATCCTATTTTTTAATGATAATCTACTACAGAATTTTAAGTGTAACAAATTAAAGTTGTTTTCGCCTGACTGCTGAGCGTGAGTGAAGCTTCCTCGCAGGCAGATTCAAAAATATGTATGAAACCAGATTGTGTTAGCACTGTGATTTTTGGAGAAGTGGATAGTGGGTCCCTTTTTTTCTGTGAGACACTTTGATGATTTTCATTAAACAGCAGGAGAAAACCTGAATATGTTGGTGGACTATTGTCCAATCAAAACACTGGACTGATTATAAAATGTGTGTCTTATTGGGAAAACTTTTTGGATGAGTTATGTCATTTGTGAATGCTTATAGGAAGAGCCTTTTAGCAGCTCATTAGTTTAGCTTAGCAAAAAGAGAAAATACTGGATCCTCAAAATGTGTTGCTCTCTTCTCAGGATAACCTTTGATATCATCTGTGAAATTATTGAAAACATGAAGCTTAAGCAATGTGCCAGACTATTTCATTATTCAAGTTTTCTTGGTCATTTTGTTGCGGAGGTGGGGAAATAGAAGTTGCCTAATAATATGATTTAATGTCTATTCATTGGTTTATGAAACATACAAGTATACATGTTAATGAGTGAGTCGGTAAAAGAGTTAGATTACTAAAGACCAAGGCAGGCTAACTGTCTCCCCCTAATTGGAGGTCGCTTCCAATTGTCAGAGCAGAAATGATGATGGTGTCAACCTTCTCATCTAGCGCTCGCCATTAAAAAAATGTTTAACTCTATGCCATGGTATGAATCCTTTAGAATTAAAGTGTTGGAGAATTTTGCAGGCAGCTCAACAATGTGATGGCCTGTAAACTCTGCTAGTTGATCTTTACTTATCACAGCAGCACAACCATATGAATGAAAAGGTGAAATTATTAGCATCCCAAAGGGCTTTTTTAGGATGACTGTGTCCCCACTAGACGGTGATTTACTCAGATAATCAACAGAAGGATTTTTTTCCCTCTTTGAACACACACTGAATTGATGTTAATGTAATGTTTCTTTATGCTCCAATGTTGAAAGTAATTTCTGCAGCATTACACCTCTGTCTTCTAATGTTCTTATTCAGACGAGACGTATTAGGTATTTACTTTAACAGCAGTCCTATTCTTTTAAAAGCCTTGAAAAAGAAGCATTCATTATGGTTTATTTTAAATGTCAGTATTCTCACAGTTCATGTTCTGCTGCTTCTAAGTCATAAATGTAGTCATCAAGGTCTCAAACTTTAAATTATTACTATTTATAAAACATTTATATCAGGACACTGTCAGTGAATAAGAACTTGGTCGCAAAAAGCTGACGGCAATAGTCTCATGTTCCTTTAAAAATGGCAGTTTATATTGATTGCTTGATTTGAGCTTTACAACCTGTTATCTTTGATTCAACATTGTGTGCAGACAAATTTCCACAGAGACTCATTATAAGCTCATTGGAGAAACACACACAGCTCATGGTCTACACTCAAAGTGTGATCCAATTATTTTTTTAATTATTTTTTTTGTGTCTTTTTTTAACTACAGACTTCATGTCAGGATGTTAAAGATGAATAATTGGCTACCTTGTGAAAGGAAAACAAAACAACACTCCTTCAATATCAGACTGAAATAACCCTCGCTTTGTTTACAGGGTGTGGATGGCTATTTAATGAAACTGCTTTCATTTCCTCTCATGCACTTTATTGTTTTTTCATTGGAAAAGGGAAATTTTAGCAATTATATATCCATTGGGGCTGTCTCTGTTCTTAGTTACTAGGAATTTATTAGGATAAGTTAAGATAACTAACTGGACCTCCTCTGCCACAGAGATGTTTTGGTCTATACAAAGTTGGCTTTAGCACAACTAACAACTGTACATTAAATCAAAAGTCTGTGGCACACTGAAAATAACTTTTGGCCATTTAGATAACAACTGTACATATTAATTCGCTGCACTGCAACTGCTAATTATTTGCCCTATATTTCTCTCTCTCTTTCTATCTCTCATACAGTGTGTGTGTGTGTGTGTGTGTGTGTGTGTGTGTGTGTGTGTGTGTGTGTGTGTGTGTGTGTGTGTGTGTGTGTACTGATCACATCTTCTGAAATGATGCAGTTATGTGAGATCAAATCAAACTTTACATTAACTTGTTTCTTTTTTTTCTTTTTCTTTTGTTCCAAGAGGCCCACAGTTTTTACTGCCAAAATTAGGTTATTGAGAAAGATATAAATTTTCATTTACATACTTTTCTTCTATGACCAAAACAAATTAATATTATATATGATCTACCGTTCACAATTTGCTCACATTTGATGGAACAAACAATAAATAAAGCACTCAATCGTCAGTTTTTGCTTGTCAGACCTTTGCTCAGTGACCACTGGTTGTGCACTTCCTTTCATAATGTATTGTGGGATATAATGAGCCTACTAGGTATGAAAATGCTCACTTGCAAGTCAGACAACACTTCATACTGGTGTGTGCCCTAGTGCTCTCTATCGTGAGTAGTGTGTGATTTCAGACACAGCCATGGTCCTTAAAAATTTATTTTCTGCAACACTGATCACTCATCTGATGTTCCTTAAAAAAGAAAAGACCCCTCCCCTCAGTGTATCTTATTTACCCCTCACTAGTGGCAAATGTCCCCATGGTTGTTATGGTAACACTGTCATGGAGGTTATGACAGCTCTCCTGTCTTCAGCTCTGAGCATTCACAGAGTTTAGTGCTGAAGTGTCAGTGATCACAGTGGTTAAGCTGCAGAATGGTGGCTGAGGGTCAGCCATCTTATTGGTTAGGGGTCACAGGGAGCACACTTTGACAGGGTTACTGGAGGTCCAACAAAGAAGCAGCTGATCATTAATGCTGCTGCAACCTGGTGATAAGTACAGCACAGCACTCCTCATGGACAACCCTAACCTGCTTCTATGGCTTCCTGTGATATTTGGATAGCAACATTTATTTATAGATCAGAAATCATCCTCCAGTTTATGCTTAGTGTTCTATAATCATACAAAACTCGATTTTACAAATCTCAGGAAAGAAAAACTTGTGTTGTCTTAGTAGTAATCACATGACAACTATACAGTACGGTGGACAACAAGGGAAAATTAATTGCAACAGCACAAAAGATTTCCATTACCAGAAACAGGCTGCAAAATTCACGATTCAAATGTTACGGCTATGTGTGTCCCTGTTGTGTGCGTCTCCTTCCCCTTCTGTTGTCTTGCTCGGCAGGTGAGGTTAATTAAAAACAAAGTGCTCTTGGCCTTGTTTGAAAACCCCCGTGTTGAGTCATTTGGAATAAGGACTGCTGCCTTGCTGCCTCTCCAACAGGGATTTGGTACTTTTGTTGTGTATAGTTTGGTCCTGAGCTGATCTTTGTTCTAGGATTTAGATCTTTGTATAAGAAGGCATAAGAAGGACAAGCAAAAGAGTCCAACGCTATAGTGATAGGGTTTTTTTTTTTTTGCATCATCAAGGTAAAAAAAAAAAGAGCTGAGAAGAATATACTGGCAAGAACAAAACACAAAGAAACAGTTTCACTATGTCCACAAAGATCATCCAGAGTTTGCAGAAGATAAAGTCCAATCACCCCCTGAGTTTTCCAAATGATTACCTGCTGTGTTCACAAATCAGCCATCCTTGACTTGCAGAAATTTCATATTAAAAATAAAATTCTGGATGGAGCGGAGGGGAAAAATGTGGCTACTTATGTTCACACATGCAGCAAGCCCCGAGGAATTTCAGGAGATTTGTGCATGTGTGCAAAGCGATTTACAGTGTGGTCAGTGTGATTTTAATTGCAGGACTGTTTGATGTTTGGGGGTGTTTTAGTGTGCATCCTATAATGTAATTGTGTATTTGTTATTTGGAGTATAAGGATCCGACATAAGACACCTCTTGTGCACAGTACCACACTGGTATTCATCTCAATGGAAACAGTGACACTTCTCACTGTGGACATTTTTGCCTCAACAGTGTAACAAATGAAATTAAAGATTGCTTTGTTCAATTTACCTGAACCAGTGAACAGCAGCCTTTGTTTTCATTACACATTGCTTGGAAAGCCACAGGTGTTTAAGACTGCTCACAGATCTGCCAATACTTGAAACTGCTCTTTCATGAAATAACATCACTGCATGAGCTGGTTCACTGTTTATAGTCTCTGGTAAAACATCAGTAATTATGGCATAAGAAATACAAAATAAGAAGAACTTATTTGTTGAAATTCATCTGACTAAAGTAAAAACAAGGACTATTTTAGGGGCACTGATGGCCTAGCAGTTAGGTCCCTCCACATGTACAATGGCTGTCTTCCAAACGGACGACCCGGGTTCAAGTCCAACCTGTGGCTTCTTTCTGCGTGACATCCCACTCTGTCTTTTCTATTTCCTACTCTATCCACTGTAATGCCCCCAAAATACTTTTTTTTTTTTTTTTTACATGACTATTTTGGATGAACACAAACACAAACATTGCAAACAAAGTAAAGGTCACTTATTAACACAGAAAATCTCATCTTCTGTTCAAGGGTTAATTCTGAAAGGCAGCGGCTGCTACAATTAAACTGGAAGGCAATTTAAACTGCCATACTCAAACCCCCTACACGATACACACGATACACACACGCACGCACGCGCACACACACACACACACACACACACACACGCACACACACACACACACACATCTCATTCCTTCACTCAGAGAGCACTCAGCTCTGTGGTTGCCATAGTAACCTTGAAGCCAATAACAGCCCTAGACCTTTCCTCCCTGAAGACGGGGATAAAAATCGCCCCCAATCAAATTTGCCTGACAGAGAACAGGTTTCACTGCTGCAGCATCATCACATCCTGAACCTGCACCCATCCTCAGGCCCTCCATCCTGCATTGTGTGTCCCAATCCTCCACCAAATGAGGAGAAGACAGCATTATAAATCAATTTACAAGCTGTGTGAGACATTTCAGCAGTGGATGGAAATAAATAATGGCACATGAAGGATATTGAAAACAGGTGGAGGCAACAGCATGCGCAGCTGACACAGGAAACATAATAGTATTGTTGTGGATGCGTACACATGTGAGTGATGAATTATGGATGGCAGGGATGAAGAGAGGAAGAGGAGGAAGACAATATCTGTGTCTTTGCTTTGCTTGTGAAGGATCCTGATGAAGAAATGTTCAGTCAGGAAAAGTTATTTAAGGACAGTGAACTGTTCAATAAAGTGGATTGAAATTGAAAACCTGTCTAGCTTCACTCACTGGCTTTTTTTTTTTTTAGATAAGTTCAAACTAGGTTTATTGTTTTTTGTAAATTTGTGACCATGTTGCCATTTAGCTCAAAGCTCTGCTAAGCCAATTCTGCAGCCGTAGTGTATATTTGTGTTCTGAATAAACCACACACACATTACGGTTTGTTTTGAAGCTTTTGTTTTCTATCAGCTCCTTTGAGAAATATGTGGCTCCTCCTTAGCAGAGTATAAGCTCCACTATGCTATCTGAGTCCAGGTAGTGTTCAGTGGGTTAATCAGAGGCTGAAACAGCAACCTGCTGCACCTGGAAACAATGAATCAGACTAAGAGTCCAAATGGAAACTTCTGAAACTGAGGGGCTTTAAAACAAAAGCAATGAGTCAGAGTTGACAGAGGCTGCCTATAGAGCTTAAAAGAGCTGCAGATATGGGAAATAATTTTCTTTCTATAAATCAATAAAAACAAGAACTTTCACATAAAACATTTGACCTGTTGTAAATAAAAAACACTTAAGGTCAGCTTTAAAGCTTTTTTTTTTTTTTTTTTTAATGATTAAGTGAAATGTATCTCTAGTGAAAGTTCAGTCCAGAAGACTATATTTTGCACGCTCGTTTTATCGATCATAGAGAGTGACAGCGACGTCTCTGATGGTGGAGCTCGCTGTTACCTTGGAAATGTTTTTCCCACTCCCCAGCGCTGTATGTAAAGATAAAGTTCTGCTAGCAGGCTAGCTAGTTAGGTACAGTAGCTAGCAGAAATTGTACTGTTAATCTCCTATGCGGCAGTGAATGTATGACTTATATATTCACACAACCCAAATTACAAGATATTACAACAATTGTATTAACAGAATAAACACTATAACAACAAAAAAGTTACATTTAAGGAAGCGGTATCATTCCCAATGGGTTATGGGATGGGTAGGTGCTTGACTCCAGAAAAAAATAAGTAAGGTCTTGTACCTTTGCTTTTTTCATTGTTTTCTAATCGGTTTTTTTTGTGCCGGATCATGTGTTTTATAGTCATGAGTATTGGGGTAGCTGGTTGACTTGGTTCTAGGTTTCAGTCGCTTGATAAAAGGATTTTGTGAAATGTCAATGGAGGATTTGAATGAGGGAATTTATCTCAAGAACCAGAGCCGCTGAAAAAGTGGGCGGTCACTGTTGAGCTATTTTAGCTGCAGGAGTTGACTGTGAAGTTTTAATAACTTCCTGTTAGCGAACCTCTCACCAGGAACAACCTGGAGGTGGCCATTTGCTGAATTAAAGGCTTGTTGTTTTCAATGGGTAACGTCAAGGTGGCTACATCCATTGTTGGAACAATATATAGAAAAGACATGTGACTTAAGCAGCAGGTAATATCAGTGTTTCCTTGGTGTGTATCTCGTTCCCTCTCTCCTCCCACACACTCTCAGGCTGCTCCAAGATGGACTCCCCTGAACTAATAATGATCATATAGCCTAGTGTATTTACTCAGCTAATTAAAGACAACATAGTAGAGATAAGATGTTTAATGTTTTCTTTGTTTATGCTGTTAATTCAGAGTACATCATACATCATTAACAAGACCACTGTCAGCTTGGCAGAGCAAAGGTTTAACATGACAGTGGTACAAAAAATTAAGTAATTAGAGAGCCAGAAAGGACGAGAATCAAGACACAAGAGAGGAGAAACAACAGGGAGTGATGTTCTCCTGACTGAGAATTTATCTCAAGGGGCACAGTGTTTTTCACTCCATCAGTCACAGGCACTGTTTCCCCTCTTATTGTGATGAGCTGAACCCTGAGGTGCAAGCCTGCAGTGCACAACGTGCACATTTATTTATCACAGAAATCTAGGTAGTTTTTATTTGCATACATCGTCAGGTCTTGAGGTTTAAAGATATGCGACTGCAGTAATTGAAAAATTACACAGTATTTGTAACATTTTTTCGTATGTTTCCATAATTTGTTTTCACTGTTGTTTTCTAGATTTTGGAAGAATTTATGAGGAAGATTTAGATTTAGCTATGGGATGCTTGTAGGTATGCAAATTAGAAGCACATTGGCTCTTTATTATTCAATGTAAAGTACCTAATGCCTTATTCTGCTCATGCATATTCTGAATTGACTGGTAGTTTCCCTTCTCTTACAAAGAACAATACTTAGGAGGGGTATAAAGTTAAACCTATAGATCGGGGATTAGCAATGTGAAATATGGTAATTCTACTTAATACCACCCAATGTGTTTGATATCTGAGATAAGTTTTCTAATGAGTTATAAATCAAGTATGCCATGTGTGCAGATGATCACAGAGTGAGTGATGTCAAGACATCTTTCAGGTTAAAAAAAGGTCTAGTTGCACAGGCCTGATACAAAAACAGCAACAGTATGAAAACAGCTTCCAGTTTGAATTAGTGTCTTAAAAGAAATGTTATTGTCAAGTAACTTTTCAAGCACTTTTCATTTTAATATTTCAGAGTAAATCTGACAAGAGGGAAAGACTTTGGGCACACCTTACGGTACTTACATCAGAAAATCGTTAGTAATTATTAGTATCAATAAAATGTAACATTGTTGGCTTTACGGATTTATCTCCTCTTGACTTTGTTCAATGCATTTCTGTCAGAATCGTGTAGTGAGTAACCAGCTTTAAATGCAAAAAAAAGTGCAGATGTGATGCAACGTTCTTTAAATACTTTTCTATGGATTTAAGTATTTTGGCAAATCAGTAGAGTAAAAGTAACTAAAAAAAGGGTCAATCCAAAGTTGAGCAGTGATCCTACCCTGTAGGCCTAACTAAGAACAGAACAGCCTGAACCATCAGAAGAAGTCAGATAACTGTTTATTGTTTTTTTTCTCTGCTTTGTAAATCTCTTAAATTATAAGCCACATTTTAAAGAATACAAACAAAGAGTTATTCAAAAATAAGACATCAGTTGGACATTTTTCAGAACACATCATCCATATTTCAGGAGTATCATTATAAACATTTGTGTTGTCTGCAATCCTCATCTAGAATCACAGCACAAGGTGACCAGCCAATATACAATATAAGGATCCACTGAAATGTAGTACTGACAATATTTAAGTGTGTAAGTCATGCGAGAAAAACCTCCGAAAGAGTAAGATAACAACTAGTTTGAGTATAACTAGGAACGTTTGTATAGAAAAAACATTACGTTTACAAGCAGGCACTGTATGTTTGCAACAGGGGAATAAAGATCACTGACTTTCACACTTAAACAACCAGCAGTGCCACTGTATATTAAGAACAGAGAGCATATCAATAGTAGTGCTACAGGTGAGCTACAAACACCAGGTAAGATGAATCCACAGTAAAACTACAGCTTTGAGGCAGTGTGAAAACCTTCAGTATTTTGCATCACTCAGACAACTCTGACTCCTTTTCTGTTTCGACTACCTTTCCTAAGTCCATTCTGAGCACTCAAGACTGCAGTCACGTGTCATTTTTTATGTAATTTCTCGATACAGCCGAGAACACCACAAGAGCAGAAAGCTGTCAAAACACATAATTTAGCTTTCCTCTGCCTTGTTTGCGTTCGTTTCCTCATTTCCTTCCTGACATTATGCCTTTTCCCCCGGGCTTCATTAAAGTTGTAAGTGATGATATTTACATGTCTCTCATCAAACTTCTTACCCGCTGCTGCATAATTAGCATTTTACCGACAAGTGTAGAAACTAGAACATATGTATTTATATACAGTACAAATTCAACATTTGTTTCGAGTCATTTTATAGCAGGTGGCCTTTAACAAAATACTACATGGTGTACATAGAAAATTGACAGCTTTGGACAAAATATGATGTTCAACACACCAATCCTCTCTCTCTCTCTCTCTCTCTTTCTCTCTGTCTCTCTCTCTCTCACACATACAAATAGAGTAAGGCTTTAGGGTTTCAATCAAATTTGAGCATGTCATGCAAACACAAGTTTGTCATCAACATATTAACATCACAACTAGTTCTCTGCTCTGCAACACTAATACACTTGTCTTCTCATATAAAACATTTCATGCATTTACATGCACACACAAACTGTATTTGTCCACTACCAATAATGGTTGCATAAATTAACAATAGTTTTATTTGGTTTCTATGAAGGATGTAAATAAAACTGACTCTTTACTAACCTTGTTTCTTGTCCCACCGCTATCTAATAAATACTACTAATCCTTGAATACTTTAAACTAAAAAGACAACAACTCATTTCAATCACCTATTAAGCATTTTATCACAGCAACTTCTAATAAAATGTATTCTTCTGGTGCTATTTAAATTATTTAAAAAATGTTGGCAAACAGATTAGACATGTTCCACTGAAGCATCTTGACAAATGATGGACATTTTTAGACATCTGTTGTGAAAACTTGTTGTCACTTTTTCTGTGTTTTATGGAATTGAGAATCTGTGCAGAAAATGCAGACCAGCAGTCTAAATGCGGAGAGAAGATGTTGGTGTACTTATTTTGGCCAAACGCTGTTGCTTGGTTGCACAGATTTAATCTAGGTGCCCACACTGGATGAGACATGCGTGGCAGGCTGCAGATGAAACCTGCACTCAAGTCCCTCATGAGTCCAAACTGGAATAAAGATATGAAACATTTTTAAGCCATATGAGTAACAACTGGTGGTTAGGACGTTAAAACCAAGTCACCTCACACTGGATATGTTTTGGTTTATCAGGTTTACGATTCAAAACCGTATTTTGTTTAAGAGAGTAGGTAAAACAAACCTGCAAGTGCATGAAAAAATGTGAACCTGTTGCAAAATATGAATCAACTTATTTCAAAATGTTGAATATTGTAAAATGAAATCTGCAAATACAACGGATTAAAAACAAGCTCCAACCTTCAAATTACAGAATACAGGTTCCTAAAGTTTGGTCAAAGGAAATGGAACTTGTAGGTACCTCATGGAGTTGATAGAAAATTAATTAAAAACAAAAAAAAATGTTTTTATGAGAAAAATAATGCATTCATATATGTTTTTTAGACTAAGGAATCCCCACGTATAATTGTGGTAGAAAACACTAAATGTTAACATTAATATTGTTTTTATCAAACAAACAAACCACTTCAAAGGGCCCTTTTAAGCTAATTATAACTTTCATTTTCAATTTTCATTTCTGCAGCATTTATTCATTAAGAGGGTTTCTATTTTTGCTGTGCATGTAAATATGGCCATTGTGGCTCGCTGTTTTGTCCCTCATCCCCCCCTGTAGTAGGTTGGCCATGGCAACTGGGATCAAAGGGTTATTTGCACATCAGGATGTAGAGCTACTTCAAAGCTCACACTGACTCACAAAAGCATCTTTGTGCTGCACACATGTTGTAGTTGATGTAGAATCACATCCTGCGCTGCTGGATTTATGTCACATTTTAATAAGAAAACCCTTCCACACATGACGGGTGCAGGCGAGGACATGGAGACGGGTCAATGCACAGGTGGCTCTAACCTTTGAACAGGACCTCACTGAGGAGGCCGACGTCCAGATAAGTCCAGGAAAAAAGACACCTTTCATCTGTCGAACCAATCTGTTGCTGCCGAGGCCTGCTTGGTTAAATTAGCTTTCATTTTGGGGTGAAGAAGCCTGGCACGCCTCGATCCCCACCCATGAATCATTCATCTGTTTATGAATGTCGTCCAATTCATTTTCTGGGCTGCTTTTATTTTATGTTCTCAGAGGAAAGCCTCCCTTTCATTCTAGGAATTATTATCCCTACATTATTATTATTTAAAACAGCTGTTTTTGTATATAAAAAAAACAACAACAACAACCACAAACAGTGCAAACATCTAATGTCAGTGTTCTTGCTTTTGCCTTATTTGACCTCCAGGTCCTGTGACTTTAAAGCCCAGAGAGCAGCTTTGTCAGCGGCAACTCTCTCTGTCCCAGCAGTGTGTCCCTCTTCAGGCTAGTACCTTTGTTAACCACCTTAAACTTCATGGACAGGTTCTTCACCTGCACTGAGCTTATAGAGTCAAAGAAGAAGTCCTCATTGAAGACTGGGTTACGACTATTCTTGATGATGTTGCTCCTTTGCTTCTGCAGCTTTCCCGGGTTCAGGTAGATGGACACGCAGCAGTTGATGCTCTTGATGTCAAAGTGCTTGTCGTAAAGACTCTCTGCAGCGAGGACCCGGATGAGCAGACGGGAAGTGCTGGAGTCGTAGTTGGCACTTATCCTCATTGTCCCTCCTTTGTGCAGGCTGATGGTGTGCTCTCGATGGAGCTTGCTGTCTGAAACTCCTGCGCCGCCGTGCACAGAGGGTACATTAAGCCGTCGCTGGACATTAGGGCTTGGCTCGGCTGAGCTGCACTCATCAGTGGAGAGCGAGCTGTGGCGAGCGAATGTCCGCTTGGCTTTCACCACTTTGGCCTGTGTCTCATGGGTGAAGATCTTGAGCAGGGAGGCAGAGCGGGAGAGTAATGGAGAGCTAAAGGGAGAGGACTCAGCCGAGGAGCAGGTGTCACTCTCCCCACCGCTGAAGTATCGATAAGGATTCATGTGAGAGGTGTTGAAGTCGGCGGGATTCAGGTGGTTTCCTCCTTCGCTGCCTCTTCCCTGGGTCTTCCTCTGGGTGTTTGGAGAGGTGATGGGACTGGTGTGCTCACAGTGGAACAGCGACTCTTTACGACGAGTGTGGGGGCTTTCCTTCAAAGTTGCAAAGCCATAAGGTGTGTGAGTCTTGGGGACATAAGGCAGTGACATTGCGGTCTGCGACTGAGGGTCTGCATTGGTGTCTCCAGTCACAACATCGTCTGCACTTTCTATCTGGATGATGTGACGGTTTGCTGCTTTCAGCAAGTTCTTGGTGTCTCCTGCGATTTTGGCGACTAGACGTGGACTTCTTGGGCTGCTGATCTTCTTCCCAATACTGATAGTTTGCTCAGAAGTTGAGGGTTGCAACCCTTCACTGAGCTTTATGTTAGGAATCTCAGGTTCTGGAGGGCTGCTGACCAGCTTTGGGGGAATGAAGAAGTCTGGGATTTTGTCAGGGGTGAGGACGTTGCTGTAGGACGAAGTTACACCTTTCTTGTCTCCGTTTTCTCCTTGTCGCAGCATGCCAGTCTCCACCGAGTCTCGGATCTTATCCAGGACCCACATGGTCCCACCTGACAGTGGGATGTGTGGGTGTGTGAAGTAGTTGTAGTCAGGTGTGTCTGCAATTAATACCACAGAGAGGAGTATATGATCAGAGGACAGTTACTACACAGGGAACACGACAGATTAAAATAGCACCTTGGTATTGTAGCTCTGCTGTCTGTGCTGAAACCTTAATAGTTCATTGTTTAAACAGAGAAATAATGCAGCACACTAAATGTATACTTAACTTAGACTAAACAGTAAAGAAAAAAAACTCTCACAAAAATCTCTAAAGAGCTTCAGCTGTTTTACAAGGCTTAAAATGACTGATGAAAGGCCAACACAGCTCAAAAGGCAGCAACATGATTCATTTAAAAGATACAAAAGTAGCCAAAAGTCCACATATTTTTAGCAAAGGAGTCATTCATAATTTGTTAGACAGCAGAGTAGCCAGGGAGCGGAAGCGCTCATAAATAGCCTATAGTCGATATAGTCAACAGTTGTATCACTACTTCACATTTAATGTAGGCTATCATTCTTTATTTTCATAAATCTACAACTACATTAAGTATCTGAGTTCACATAATAGATAAAGAACCTGATGTGTGCCGGAAAGTAGGCTATTTATGTTATAGATGATCTTGCCGTAATTCAAAAACACCTTTAGACTCGTCATAAGGATATCATATCTTTTTGCTTCTTTAGATCACATTGACTGAGGAGTTTTAGTGGAACATTTGTTGAGAATATTGTTTTAAAGATACGGACGCATAAGTTCAACAGGTGCCAGAAGGTTTCCTTCATTTACGAACCAGCAGTCCGTAGTTTCAAAATCTCTTTCATCCATTATCTTTACATTATCTCGAGTTTTCAAACTATTACTGTCTTTGAAAATGTTCAAATAACGTACTTACAGCACTAGTGGAAAGCACACGCTCCTCTTTGTCCGCTTGCTCAGTCAGTAACAGGTGTTTTCTCTCCGCGCGCCGCTCTGCGCCCTCACGCGCTCTCAGCTCCAGAACTCCTGGCACGCGCTTTATACACAGCTTCAGGCTGCAGCTGACCAATGAGATCAAAGTAAGAGCTGCCCAGCTAAAGCAACTAGAAAACAATACAGCAGTTACATATCAGAGTAGAAGGAATCCTACAGACATGGGTTCATTTTGCTGTCAGCACAATCACTTCCACGATTCAAATAGAAGTGTCCAATTTTGATTTTCATAAACTACGAGTTTTATGAGAATATTTGTGCCCTAAAAAAAGTCTAAAAACAGTTATTTCAACGTTAAAAATTTCAAATTGTATTAACCACGAAGAGAAGTGATAACCTCGGCTTTAGTTCCATCAGAATGAATTTCCCCTCATTTTTACAGTAGACTATGTGTCAACAGACATTTTACAAGTTATCACAACACATCATATTTGAGCAGGAAACGCACATGCAGCTGTGCACACTATACTGCAACACTTCTCTTCTGTGTGGTTTAATAGAATTTCCCAGCAGCGTTTTCTTCCCCTCCGATCTTTTTTTCCGTTTATCTTTTGGGCTTAAACCATCTGATCAGTTTCCCTGGAAACTTTGCTATGGCAACAAACGCATTTGTCTGTCTAAAAGAGGGAGGGCCCCACTGACTTCATTGATTGTCAGGACAAAAAGCACCATTTGACTAGATTGCTTGGTTTTGATCTTAGTAGCCTACCATAGCCATGGACAAAGAGGAGGACAGTCCCTGTTTTATCAGAGATCAGTTTCATAACATAACAGAGCTGCATTAACCTGACAGACATTTTTAAAATGCAGCCTAGAGCTGTGCAGAGTTGTGACTGCAGCTCAGAGAGAAGATGGAGAAAACAAAAGCTTTACAAACAGCTTATTAACAGACATTTAATTAAGCTCTGTTTAATGTGTCACTATACCTCACTCATATAGGAGAATGAGATGAGCTTGATTGTTCTGGATCTAGTTGCTCTTCTTGCCAACTTGTTCAGTTTCTTTTTGTTTAATTTTATTTTAGACAAGTATAGGCTTAGAGTCAAAACGTCATCCTGACAGTGACAGCATAATTGAAAGCTGCATACCAAGCTGTACTCCTGCATTCAGTCTTTTCACCCCTTAAAACTTTCTGAGATTTTTTAATCTGGATCAAAGTGGTGGATCGTACCATCCAATAATAGGGAGCTATATGCCATTTGCATGCCTTAATATATTCATGATGAAAACGGATTATCAGTGCCTGGGGAACACAAAACACTAACCAACTGTTGCATGTCTTTCATCAAAATATTGCTAACCAATGTTAAATCTTTCCCTGCTAAATCTATGCCTACGTCTAAGGTCTAAGGAAACCAAGAGCAAAAAAACTAAACAAATTCAGTAAACTGTAATTTCAAAGTTGATAAGAAGCAATGTTCATGTAGGACCACGTTATAGCTCAGTCACACAACGTTCCACCTGCACCCAAAGGTACAACCAAACACGTCATGACATTCAAAGACAATCACATAAAGGCGACTAACATTTACTAATGCAAACAAATCCACGTCTATTTACTCATGCATCTGTGCAAATATGCACACACAATGAAGACCGGATCCAGAGAGAAGGACAAACCTGCAACATAACATTCTTCACGTGTTGGTGAAAGTGAACCCGGATATCAGTGTTCAACCTAAAGGAGCAAGGACTAACACATCAGGACAGCTTCAACATGGAATGTCAGCTATTCCAGCTCTGAGCGGAGATAATTACACGTCTTGTTTTCTGAGGTCCTCCCTGAGGTCATTGTCTCATATAATCAACCCGTGAAAAGAGCCACTTACCATATAGATTGCAGAGGCACGTTTGAGCCCTCATGCACCCACGGCTGTATGTCATCTGAGAGGTGGGCAGTGCTCGCTCTGTGTGAACCCATAGGTGCTCAACCTGTTAAACTTGTCAGGCAAAAGTTGACACAATCTCAATTAGAAGTTGTTCTGTGATTTAGATTGCATCTATTAATTGTTTTTCATTATGATGATGATGATGATGATGAGGATGAGGATGATCATTATTAATTTTATGACCCAATTTTTTGGTTAAAATGAAGAATATCTTGATAATTTTTTCAAGCCTCTTTAGTCTTTTTTATTAGTCTTTTGTAGAGAACATAAAAACACACATTGTTCTATGCTGGCATCGTAGCATCTGAGCTTTTTAAAGCTCCTGTGAGGAGTTTTTAACTGGTAATAAAAGAGACTGAAGTTAGTAATGATGCCTCTTTATGATTTACAATAGCAATCAGAGAAGAGACTGATTGTTTCTATATAGGAAATTTGAACACCTGTTGCTGTCCCAGGTTTGGTGTCAGATGAGTGTTTCTCTGCATGCTGAAGACACAAGCTAAGCTTCTTTTTTTTTTTTTTACAGTTTCCAAAGCAAAGTTTCAAAACGATACAACTGTTAAAAGAAAGCAAGATATGATTTAAGGGGCAAAATCAGCAAAGAGATACCACGGGTCGTGAAAATAGACACACAAAAGTTCCTCACAGCTTTAAAGATGTGAAAATATCTAAATGCTGTGTAAACATTTTTTGCATAAGCACCTTAATT
Organism: Labrus mixtus; assembly: GCF_963584025.1. Classification (NCBI taxonomy): domain Eukaryota; kingdom Metazoa; phylum Chordata; class Actinopteri; order Labriformes; family Labridae; genus Labrus; species Labrus mixtus. The sequence goes on along the minus strand of NC_083614.1, from coordinate 18,646,039 downwards.
TCCCTGTTATACTAAATGTAGGCCTATTATAGTTACAAAACAGTTTTTGAAGAAGAAGTTGTAAAAGTGTGAATTGCTTAAAAAAAAGCTTTAAAATGCTCAGTCATCAGAATAGTTAGAAACTGTTGACTGTTGATCAATGATTCAATACAGAAGTTTGCCACAGCTTGAAATGTTGTTGAAGTCTATTAAAATCTAAACAGTGTCTACTGATGAACCATTTGAATGTCACACTGCTCCATGCTCACACTTTTAACAGCTTCCTTTTGGGAAATAATGAGATCAGTACACAGGCGTGTGTGAATCCTCAGCGTGGAGGACAGACTACAGCCTGAGAAAAGGTTAATGTGTCTGTTCTGCTCTCATTAAAGGGCCCGACTCTACATTTCTATCTGTAACACCCAAGCTCTTACACACCCAACAGGAGAGAAGTGCACTTCCTCACTGAGCTGCTTCAGAGTGCTTCTTGTTCCTTCTGAAAAAAAGACAGATGTACCTACACGCTGGCAGTGACAGGAACGGTTTTACATTCAAAGAAGCAGGTGAAGGTTTCATCTATAGAGCGTTGCACCAACCGCTGACGTCTGATGGACCGCCTGGAAAAACAAGACTCAGAAACAAGCGTGAACAAAAGCTCTGCAGGAGGTTTTCATGCACCTCCAGGTTCGTTTCTCGTACAGTGTCTGTATCGACTCTCTGCACACATGTTCACTCGTTACATCAGGAGCGTCATAGAGTTCATTTTCTTCCCCACTTTTATTGTTGCCATGCATTTTTCTCCTTCCAGTCAACCCGCTTCCATGCAACTTCTGTTGCCTTGGTGACATCTCATATCCTGACATATAAATCAATCTAACCCCAGTGACCACTTCTCCAATTTCCCTCCTCTATATCCTTCTTTCCTCAACCTCTCTGGTCCGTTAGAGATCAAAGGGTTGGCTCGCTCCTCAGGACAGCCAGCTTGCTGCGGGGTCAGTGAGGGCTCTGACTCAATGAAGCCATCAGGAGCCTGAAGAATCCAAACTACCAGCTGGAGCAGGAAGGTGTTACCTCGGGTTGCAACACCAGGTTCAGATCCAGTATTTCTGTTTTAACCTGCAGTTTGAGAAAAGGGTTTTCCTTTTCCAGACAAAGACACTGTGCAAAGTAAACCAGTTACCAAAGACAGAGAAGCAATCATCTAAATGCCAGAACCATTTTCAGGGGCTTGCTTGTTCTGGTCTGCTGAACTGGCATTTTGGATCAGACACAGCAGGGCAAAAGGTCACACCTGTTGCTGCAGGAAACAAATTTAATGCAGTCTAAAGAAAAAATCACGTTATCTCTGCTCAGTCGGACTGATAGTTGATCTGAGTGTTGTTAAAAGGTTGAAAATTAAAGCATTAATTGCCAAAAAGGAATTATTACACACCTAGAGGCCAGCTGAAAGCAGAAACTATCTTACTTTATAATAGTCTGCTTTTTTGTTGGGTAAAGCCTCTGTTATTGTAGTTTACATATTAGTATTTCTTGTTTTCATGCAGAGGGGTCAGCTTGGCTGTAAAGATCAAAAAGCATGTTGCTTTTTGGAGCAGCATATAATAGTGCAGAATTTGAGATTTACCTTCAGTCTGCTTACACTTCTCATCACTTACTGAAACTCTGGAACAGATCAATGAAAACTTTGGCATCTTACACAGCACCATACTTCTCTTGTCTTCTGTGTATTTCAAAGGAATAGTAGCTCCCCCAACTGGAGAACACATGCAGGGGCATATTTTGGGCTTCAGCTCGTCGTTCTTGTAGAGTCACTGAAGTTTGAGATGAGAAAACAGACCAACACACTTTAGTAGAATTGTATATTGAAAGAATCAAACTGTAAAACTACACTTTTATCAGTGACTTTTTGGACTCTTAACTCTTTAATCTTTGTGGTCACTTCAAGTTATTTAAAACCACTGACGCAGCTCAAATGTAACAAGAAACATACAGTGCTGACCTCTAGAGGCATGACGCAGTAGCAAAAGTAATCCTTACACAAAGCATGCAGTTTGGTCCAGGGGTTCATATGAGAAGAGCATTAAAAGAAAACATTAAGGCCTCCACCACCCACAAATTAAGGTTAGCTGCAGGGAACAGATCTCATCACACTCACTGCTCACACGATTTATATATGCACAAGAGATCTCAAATCCACCATAAATGAGGGGTTTTATCTGTAAGAGTGAAAGATTAAACATACAAGAGAGCCAGAGCTATTTTGTATCCACTTATTGCTAGAATTTATCCAAGTTATTGCTCTACAGTATTTGGAAAGTTAACACGGCAAGATCAAGCAGCGTCTTTCCACAGTTTTCATGCGGGATCCTCAAAACATCTGAAAGAATGGACATAGTGATTTTTTATTTGAAAAAAAAACCTTTTGTTTTTCTAAACAAATCAGAAAAAATAAAGAAATCTCTAAGTGGTATAAAGCACCTCGTTCTTCTCCAGTGAAGCTGCACAGAGAAAGGAAACATTTTGGAGAGAAGGTTTCAGGGATAAGAGCAATCAATTTTAAAGAATATTTATTACCATGCAAAATAATTCAAATTACTTTTCTCCACAGAAAACAAACCTGGATGATATTTGGCTTGTTAAAAGGATGATTTGAGTGTTCTGGTATCAGTAAAGATGCTTTCAGGTGTCAGCTCTAATGTTACATGATACAACACAATATAACCTGTTCCATCCAAAGACTGTAAAAATATGTGATGAATAAGTCATCTAAACACATGGTTATTGGATTTTTCCAATTAGAAAAAATGAATCCGGTTATACTCTCATGTGTTATTTATTACAGCGCCTGTATCAGTGCATATTGACACCGGCCATTCCTGCATGCGCTTCATCCCACAGACTGCATGCTTGCTGTGTGAACACCAAAGCTTTCATTATTTGGGGCCATGACTCAAAAAGGTTGAGAACCACTGGTTCAGATAATGATGTGATCAATAAGGAAACGTTCAAACCAGCAGACCTCAGGCACTAAAGTAGAGGTGTTAAGTCTTATAATCAAACCGCCTGAGTTAAACTTAGTTACCACTGTGCTTAAAATGTTCTGATGCAGACCTCTTCAGTGTGTTAATACATGAAGTTTATTCTTTGATAAGTTTGAACAATTTTGATCTTGTTCACAGCATGTTGAAAAAGTAGAGACGATTTTCATGCAAAGCAGGGCCAAATTTACCAACAAGGCTTTATCAGAGCATGGCAAAAAAAGATACTAAAATGTCTTACCAAGTGTCCGTAAGACTTGAAATTCCCTTGAGGGAAAAGGAGAGCAGAAGACAAGAAAAAAGAAACCATATCTATTTAGTTAGTTGGTCTATTTAGCTGGATTATTAGTTGTAAAAGATGAAAGCATCAGGAAATCCTTTAAAGTCTCCACCACCCACTTAAGTCTAGCAGGGTGACTAGTGCGTAAACATCTTATCATGTACTCTCCTCTGAACAGTTTCACTTGATGTCAAGTGACTCAATGTTGGGGGAAAAACATGGAGTCAAAATGAGAAAAAGCCACGCGTCTTACCTCTCAGAGAAAGCCCTGAGTTTCATTATGTCAATCACTGTGGCTGTTCCAGTGTCTTCAAGAGAACACAGAAACCAATGAGGCCTTCAAAACTCTCTAATTCAATCCCTCACCCTCCGAGCTTATATAAAGTACTGACAATGTCTAATAAAGATCTTTATTTCAGATTTTAAATAGATTTACAAACCATAAGAAAAAAAAAAAGAAAATATAAACAAGAAGAAAAAAAAACATCAAGTGATCGTCAAATATCCACATGTGCATATTAAGGTAGAGATTGTAAACAGTCCTTTGATGCCGAAAAGTGAGACTCCCAGGGTTAAGGTTCACTCTGCTGGAAAAAAAAAAAAAGATGCTTGTTTGTTGGTTGATGTTTAATTTTTTTCCTGAGGTTCTTGTAGCTTTCTGTAGTTTTCTGCTGGGGGTTTCCCTCTCAGTGATGCTTCCACCAATCAGAGCTCAGAAAACAGGAGGAACAAGTGGGGTGGAAAGACACCTTTTTTTTTTTTTTTTTTAACATTACTATGACACAAAAAAAAAATCCCAGTCACCCTAAAACATAAAAAAAATTGTGGGGGGGGGTGGGGGGGGGGCATTCATTGGCTGCATTATGTATATCAGTCAAATACTGGGTATTGATGAATCTTTAAGGGCTTTAGAAAGGCTAAATTACTGTATGGCGTGTACATTTTCTACTTTTTGATAAATTAGATTTTTCATCCTGGGTTTTCACAATCAGATCAATATTGGTAGCACTTAATACAAATAAGATAGAAAACAATTTAGCTCACACCACAATTTGGAAATAAAAGTTATATCAAAGCAGAAGAAAAAAAAAGGGAAAAAAAAAAAGGACAACCCTCAGCCCTTTAATGCAACAGTTTAGATAAAATTGAGAAGAGGACCTTTCTCCTTGGACACAATCCCGACCCTTATAGCAGTTCTAAAACCACAAACACATCATAACAGCATGCTAGTGGAGAACCATAGTCTCCTGTTCATGCTCCAAGGTCAACCCTAGCCCCATGCCTTCCCATTTATGCAATTCTTCTCAACATTCTCTAGCACATCTTATCAACAATCAGCGAATAGTCATGGTTAACACAGAAATATTGCTGGATGGTGATACAGAGAGCCTTTCAAATGGGATCCACTGAAAACAACACCCCTTCAGTGGGCCATTCCCATAGGTCTGAATCACTCACACTGCTACCTCTTCTACACTGAGGTAACAGGGTTCATTTATACAGGTGAGAGTCAAGATGGCTGCAACCCAGTCAAGCATTTCATAGAGAGGGAATTAAAATGTGTGTACACACAGCTACTGCTAGGGGGCGAACTTTCCCAGAGGCTAGTGAACAATCTCAACCTTGTTTTCTTCTGCTCTGGGGGACTTGAGCTACTCTGAGTTAGAATAAAGAAAACAACCAGAAAGCAAAAAAAAAAGACCGATACAACTCCACAGATCTATCCCTAGCTGAGGACAAAGTCAGTCCAAAGTGCTCACAGGAACGTCGCTGGCTTTGAAAACTCAAGCTTGAGTTCCGGTCAAACTGTTGAAAGGCTCAGCTTTACTGCCATGTTTAAAGCACTGCATATTAAGTAGGCTCAAGCACTGACTGCATAGTTTTTTTTGTTGGTACAGTACATTGGATTTCATGAGGAACAGCAGGCTCTGCTAGCTGTTTCTTAATGCATCCAGGCCATGAGTAGCACGTGCTTTTATGACGAAGGCTGCATGGCGGGCAGTGGAGGACATTTGTGGGTTTCTGATCTGTATTCCATTCTTTAGTTCAGCTGTTGGATCTCACCTTTCTCGCTCCGACCACCTCCCCAACAAATCTGACAGGTGCTGCTATAAATAACTTGAAACTTATTCCATCAGTAGGGCGCAATTTGCACGGTACCCCCACCTGGGACCATGCGAGCCTGAAATATCTCCCGCCATGTGCACAGTCATTCAGATCCGTGATATCAGGGAGAGAGGGAAGGCACAAGGGAATGTGAACAGCTTTTTCTGAAATGGATAACTTCCCTGTTCCCTGGAGCAGCACAAGCCCCTAAAGGCTCAAAGGATAAAAGGTGGAGGGTTCGCAGAGCTTCAACTTAGCCTGCTAACCAGAGGTCACACACATGGCTCAGAGAAGTGAGGCTTTTTAAAAAAAAACAAAAAAAAAAAAACACATACTACACGGCAACTCTACTGCTTTGCAAATGCTCTCTACTAGTTTGACTCTGATCTGATCTGACCTGGGACGTTACATCCCACCCTGCTCATGTTGAAGTCCAGAAAAGGCGCGACTCGGCCATCAGACTGGCTTGTTCAGCTCAACGTTTACGGAAGAATAAGGTTTTAGAAATTCAAACAAGTCATCAGTTAAACAAGTTGTGCTCCTGTGTGTGCAACCTCTACTCGGACAAGAAATTAAAAAAATAAACATTTAAGAAACAAACAAAAGACTCTGTAGCTTTCTTGGATGCATCAGGTTTTAGTGTGCATACTGTGACTGCCCCTGTGGCAGAAGGTGGACAGGGGGACAGTGGTAAGGTGGAACTGAGGAGGAAAAGGGGAATAAACTTCAGTTCATAAAAGGAGAAGGAGGATGGGGGGAGTTGGGGGGAGTTGGGGGGTATCACAGGCAGGCAAGGTCAGGAGTCTTCTGTGCCTGAGTCGTCCTCGTCATAGCAACAGTCCTCGTTATCCTCCTCGTCATCATCGTCATCCAGTTCCTCATCATCATAGTAGTCATCGTATAAAAGATTGGAGCCGTCGTCTGTGGGCGGGACTTGGGTGCGGACGCAGTACTCGTCCAGCGTGATGGGAACCTTGACGCCGTCCCGATCGGCGTCAGCTTTGGTAGCAAGCACCTGCTTCCTGCGAGGGGGACATGGAGCAGATAGAGGAAGACAGAAAACAGTCAGAAGAGGCCACAAAGCTTTAGTGCTTGTACTGTTTGCACCCACTACACCAACCAGCTCCCATGTGAGGTGTGAGGGGTGCTGCTGTATTTGTGGGTGTGAAGTTTTCTCCTGTCTACCTGATGATCTCGATGTATTCTCTGTCCTTGCCCTTGCTGTCCCTCCACTTGCGGTACATAACCGAGGCGTCCACATTGGCCGGGGAGAAGGTGTTGGGCTCGTTCAGGAGGGAGATCACACTGAGCAGGATGGTCCTGAGAAAGCAGAGAGACATTAGAATACATGAGAAGGAGGAGATGGAAAAAGAGGAAGAGCGAGGAGTGGAATGGAAGACGGAGGTAAGTTGAGAACAGACAAATTGAAAGCGCAGGACAAAGAGTTGTACAGAGATAGAAAGAAAGAGAGAGAGAGAAAGGGAAAAGTCTATTTGTCTCTCCAAAAGACACTCATAAATACGTACAGACAATAGTGTTATACAATGTTCATACTTAAATGTGACTGAGGGGAAACAACTAGTTGCACTGACTCTCTGTTTACAGGCTAAATGTTGAGACTGTTTTGGATTTTTCTTTTGTGATCAGCAGCAGTTCAGGGCTACAGGGGGATCCTTACAGTAATATCCAGCTGTGAGAGACTGTGTCAGTACATAATGCATGAAAGAAAACACCGTGGACACACATAGTGGGAGAAGCAATTGAAAACAGCAGGTGTTCAATAAATACATTTGTGTTGAGTGATTAAATGAATTAAAGCAAGATGAATAAAACATCATGTTCGGGTGTACTGTTACTCAAGGATACGATAAAATCTGAGATCAAAATAAAAAGAGTGATAAACTCTAGTTGGAAATATTATGTGACTTTAAGGTTAATCAGTTTTGACCCTGGTATTAGAGATTTAAAAAAAAAAAAAAACATTATCTAGAGGAATAAATTGGTCCCTCTACTCATCTATAACACGGATGTTCAAGAACAGCTAATGCCCTCAGATAAATGAGTGCACACATACTTTAGAAAACCTTACAGGAAGGTAAGAGCAGCAGTCTTTGTGTGTCACCCGTCAAGTGGCAAACAGCTGCTAGTAAGTCTAACTATGCTTACTTCAACAAAATACATATAATTACAGATTTGCAACAAATATATAGACTGTTACAAGAAACATTTAGTCTGTAATTACCAAACGAACAATTAGGCTAAGGAGTAAACGTGAGCAGTAGAAGAAGGGTAGCTTAGTTACATCATGCTAAGGTGCAAAGCTACTAGAAATAAGCCCAATTGACGAGTTAAGACTGCAAAGGGCAATGTTTTTGGTTGAGACAGTGTAAAAATTTAAACAATGATTTGAAGAAAAAATAAAATCACAAATTTCACAAAGAGTGAAGCTGTCTGGTAGTTTCTTCAATTGAAGGGTGCCTCTGTTAGCCTCCTGACACAGTAATGCAGCTCGTCATTTTGTGCGCGATGTTCTTGGAAAAAATAACCTGATATGAACTTAGAAACACAGTGTTGGTTACCTGACGTTCTGTGTGGGGTTCCACCTCTCTGAAGGCAACTCCCCACTCTGTGGGTCATCCACTGGAGGGTGCAGAATCGAGATGCAAACATCTCCGTTCTAGGGACACAAGTGGACACACCATGTCAAAACACAGTTGAGTTTTAACTAGTTAAATGATTCAAATAGTAGGATTAATCTTTATCAGTTGGTTCTAAAGTGTCCATATACATTATAAATCATGTAGCCATATCACAAAGATCTAGTGTTTCCCCTTCTACTAGCAGCACACTTTATAAACGACAACTATTTGGTACTGCTTCATGTTGTGTCCAAGCATTGATACAAACATAGTTACCTCATAAATGTTGGGGTGCCACATTTTGGTGAGGAAGCGGAAAGCAGGTGGAGAGTATGGGTAGTCGACCGGGAACTTGATGCGAGCCTGCAGAGCAAGGGGAGACATATATCAGCAACGTGAGCAGCAGGCAGTTCATTCACACTTCTCCGTTCCCAACAGACAAGTCATGACTTCTTCCCTCAAAGCTATGACTGATTGGAGAAACTGTTTGCAAAGCGTTGCTGTCTCTTACGTGCAAAGAGGTACACTAAAAGGTGTGGTTGTAGTAGCTATAGTTAGTGTGATGCACAAAGTTGTAGCCCCTTAGTACTGTTGAATGCTAAAAGAAAACTTAGCCACACATACTTTGGCTAAAAACTACTCTGCTGGTTGACACAGTCTCCCAAGGGTAACTGAATCCAGACATGCATGTCTGTACAATGCCACAGAAGCTACACACACAGAGGATACACACAGGCACACACACAGGGACAGCTGCTATGCAGCTAGGAGCATCATTTTGCACGTTTTTCTACAAGTTTGCAGCACTGTTGTCAACACGTGGCTGCTGTATCAAGATCTATATAATCATGCTGGTCAGCTTCAATGGGGACTGAAAGAAACCTAAAAATAGCCACTGTAGAGTCATGGCAAACTCTTCTGAGGTGGCTGAGCATGGAGGAGCTAATAACAGTGTAATGTAATATAGCGTGGAGGGAAGGAGACCTTGCAGTGCATTCAGCTGCTCAGTGTGTGGAGCTTTAGAGAAACACCGATGGGTGAGGGGAGCTGCTGCTTAAAAGACATTGTGGGGGTTTGTCTGCTCCAGCTGTCACTGCAACCCAAGACAATCCACTACTCACACCCCTGCTCTGCTATTATATCAACTCAAACTGAAACCACACCCTCCCGCACTCACACAAACTGTATAAATCCTGCTATGTGTGGAGGACCCCTCCTCCTGTTCCAGAAGGAGTGCTATGGGAGGGATGGGACACACACACCGACCACACTGATTATACACACGCACATCACTCACAGCATGAGACCTTCTGCTGATCCCCCCTGTCATACACATACACACTCGCACACATTTGCTGATTCGGCATGGTCAGCTGGTCCTCGCCACAGACAAGCAGGAGGCGGGGGGGGGGGGGGGGGGGGGGGGGGCGGGGGGGGGGGGATTGGTTGTATGGGAGCAGGGAGGAGGTGCAGTTGGAGTGGGGGGGGGGGATGTCCCTTAGAATAAAGGGGGCTTTGCTCCATATAATAACTCTGCTCCATATTAGCATCTTAACCCCCTTTTGCTTGCAGTGTAGCATTAACAACAGGCTGCACATAGTAGACACATGCTGCGTATAAATGCTACAGGAAGTTACAGTCAACAAATTTGCTTTCGTCAACATGTCTGCTAGAAGTGCACTTCCTTCAACATCTGGTTTGTGTGTGTAAGTAATGTCCTCAACTACAGTACAAGAGCAACACTCACTGTATTAGGTGTTGTAACTGCTGCCGGTTTCACAACTAGAAAAGGGCTGTAGCTGCTGTCACCAGACTGGAGAGGAAACACTGACACAGTCCTGGGAGAATGCAGCTTGCAGGAAAAAAACACACAAAATCCCAGGGTCCGAGTGACCCTGTCAGAGAGCTGGCAGCCCTTCAGAGTGCAGGGTTCACGCCAACATTGCACACATTACAAGCTGGCAAGAGTGCAACACATAGCAGCCAGCTAGGAAAAAAGAGGCGGGGAGGCAGCAACAGTGAGAGCTTGGTTTGTCTTCACAAACAATAAACATCAAGATAATATCTGCCCACTTGCTCTGAACGAGGCAGAAAAAAAAATCTGATTTGTTAGATTTGGGAAAAGTCTTGACTGTCAAATATTGTTTTTTTATTTACTATGTTATGCCCGTCTCTTTGTTGACCCCAATAAGGTGAGCAGGCAACTACAGCACATGGCAGTGGGGGCGTTTTTTAAACAAACCAATTCAGAAAACATGTGGTCCGACTCAACAGGGAAGATGTTGTAAAAAAAAAGATGACTAGACGGTTTTTCGACTGAAAGACACGCCAACACCTCCAGTGTGAAAAGTGATTTATGTTAGTTTTTCAAGTACCCAATAAAACAATGTGTGGAACAGTTCTTACAACAGCCTTCGACTTCTAAGAAGACATCTTTCATTCACAGGCAAACACCAGCATAACCAAGAACCGTTTATACACACACATTCAACACAATCAAAGGAAACATAGCCTTCGAATGCCAACTAGAACAACAGTCTTCAATTGAAGCAGTAAAATGTTGCCAACTTCTTGAATTGCTTTTTTAATAATTGAATTACAAAAAAGGGAGACCTATGCACCAACATTTCTCATTCTATGGCTTCATTCATCACAATCCTGGGAATGCAAGCCCTTTACAAGTAAAGCAGGGATGTGGGGATATGCATTAAGGGTAAGCATGAGCATTGATCCCTGTAAGAAGGTAAGAGCATGATTTCACAATACAGCTTACCAGGAGGCTTTAAATCACAATGTCACCAACTGTATGGTAACACGGGCGATGGATACAGTTGCATTTGGAGCTCAGTGATGCATCAAAATAAAATGGATAAAGTCAGGAGGATGGAGTACAATGGAAAGATGAATGCTGCATGTGGTTTTAGCAGTAACAAAGCCTTTCACCAGACCAGAAGATGTGAGTTTACCCTGGAAGCTGAAGGGTGGGGGGTGGGTGGAAAGTGTTGTTGACCTGCCCACACAGGTGACGCTGAACCCTAGATTGATGGAGGGAGGATGGACGGATGGGGGTAGAGAAGTGTGACGGAGCTGGACTAAACAAAGACAGGCTGCTTAGTTTGTTTGTTTGCTCTGCAGAAGCAGGGAGCTCTTCTCCCATCTCATCAGCAACGAACTGACAGCAGAGGAGAAACACACTGGGAGGAGGATGCAGCAGGCTCTTATAAAGTCAATATTAGCTTTTTTCCCCCTTTGAGTAGCCAGAGCTTCTCCTCATGTTTGGAGCATGGCTGAATAGATCTCTGTTCCTGTCCTTACTCACATATTAGCCCTCTTAGTAAGAAAAGACGCCTTACTTCAGATAAAACATCTTTTCCCCAGCTAAGTGCTGATAGCCTCAGCACAGTTGTCGAAACATCTTACCGCTGACTTGCACGTCATGCTTCATAATTGGATTGAGCACAGAATTAACTGCATCCACGGTCAAAAGGTGATTCACTATGGACGGCTCATTTGAGGGCCGTTAGACATGAAGTGCAGCCAGATTTCCATCATGCAAAAAAAAAAAGGCGGCGGCGGCGGCAGGCCTGTTACAGAGAATATAGAATAAAAATGTTTCTTGAAAATCTTTCTCTGTTTGTGAGCTAACAATCTGCCTTGAAGAGAGAACAGGCCACCCGCTGGTAGATGACAGCAGGGCGAAGTAAACCAGGTCAATGTGAAGACCCTGAACAGAACAAATCATCCTGTTCTCCCTGAGCACCTCTTTACCTTCTCTCCAGACCTTACCAACACACACACGCTTATCATGTTCAACAGGAACCCCTTGCCTCGTTAACTGAACGAGGAGGAGGAGGAGGGTGTTGAGGAGGGCGACAAAGGATAAAATCTTAAAATGTGCCACAATCTAATCAAAAGTTAATCACAACACAAGGAAGTATCAACCATGCAGCATGTAGAGCTACTATTCTGAAGTACAATTATCATATTGATGGCCCATACAGGAAGAAAAAAAAAAAAGAACACATGGCCAGAGCTTCAGGGGACAGTTATACACGTATACAGGGGCCTCACGCTCACTTATATTAACTGCAGGCTCTCCTTTCAAAGAGGCACCACTGCATGAGGGAAGGCTTCTGCCTGCTCTTGGTCTGTTTCTGTGCTTCTTTCCTCTGCCCTGCTCTCATTTCTCTGTGACACAGCCAGAGGCGGGGAAACATGACTCCAGCAGCTTAACCAGACCCGGCCCCTGTCAAGCCCCTCTGCAGCTGGGTTGGGTCCTCTAGCCTGCTGTACCCTTCTCCCCTCCACTGCCGAGGAAGGAAGAAAGAAAGGAAGGAAGGCACAAAACACAGAGTCAGCTGCTCAACAGAACTAGACAGACAGACAAGCCCGGGCCAAAACCCAAAAGTCAACACCCCTCTTTTTTTTATTTTTTTATCATGGTTGCTGTGAAGAAAAGGTCTGTCAGGGTTAAGTGAGCCACTCTGGGAAAATCACATGATTGAGATTTGAAAGATGTGTTGTTTCTCAGAATATTTTCAGCTGCAAAGATCCAATTTATAGTATAATTACATGCAAAAGAAATGACAGTTATAGCTGCCACAGCAGCAATTTAAACACGGCTCTCCTTCCTTTTCCCCACATCTCAGGATCTGTGCAGTGTACTATATATGCAGCCCTGTCAATACACACAGAAAACAGTTCCTGTTGCAAACCAAGGCCACAAACTTCTCTATGAAGAACATCCACACGACGTCACAGTTGTAGAGAAAGAGCGCAGCACATTTTTCTGCCATTCTGTTGCATGACACAGAATGGAGCAGGAAGAGGTCAACGCTGCTCAGTGTGAGCTAACAAGACTCTGGTGTCACAGGAAAAGTGATGTGGTACTTTGTTGTTACGTTTCTATGTACATCCTCGTGGATTTATTAGCCTCGTAAGCAAGAAAAATGCAGAGCTGAGAAAACATGGTGGTGGGGGGGGTTTGTGCTAAATGTTACTTCCACATATGGATGTTATAGCAATGTTCTTTCCATTATCTATTCAATCTTTGATTAAAAAAAATACAAGACTTTACCCAAAGCTGAAAATCTTATGAGCAAAACTATACCAGAGGTTTAATTATGCTGCACTTCTGTGCCATGTGAGATAAAGCCTATTGGTTGATCCTTTCCAAGAGGGGGCCTCTTGGAAAGTACAGTAATTACTTAAGGCTTGAGAAGGGAGTTCTTGGGAAGTGAAAATAACAGTTTAAGATGGGTTATGCGAACTAATGCAGTGACCCAAAACACTTTGAACGAATACTACTTCCTTCAGAAATGTCAATGTAGATAACTGTATTACAGGAGAAAACTGCGAGCACAATTAAATTGTTAGATACAAACTTTAAGAGTGGCTGGAGGGCCAAATTCAAAACCAAGCGTCCCTCAGAAAATGTCACATTTTTTGAGAGGCTGGAACATCCCAAAATGGAAAAAAGCAGGGGACTGCGATTGCTTTGTTTAATATTATTAGCTCTCACATTGAATACAGCAACTACCTTGTTAAGGTTGTAGTGACAAGAGAAGCGGTGTGATTGTATTCTTTCACAAAACATGATCATCGTACTTTTTGGTTTGATGAGACTTACTCAAGGTCAAGGTACCACAAGTAAAGAAGACTGAGATGTTCAAGAGAGAGCGAAAAATGAACTGAGACAATAAAAGGTACTGAGCTAGAAAATTATGTAACTGACAATCTTTCTATAATTTTAGTTTTATACTTTGAGTGTCTCCATTACAAGGTTTTCATGTTCACGCCTCACATTACCACTGAATTTGACAACATAAATCAGACATTTTTAGAGCATTAAGGATTAGTCTTTAAATATGAATTCATTGGTCTGAGTTGTTTTTTTCTCCAAACAGAAATTAAACTAACTTTCTTTTCTGCTTTTCTTGATGCCCTCTGACATGAACCTAATTATCTGTAGTTTATGGTCAAAACAAGAGTCCTCTTGGGCTTTGGGAAACAGTGATTGACCTTTTGATGGACAAAAAACTGTATTAGTTAAGCAAGAACTGCATCAACTATGAAAATAATTGTCAGATCATCACTGTATCAACATTCAGACTAAGTACAATCACACACACACACACACACACACACACACACACACACACACACACACACTCTCTCTCTCATCAGGCACTCATTGCCTGCAGTGATACTTCACATGACAGAGCAGAAGGCTCAAAACAAAGAACCATAGGTTTTAAAATGTCTCAGAACCAGTGAATTGACTATTGTGAACTCTCCAGGACAACGATCAGTACATTATGATAGAGGTAAGAGTACGAGCACTAATCCACAGACTTTGAAAGAAATGTAATGATGTTTGAATGACGTTTCAATATGTCTCAGTCCACTGTGTGTCAGCAGTCATGACTTATTCGTCATGGTGTGACTCTTGGGGAGCAACACCCATGAGAAATAAATACCTGACTCAGCCCGGTTTCATGAGACATCATGACCTTCCCTGTTTTGACGGAGCAGGTGGCAGCAGCATGTCACAACTGTGTGTTTGTTTGGGTTACCTGGTCAGAAAAGGGTGTTTTTTTTTTTTTTTTTACAATAAGGCAAACTGGTTGGATGGAAACCCAGAACAGAACAATGAGTCACAACCATGTGGTAGATTTCACAGGCAGGCTGTGCATTCCTAGCCCGACAAAGGAATCCTGAACGCAGCAGAGCACCCACACAGACACACTGCCTGAACACTGTCTGGTAGCCTGGTTGAGGCCCTCTGCTTGTGTTCACAGGCTTGAAAAAGACCAGAGGCAAAAAAAAAAAAAACTGAGCATGCTTTCTCAAGAACAGGATTCACAAAGCAAAGCACCACCGAAGAGATACGTGTTGGAATATTTGAGATATTCTGACAACAAACTGAGCCTCTACTGATATACAACAAGCTACCTTCAATAACAACACTTTGGCTAATGCCGAACTTAACGCTACAAAAAAAGCAACACCTTCTCGAGGACATTATTTACAAAATGTATGTTTATTTGTTTTGTTTTGCCTTAAAATAAATGTAAATCTTTTCCATTGAAATTCATTTTTATGTTTGATGTAAAATGTATTTAAATGTAGGTCAAGTTTGAAGAATATTAACAATGCTTGAGTTTCCTTTGCAGACAAAATAATAGACCAATAGAAAACCTGACTTCCCTTGAGTGTCCTGCAATATCTATTGTGGATTTTCACTCCCTTCGTTAGATTTGAGACAAAAAAAAAATAATAATAAGCATTCTGCTATGGCACAAATGTAGGCCTACTCTAAATTTAAAACAGAATTTAGCTTTAAAGTGAGACTCCAGGTGAATATGGAAATCAGGTACTGTAGCTGAAACTTTAAGGCCAAAACTTGAGCAAACAAGTTAGTAGTAGTTGACAGAACAGGGATCAATGTCACGATGCCACGGAAATAAATGTAGGGCTGTCATTTCTTAAAAAAAGGTCAAAACAGCCGTAGGTTTGTGTCAACCGAGATATTTCAGTAGTTTCTAACTTGGTGGAGACTGCCAACCCTCTTTGTCAATAACAAAGTCAAAAACAGGAACTACACATCTGAAGAAACCAACACATCTTCACTCTCAAGGGAGGAAGTGTGCTAGAAAAACATTTAAAGGCCCATCTGTTACCACGAGTTAAAAAAAAAAAAAAATTAGAAAAAGGAAGACTGAGGGCTGTCTTCATTTCACAAGAAAGGTAACCATGCATTATGGATTGACTGACTTAAGTGAATTTGAATATGAAACCAAAAAAAGAGTATTCAACTTCAAGCTATTGTAATTGATTGAATTAGTTAGCAATTTGCTAAATCACTATAAAGGTAAGAGCTTGAGTGGAGCTAAAAAAAAAAAAAAAAAAACCTTTGTTAGGACAAAAAAAACAACTCTGTCAGACGTGACCATGGACATTACGAGGGAGCCCAATGAAGCTCCATTTTAACAAATTAACAAAAACAAACAAACATAAAGTATAGGTGGCTACTAGCTGGCAACAACAAAATGAACTAATACTTAATGAGTTGAGTTAGTTTAAAGTTGAACAAAGACCTTTTTTTTTAAATTTAACACAGCAGCGTTAAACAAGGAAGGCTAAGTTAACATTAATAACTGAGAGCTGCTGGTTGGACGCTAACTTGGAGGCTAATGTTAAATGTTGGACTGTCCTCTAGGAGTAAAATACACAAATGTGGGCTTAATCTACCGGCTACAGAACAATAGATCGACTGCTTGCTAACATTAGCTACTTACCTTAAAATAACCCCCCTCGTAGTGTGTATTTGGGGGTCCGAATATCGCGACTTCCCAGTTGTACATGTCCGACTCGTCCACCAAAGTTATTTTGAACCCTTCGACCGGCTCGTCCTGGAGACTTTTCATCTCTAACATTAGTGCTTTTTGGGAACTGGCTACATGATGTCCATGCTGAGCCATATTCCACTAAGGATATGTTTAAATATACAAGCGAACCTACCACAGCCGTGACAAAGCTAGCTCGGTAACAAAACAACAGCGATCAGTGAAAGCAACGCGGTGACGTTAGTTTCCGTTAGCGTGGTTTCAAACAGGATACAAAAATCGCGACTTTGTTTTATTTGGTCACTGAGCTCGAGCGGCTTCCTCTGTTGTTGTGAACAATCCCGGGCAGCCCCAGGTATTAACTCCCCATGTAAACCTACTCTTATCAAGTCACACGTCATACCAGCGGCTTCCTGCCTACGCCCTTTCAAAATAAAACCGCAATTTATAATTTTGGAAACCTTTTTAACTAATAAATCTATATCTCACATTAATGAGATTTTTAGTGTGTGTGTATTTTATTTCAAACTGAATACATATCGCTGTTTTTTTTTTTTTTTTAGCTCCGCATGTAAGCCCTAAGTTTATATTACAGCTGTGAATTAACTTACTGTCGAAATACAAGTATGTTAAAATCATCATCATCATCATCATCATTAACCTTTATTTAAGTTCTCGGAGAGATCAATGATGTCGAGAAAACATACATAAATGATAAACAACGAGAAATGAGATAAAGCTACTACAGAAAATAAAATCTATAAAAGAGCAATAAGAACAATAAAATATATACACTAAAATAATTTAAAAGCTTGAAATTACTACAGTGATAAGTCAGCAATTAAAATTAAAATAAAAACAGTTACAGTCAGGTATTGGGCGGTCAGGTAAGTGTCCATAAGGGATAAAAGTGCTCAAATTCAGGTCCTGTTGTAAAATGTTCCAGGAATTTGCAGCACTAACACTAAAAGCAGTTTTCCCCAGGTCTGTCCTGGGGAACAAAATATCTAATGACATAATAGTTTGTGTTTAACCTTTAAGGCAACAACAAGTTTATACTTTGATCTGGATTTTATTTTGTAACTTCACACAGGAAACCATTCTCTGCAGTTTACCTTGACACGGATGCTAACTAAAGCTAGCCTCTCTAGCTAGAGAGAAGAAAGTTGACTGGGCGATTTTCGTGTTTAAATCATGTAGTTTTTATAAAACAATGAAACCAAAACCTGTGGCCTTCTCAAATGACCTCTACACAACTCAGCTGCTCGCTGTCACAACAAAATGATCTTGATCGCCCTGCTGTTACGAAATACTTTCTGGGAATTGAAGTTCTATTAATACAATTTGCTTTCCATATCAACAATTAAAAACATTTAGTGCCAATGTACGTTTCTGAGTTGTTTTTTAGTAACAACAAAATACAGCACATATAAAGTAACAACAAAACCTCCTGTGGCTTTACACGAACATTTCTTATTTGAATCACTGGGTGTAAATATACTGTTAAAAAAAGACTACAACAGCTGCTTTTAGCCTTTATTTTTGATTCAGTGGACTTTCTTCAAAGGGAATGTAGATATCTTATGTCGTCCTCTTTGAAACATTTTACATTGTACAGTTTGATAATTGAATATGGAGAAATAAAAAGACCGGACCTTCAGACTCAGAATCATGAGAGTATATTTCAATGTCACAAGTCAAACTTGGTAAAATAAATCACTACAACTGAACCAAGAATTAAGACAGAGTGGGTTGCCTCTCAGTACACTGCGTCACATAGTCTGTTCTACCCAAATGATATTTTTTGGAGCCCCATGCCCTCAGTGTCATGACACTTAAGAGAACACCCTTCCTTCCTCTGTGAATAATAATTTAAAACATTCAATAATATCTCTTGTATATTGTTTAAACTCAGAATAGTTAAAAACACAATACCATCAAAAATAAAGAATGGTCAAGTAAACTTCATTAAAAAAAAAAAAAGAAATAGAACAAATGGAATGACAAGTTCTTGTTTGTGTAAGCATTGTCAATGGAACAGAAAATAGGGAAATAAAAAGTGTACATTCCTAATCATGCAATATACAAATTTTAATCAATTTTATGCACAGGTAAAAAGATCAGAATTAGGACAATGTATGATTAGGGAAGTCAGGTTTTTTCCAGTTTCACTTTTATCAGTAATTTTCAGGAACAGGGGATACATACATACTTATTTTCTGTTGACATTCCTGAAATACAGCTTATCACCTCTTCATTTAAACTCTACTACTGGAAAGAAGATCTTATGGAATGGCTGACCTGGTGTTCAAGTCACAGACATCATTATCATAGTTATCTACAATAGCAGACAGATGTAAAGATGGCCTTACCAGAAAATGTGATCAGAGACGCTACCAAGTCAGTTTTAATCTTGCTACTACTAGGTTAAGTCGTGCTGGACCGGGTAATGTCCTAAGACATGAATGAAACAAACTATAACATCAAGTACCTCAGACTTCTGCGATGAGGCCATTTGTTTACAAAAAATGGCCATTTATGTTCATCATAACATGTCAAAGCACAAAAAAAATAAAAAGGTAAGGCAGTTTTTTTTTGAGGGAAAGGGAACACTGGGGTTAATTTGGGTTCATGCCAGCACGGGTAAAGCTACTTGTGGAGTGGCACAGGCGTAAATGCTTCGCATGATTTAACATAAAGTACAGAGTGATGCTTCGGTATAGTGGAAGCCACATCGCCTATAACTGATTAAAAGAGAACCTTAAACCACTGACCATTTAATTGTCTCCGTGTTAACTGAGATAACAACTTCAGAACCCCGATATGCAGAGCTGTTTTTAACATGAAGACAGGTTCAGAGTGTAACATTAGTCATCCTTTCACACTGGCTTTTTCTTATGATTCAAAAAGAGGCAGGACAGAAACGTAACATGGGCAGCTCTTTTTATGCTGCCTTATGTCCTTAAATTTGTCATTTGATCATACAAACGAAGCCTTCGACTGGCTCATCCTGGAGAGATAATAGTATCTTTGTAATATAACATCTGCTGTACAATCAAACCATTTGAGAGTTAAAGATGGTGCTCACAAAAAGTGACACAGCCCTGACAGAAAACTGTTCCCACGGTGAAATAGCGATATTAGATTTCAGTGTAAAACCTTCCCTCAAGTGCCAGAGGTTCATTGATTCAATCATTTTCATACTCCTGTTTTTAAATTCTTTGACTCATGAAAGGAATGATATGTAGGGCATTTCTTACAGGTGTGTCAAAATGCAGCTTAGCTGAGTTGATCAGGGAGTGTATATTCAGGGGAGGAAAGAGGGGCTCTACAAGACTCATGATGAGCTGGAGTAGATCAGATCGCACGGCTAAGGCACAGAGCAAAACACTGATCTATTGTACAAATCACCCGTAGTGCCACATAAGGATTCTGTTCAACTTACACTAGAAGATCTGCTCTGAGCCCTGCCAGGAGGCAAATGGGGCAACGGCTTAGAAAGAAGTCTCAAACCCATGCCTTATATGTAGTTTTGGTTTCATCTCAGCACTGTGCTAACTGCAGTTGCTCAGTGTCAGGTCATCTCCAAGCACCCGGTCAGTGGTGGGTAAGCATGTTAAGAGTCTCCATTTTTCCAGCTAGGACCAGTCTGAGAAAGAGTCAGTCTAAAGTTTCCAGGCTAACAGACCAGCAGCACGCAGACTGACGGCAAGTGAGTGGAAAGAAGGGGGCGAGACGAAGGCGCAGATAGGTTTCAGACAAAAAAAAAAGAAGACAAAACAACAAAATACAAACCAAAGACAAAAAAAAAAACCTTCAACAGTAAAAACACAATTCAACCATAAACAGCAAAAGTCCAGTTGTCAACATTACATTACACGACTGTCACAGACTGAATTGCCAACAGAGTGGAGGGCAGAGAGAGCTGCACAGCAAAGAGCAAAGTAAGCAGAGCATCCAGAAACAGGAGCTCAGTATAGAGTCACAGTCAGGGAGGAACAGGGTGGCTTGCTGAGGTTTGGAAACGAGGAAGTCAAATTTAAGCTGCTTTGCAGAGAGGATGGTGAATGTACACAGTGAGTCTGTAAAACAACATCAAGAGTGACCACAGAGCTCAGAGTGCAGAGGAACAGGAATGTGGCGACAGTGAAGAAGAAGGGAAGGAGGGAAAGAAATCTTGCGAATCTGAGGACTAATAAATAGGGCGATACTGGAAGTGCCAGCCGCATTGTTTCATAACATGATTATGTTGCTTTTCAGCCAGGGAGGGAGTGGCATGGAAGGGGTCGAGGGGGGGCACCCTGGGGCTGTCGACACAATCAGCACTGAGAGAAGGTCTGCTTGATCTCATCTAGCACATTCCCAAGCAGCGTCGGCTCGTCACATTTAGCGTCAATGGACACTGTCTGATCAGACTGGAAGAAGAGGGGAGGAGAGAAAAGAAATCAAGGTCACACACACAAATAGTTAACTGAATCAAAAACCTGATCATCATACTTGTTTTGAATTAGGAGGAGGATAAGGTAAGACTTTCAGGCGTTCACTCACAGTTTTGACCAGCAGACAGACATGATGACCCTGGATAGACCTGCTGTACATGGAGGCACAGGAGTCGATCCTCTCCACAACTAATGCCAAATGGAAAAAATAAACAGGTGTTAGCAACTCTTAAAATAAAATGTGTGCAAAGGTTAAGTGCTGGCTAAAAGTAAACCAGTGCTGGACTCATTTTTAGTTTATTATTCATTTTAAAGACTAGTTTGTCCTGGTGTAAAGAACATGTGTTTTATTATTTCAATGGTATAATACAACAAAGGAAATTAATATATATAATTGAAAATGAGCAAATAGACTCTCTCTGCAACTCATTAGTTTCATGCCCTATATTAGATCTAAGTTCAATTGCATTGCTTCTATCTCATAACAAATTAAACTCACAGGAGAGCTACTCAGAATATTCTTAAGATTTCCTTGTAATGTAAATGGTTTACCGATCTAGAAATGTGCTCTTTGTACTTTCACATACTCTGTTATTATGGTAATAAATTCCCTTAAAATAACATTTTATTTGATTAATTTTACAAGCAGAACAGCCTAACATTTTGGTCCCTTTGTATTGAATAGGAATTGGAGTGGTGTGTACATACCAGAGAAATGGTGGTGGAAGCAGATCCTAGCCAGTAGGTGGTGGAAGGGCATGTTGACTCCCTCCAGTCTGACAGAGCTGCCCTTCAGGTCGCCCGACTCCAGCAGCTTCGCAAACGCATCACTGACCAAACAAAACAAAAGAACGTTTATCTTAATTTCCCACTTGGCCTACACGTAACAAAGAGCTTAGACAACTTAGAGGCTAGTGCCACTATCCATCACACATTTCAACTTTACACAGAAAACAAATAGTCTTATGGTCAGATAGAAACTGAATTTACTGAGTCCATTTCTAAAGGCTGACCCATTCAACATCTGGACAGTCCACAAGTTTGTTCTTTTCAAACAGTCCTCAGGTCAAACAGTCAATATGCCCATTCCTCAGTCTAAAACAAATTGTAATTGGCACATTGCCATTTAATGTTCTCAGCATGTTAATGATCCTGAGGAGTCCCTAAAATACATTATAGTAGAGTATAAGAATGATCAGTATACAGCTTATAATGTGGGTTTAAAAGTGGTGTGAAGGTATGTTAGATAGAATCTTTAAATAAAAAAACAACCTGTAGCAAGGAGTAGTGATTAGGTAGGAGGTGCAGGTAAAGTGCAGTTTAAAGTCCAGTTTCTCATGAGTGGAGGAGTCCTCATTCTGTGGAAACACAAAAACAAATGCAGACAATCAATAAAAAGTAACGTGGCAGCGTCTTGATTCTCTTTTACTTGTGCAGACCTGTAGAAGGATCTAGGTGAGGGGTTACCGTAGTTACCAAAATAAAGCACACGGCAGCTATACTACTATGCCCTGCAGCCTCAAAAACACAGCTAGAAGAATTACGACATGACATTCATTACGATTATTATGAATGTCATGTATTATGCAAAATACAGTTTACCACAGTTTTTTTAACACTCCCTAGTCTGTCTACAAAGCCCCATATTATGAGAAAAGTATTTTGCCTGCTCAACTTTTCAGGAACTGTGCTCCACTCCCACAGCTAGATGTTTGTTGTGACCTCTCAGTCTGCCTTTCCAACGTAAAAATCATTCTGATCCTGTATTTTAGCATGCCTATAAACCCCAGCGCTGCTCAAAACTGGCTGTTTCTGTGTCTACACCTTTAAACGCAAGTGAGCTGTGACCACGCCCCTCCCGGGAAGAGGTTTCCGCTTTCTCGCTCCATGCCCAATTGTTTATGGTGGATACTTAGCAAGAAACTTTAAACTTGTTGAAAAGGAGGATTATATGTGACCTTTAAGCATGATGGAAGCTACGACTGCCTTCATATATGTCACCAAAGCACCAAAAAGAAAGACACTAGTGCTTGTTTTGTGTGTGTATGCACTATACTTGTGTTTGCCTTCTCACCTTTACTATAAAGGTGAGGGTTCCCTTAAGTTTCTGTGGCATTACGATGCTCTGCACAGTGAAGACAAAACGAGCCTCGTTGGACACCCCTGAAGGAAACAAGAAAAAAATCCCAGTTCAGAAATCAGACATCAAACTTCCCGAAGTAGATTTAGAATAATATGCTTCTCATCTGAAAAATAAGGGACACACATTTCAGTAATCTAAATGTTATAGGTTTTTATTGTTTAGACCAGTGGTTCTTTTTCACTTGGGGACCCCCCCCCCTCATTGTATCACCAGGACCCACACAAATCAAAAAATATCTCAGATTTTAATTGTTTGTTTTTTGATAACTGTCTCTTTTTTTGTCTAACTTTCATATTTGTCTTTTAACGCCCCAACATCATAGGCCTACACATGCGTTCTTACCAAAGAACTTATAAACTATACAGCAAGTGTGTCATCATAATTTCATTTTAGTAAATATGTGCAAATCTAATAATGACAACCCCAAAGCAGACAAAGCCTTACACCGCCCTTGAGATCTTTGGTACCCCGCCCTCAGGAGGGCCTAGACGGCCAGTTGGGAACCAATGGTTTAGACAATCAGCTGCTCTTTAAAAGCTCTGCATTCTGCAGATATCACTAACCAGGTGGAAGTTGGAAGGGGACAGTGAGGCCGTCATGTGGCCCTGACCCCTCTGGCCTCTGCAGCTTACAGTTGAGAGAGTCCAGGACGTTGAACTCCATGGATTTGAGGAAGCTTTCACACTTGTTTTCAAATATAACTGACACCACCACCTGACTGCCATCCTGCAGGTTTCCCTGGATGTCGTTCACCTTAGTTGGAGAGAGGGAAAAACTCATTATTTTCATCTTTCAATTGATTTCATTTGCAAAAGGAATAAACGATCAAACTCAGCTGTCTAACTCCCCTCCTTGTATTTCAACAATGGAGATCTGACTATAAAAAGAAGGCAAAGAGCAAACACAGAAGATTAGATTCATAAAGCCAACACCAAAGCACACATCGCTGTTTCAGAAAAGAGATAATAATAAAAGACTGAATTCCTCTATAGAAACATGAAAATAGTTGGCCTCAGAGTTCAGACTGTTAAGAGCAGCGAGAGCAGACAGAAACACATCTAGAGAAGAGCTTTTATAATATTCTGTCGCTGACAGAAATCCAACCAGTACCTGATCAGCATCCTCCATCATCTTTAAAGAGAAAGAGAAAAAAGGAGAGATCTGCATACATTTTTCTTTTTAAACTGCTAATGTTGTCTTTGCCAACTTAAACATTAAACGTTAAAATAACCTAGAAGGTGAAAATAAGCACGTTTGTTTATGCGTGTGACGCCACAAGGTGCAGGAAATATGGCTACATGTAAGGAGGAATCCAGGCTTTTCTTTAACCTGGAATTGGTAATTGGTATTGACATCACCGCAGAGATAAGGGGATGCAGAGACACGGCAACAGCTGAGGACGGTCATCACATTGTCAGATTTATCAAATAGATTTGATCCTTTTCAGTAACCAGACAAAAGTGTGTATACCTTTCCATCATCCTTATAATATTTGGCTCATTCATGAGGTGCTTTGTCATTAATGGGATTTTTTGAAGTGAGGTTGTTTGAGGTACTTGTCAATAATAGGTGGCGGAGTGCTAGCATGGAAGCCAGGCCATACATCGCTACAGACCGGCTGGTGTACCACCTAATTGAGCTAATTTTCAAACGAAACAACAGAAAACAACATTGGGGTAAATGTCTGCATATAGATTTTTTTTTGCAGCCCTTTACCATTAACACATTTTAGGTCAGAAAGTCACTTTGTTTCAGTTCTAGTCCGCTATCGAAGCACATACGTGTTCTTCCACCCACAGCACACTGATGATCATTTGTGAAATTTTGAAGGTCTAAAAGATCAGCGTTCAGTACAACAGGGAGTTCTGCATGGTGAGTGATGCAGCATGCAGCCATGTGTGAGTCACTGGTATCCTCTAATTCAAAAGTCCAGAAGTGCTGTTTTGACCGAGTCATGAACATGGGCCCACAGTTTATATACCTCCATCACCAGGTAAACTTGGGATCTCTCCCATCTCCCAGTTTCCAAAGGTTTCTGTTCTCTCTCTTTCAGACCTGCTGAGTCTCCATCTACTGTCGCTCTAAAAATCTAAAATGTATTTGTTTAAATGTATTTGTTGTCTCTTTTGAAGCGTGCAGACCTAAACAGCTGATCAGTGCGCTAGAACCCAAACGTGCTGTGGTCGCGGACTAGAGCAAACAAGTAGTTTGCTGACGTAAATGTAAAGCATTATTTTTTTCTATATAGCTTACATTGACCTCAACATTATTTCTACAAGCAACCTCGCCTGTAGTGATGTAAGTACCTCATACAACCTCACTTCAAAAAATCTAAACTATCCCTTTAGGAACATGAATACTTTATCATTTTTGTCATTAAAACACATTTACTTATTTAATTTCTGATATCTAATGGACAAACTATTAAAATATGGATAAAAAGCAGAATTTATGGGGGCGCTGGTGGCGCAGCGGTTAGTGCACACGACCAATGTATGGAGGCTGTAGTCGTCTAAGCGGACGGCCCAGGTTCGAATCCGACCTGTGGCTCCTTTCCCGCATGCCATTCCCCACTCTCTCTCTCCCTGATTACCGACTCTATCCACTGTACTAACTCTACAATAAAAGGCACAAAACACCCAAAAATAAAATCTAAAAAAAAAAGCAGAATTTATCTCAGTGACAGAAGAAGCAGCATCCCAATCACCATCACTCACCATCTTGATGTAGGAGTTCTCAGCCAGCAGGCAGTAATTGGACATAGGCTGAAAGAGGAGAAGAGCTCAGGTCAGATCAGGCGTTCTCTGTCACTCAGTATGCTAACTAGGCAACAGAAACCCGTTTCACATAGTTGATGCATAACAAGCAAGGAACTCTGTGTGTGTGTGTGTGTGTGTGTAGCGATCATAGGGATTAAACAGTGGAGGTAGCCAGGTACAAATAAGAATGATGATAAATGACACCGTCTATTTGCATCAATTGTTCTGGTCTGGATAATTTTTTTGTCTAAACAACTATAATCAGGGTAAAGATCAGAATGACAGAATTTACTTTCACTAACGCTTAATTGACTGATTGTTTGATCTCATTCACGTGATGGAACAAATGACCGCTACAATCACTGACCGGCAGCGGCTCCTCCTCCTCCACAGTGCCATTCTGCACCGACTCCTCTGCCCCTCCATCACTGTGGTGGTGGTGGTGATGATGCTTCTTCTTCTTTTTCTTCTCCTTCTCTTCCTTCTCCTTTTTCTGCTTCTTCTTCTTGTGTTTGGAGGACTTCTTGTCATGAAAAACCCACAAGGAAGATGGAGAGAAATTATGAGAAATGCAATAGGGGAAAAACTGAACCGTTTATAAAACATAGAAACTGGTACAACATTTGCCCCAGAGCCCGCATGAGAACGAGCAGGACTCTGTAATCTCTTTGTCTCTCAAGTTTGTGTAAATGATGTACAAATGTGCTGCATCCTGTCAGGTCAATGTGAATTGGAATCTTTGGCAGAGCAGCCAAACTTGTTATTTTGTAATCATCCCTGCATTGTTGGTGACTCACCGTCTCCTCCAGCTCAGTGTCTTTGGGCTCATCAGGCTCAGAGTCTGGCGCGGTGCATGAGGCCGCCTCAGGCACGGGGGCTGCTTCTGCTACTGTTGCTGCTTCCTGTTCACACACATACCATGCAAAAAAAACCCACATTGAGCCATTAGGAGTTAGCCTCCTATCATGTCAAATTTTCAGAATTGTTTGCCAGTTTGGTGTTGTTCAGGATAAGTTAGTGAGTTCACTCATTCATTCATTAAAAAAGTAATTCATGATCAGCAGCAACCTCCTGTGCTCTGATTTGCAAAAGACTACTAGCAAGCAAAATGTGCTCAAACACGGATGAGCCTGAGTTAGGAACCTGCACATGTGTTATATCTGTGGGTATCTTTGCATTGCAGTCTGATTAAAGAGCCTGATTTACAAACATCTGGTGACAGCCTACACTAGTGCTCGTGTAAGGAAAGCACTGTTCTGTAATGCTATCATGACGGCCTATACAAAAACAAGTGTTCCACATGAACATGTTGAGGCGTGTCTTTTAAAAGGTCATGTTTCTGAGTGTTTCTACTCTGACGCAACATATACAGCGGAGAATAAATGGAAGGTTCCAAACAAAGTATCTGCTAACACATATTTTAAATATCAAAATCCATCTTGTATGGTTAAAGGAACAGTGCTACATTTTTTGAAAGTGAGCTAACTTATATATATATATATATATATATATATATATATAATACATTATATTTGTTGCTTTTTTATTTAGTTATCTGTACCTTCTGTATTGACTGTAAGCTTAGCCTTGGATTAATTTATTAAGCTAAAAAGATAAAAGGGGTAGGACTGGATAAGTTATTTATCTTCATCCTACACCCTTTTTGAACATGGACTGGTTAAGGAAAAACAATCGAGCCACTACAGAAAGAATGCTTTGATTGTTGTTTGCTTTGTTTGTAACACTTAATACTATGTAATAATACTAATAATACGTAATACTTTTATATTATTTTTAAAACATGTTTGAAAAAAAAAAAGAAAAAAGAATGAAATTAAATTAGAAAAGTTAGAAGATATTAGAGAACCTGACATTTTAGAATATAATATGACATATCACATATACTGTGTACACACAGACATACTGTACATACACACATGCTGGAAAACAAAGGAAGGCTGGAGAGTGAGAGAGGAAAGTGTTATGTGACCTGTGAAAGAGAGGAAACTGTGTCTAAAAGGTGAGCTGTGGAAAATGGAAATCTTATCCAAATCAAGAGATAATAAAGGGAGAACTAATGGCAAACACCAACTAATGAGGTAGATCAATGAAACATGGTATTATTGAGAGAGGCTGTGTGATCTGGCCAGATGAAAGGGAGAGAGAGAGAGAGAGAGAGAGAGAGGGGGGGGGGGGGGGGGGAAGGGGGGAGGTGACTCAACCTGGGTGTTAGAGGGCACTGGAGCGTTTGAGAGCCAGAAATCCAGATCCGAAACCTAGAGGAGGGAGGGAAGGAGAGGAGTGCCAGGAAGTGAGAGGGGTGAGGCCAAACAGGTTTCTGTATCTTTCTACTATTCATGAAAATGGATCCACAGATTAGACTGTTCTATTTCATGAATAAATCAAGTATTTGGCATGAGCCTGCACCGTCAGCTACAAGGAAACTGATACTTGATCACTAAAGCCTTCTGAAAGACATGCTGGAAGAAGCAATGGAAGCGTTGAGTCAATGAAAATGATCAAATACTTCTATTTTGTATTTTAATCTTTTAGCTAGAGTAATAGACCACATGCAGTAACATGTAACATTTTTCATCATTTTTGAAGCAGATTATTTCAATTTAAATCCAAAACACTGGGTCAAATCAGACTGTAAATATAGTCTCTGTTGCTAGGTAGCAGAATGGTCCTGCTCCACCCTATGGTAAGGACATACCTCAGCACTTGTGGAGCTGGGCAGTGCAGCCACCTCACTGGTTTCTTCTGGTTGAACCACAGGCTCATCTGCCTGACCCCCGAGAAGATCCTCCTCCTTTTCTTCATGTTTATGTTTCTTCTTCTTCTTCTCCTCTTTGCTCTTCTGAAAAAGAAAAAAAAGATAGCTACGTATCAAAACAAGGTTTGAAACCACAACCACTACAGTCAGAAACATTAATGCTCCTTGAAGTTAATCCCTTTGCCTTCAACTTCTCTGAAAAGCTCTACTAGTTTTGGGAAGCAGTTTTATCAGAAATGAGGAGAATAAAGAGAATTCAGAATAAGGAGAGTGTGTTTTCAAGAACACAATAGATGAATCCTTTTGATGGAAAGAGACATTTGACATTTACCTTCCTATCCCTGTCTTTATCCTTCTTCTTCTCTCTCTTGTCCTTGCTGCTCTTCTTCTTCTGCTCCGGTGGAGCAGCACTCTCTGCCTCGCCATCTTCTGCTGGGCTTTTTAGGGCTTCTGCTGCCCGGTGTGACCTGACCGGGAGCTTCTCACTGTCTGCAAGTGGCCTGGACAAACAGACATGCACAGTTATGACTTTTGAGTAAATGAACACAGTGAAATTAGGGGTCTTTATGTTCCACCTGGATTTAGTGTCAGCATCTGAAACATATTTTTTATACTCCTTTATTCCTTAGTAAGATATAATCTTAGAGACCATTAAAGAAGGGTTGTTAAGTGCAGCAATCATATTCAGGCACATTTTACACAGCAGCCAGGTCTCATTCAAAGCAGTGAGGTAAGCCATTCCTCTGGCACAGCTAGAAGCATTAGAAATTCCTTGAAAGCAAGAAACTATATAAACTTCACTATTGTGAATGGATAAGATGTTTCAACTATATTACCGGTACTCCAAGCCTCGCTCTTAAATGCAATAATGACATGCAATGTAGACCCCTTCTGGTTAATCTCTGTAAAGACACACACCTCCCGGTCTTAATCCACCAATTTGGTAATAAAGGTGATTCATTTGTAGTTTATTCCAGTTTACAAGATGCATTGTTTGCAAGATGCATTTCTGTATTATTATTTTTTTTTAATTTTAAGAAAAGCAATTCTTGGATCACTTTGCATTGACTGAAGATTTTTCATGGAAGGATTTTAAGAAGCCCATTCATGTTAATTACACATATGTCCTTCAAAGACCCTGTACTTTAGTAACAAACAGTGGTGAACAAAACTACATGTTCTAAAGGGGTGTGTGTGTAAGTGTATGTTAATTTCTATTTCTATTCCTCGTCCTTCCAAAGTCCACAAATATTAACAAGATGTAGAATTTTAAAAAGGCACGTGTACCTGTTGTTTCCAAAAAGAGCAGGCAAAGAGTTTCAACTTCAAAAACTGCTGATGAGAATTTGAAGGCATGGCTGGTCTACTAAACTGAGGAGGACTTTTGGAAATGTAAGCACACAATTTCAGCACCTAATCCCTGGGGTAAGTCTCCTAAAAGCATATTGATTGATTCCAAGAAAACTGCTATCATGATTTTAGGAGCCTAAACCAGGAAGGCAGGTGGCAAGATCAGGTCCTGAAAATATAAGCAGCATCTTAATTCGATGAAACCATCAAATCTTACAAATCTTATTTTCTTAAATTCTTCTTGATCAGGGCAGATAAATCATATCAGAATTGGTTCGACAGTGATGTGCTGCTGATATTTTCATTCTCAAGATAAAGAAGTTTGGCTGAGAGAAAAAAGGGACTCTGGGTATTAAACTAAGCTACTGTAGATACTAAAAACATAGAAAAAGAGCAAAAAGAGGAAGCAAGTACTGCAAACTTCAAATGAGGAAAGAAAGGACCGCTATGTTAGTAGGAGGAGCAAGACCGCTATTCAGAGAGAGAAGGACAGAGAGGCAATCCATGTACAGTTGGCACCCAGGTCTTGGGGCTGGGGTGCTACTCACCTGCGCCGAGCCGTCTCCACCAAACTGCCCGCGCAAAGAGGCAGTAATGGATGTGTGTAGGCATAGAAAGGAGGAAGCAGAAAGCAGAATGCCATGAGAAGGAGTGCGGTGGAAGAAGAGGGCCCCAGACACATGGGCTGTGATTATATGACCAGGGAGATCAGGAATAAATGCTAAAAAAAAATATAAATATATATATTTTTTTAAATCACAAGGGATTTAACTTAAGTGTTCTTCGGGTTTGAATCTGGACTGAAAAATCAAAGTGTTAAAAGTTATTCAGCTCATTTAGAGACATTAATGACTGGTTTTAAAAACATAAACATTGTGTTTTAATCAAGAATAAAATCCACATGGAGGTAGATTTGTTGTATTAGGATCCACGTAGTGTTGACTCACCTGTCCAGGTCGATATCCAGAGCTTTATGAGGGTCATTCGGGTCTTTTTCATCATCATCACTGGGTAAGGCATTCTGCAGGAAGAACAGTGAATCAATCAATACAGAGGTCGTAACTAAATGAATCTATTTCCACAACACACAAAGTGCTCAGATAACGGTTAACATGACTTTGCTTGTTTTGTTTTCAGTTCCACGAGAACTGTGACAATTAGTGTATTTAATTCAGTCAAAGATATACATCCACATCTGTGTTGTTCCTCAGTTCTACTTATGATGTTGACCTTATTAGTGAACAAAGCACGACCATTTAGAGGGAAACAATGATATACAGTACATCACTTAACAATTTACTCCAGAGTTGTTCAGACTTCACTTTATCATTTCAGCACAATATTTAAAATATCCCATTGATACTTTATTTGTATTAATATGCATCATGGCTCATGATTAAAATATATATCAAACCATTCCCTAATGTTTCTATCTTTTGTATATCTCAAAATATACAAGTTATTGGATTCCCTTTCAAACTGTGTTTATTTCCTTAAAGAATACCTCTGGCATCTCTTCGGTAACTATGTCGACCATGTGCGCAGGCGTGATGTCCTCCTCGCTCTCTGGGCCTGAATCGTGTTTCTTCCCTCGTCCGCTGCGCTTTTCTTTCCTCTTCTTCTTGTCCTTCTTCTTCTTCTCCGCTCTCTCTTTCTGCCGACGCTCCTCCTCCAGTTTCACATACTGGTCAGACATAGGTAGACCTGTGGGACGGAAGGCAGAGACCTGTGTTACAACCTTTTAAGAATTGCAAATTGTGTCTAAAAATTAATATAAGTAGAACAATTCTTGTGTCCTCATTTGTGGCATTTTTTGGTGTTATTCAGGCATATTTTTATATCAATGATAAATGAGATCATTTCATGAATCACTTCAACACTTTGATATATTTCTTATTCTTCAGCACAAAAACTGTACTGAGCTGTATAAAAATAGTCTATGGGCGCCTAAGCACGCTTCACCCCTAAAGACACTTCCTTTGCCCTGGCCCTGAATTGAAGAGGTGTGCTTCAGCACGGTACAGATCATGAACAAGCACAAGCACGGGACACAACACAGACAGCCTTCCACTATGGAGAAATCCTGGAGTGTTATGTCTATATCTGACTAACATGACACAAAATAAGCCGCAAAGTCAGTAAAGTAGCTGTCATGTCCTCTGTGTTGTTCTCCGATGTGCGGACGTGGACTCGACAGCGCGTCCCTTTTATTTATTTTAAATTTTTACTTTTCGAGTTCATCAAACTAAGAACGCTTCATGATCACGTAAATCCATGCATGTGTTGTATTAAGACCTTAGTGTAGGCCAGTTGTAGTTCTGTGTGATCTCTTGGATTTACTTACATTGGATTTTGGTTTGAGTTACTTTTTGTTTTTCATATACACATATTAAAATATTCTACGCTGTGGTTTATTTCTCTGAAACAGGGTGCAGTTAAGAAGTGGTCATATTTGAGTTTGATTGGAATCTGAATTTTCATTACAAGTAGGGACGAGACAAAGTCTGACAGACAGAGAGGTAACCATAGTAACTCACTTGCACCAGAGTGCGAACTGAACGAGGAGAGAGCGCTGTTGACTGAGATCACTTTGAGCAGCACCTACGTTAAGAAATGACCGTCCTGATTCTACTGTTATAAAAACAGCCGAGACCTGAACCTCGCTAACACCATTCATTTGAAAAAGGCACACAGCATAGTGGAAACATTAAAATCTTCTAAGCTTATTTTCTAAGGACCCATAAAGAAGATGTATGTTTCAAGTGACAATTTAAAGTTTGAACATAAGAATGAAGAGATGAAGAGAAAGCTACTTAAAGGCTAAATAGTGGTTTAATAAGTATGAATTGAGTGTCAAGTAGTCTTTTCCCACCTGGAACTTTGAGAGGCACACTGAGGTCAATCTGCACAACTGGGATGTGCTCCACGCCAGGGGCTTCCTGGTACACCTACACAGAAGAGAGATCCATTTATAACACAACAGGAATTGTTTACAGTAACCGACTCTGAAGACATTCGTTGATGAACTTGAATCATGAATGAATCAAACAGACTGGGCATATGTAGGGTAATCACACCTTTTGAGAGGACGGCGAGGCTTTGATGTAGAACGGATTGTTGGCTTGCTCCTGCTTTCTTGCTTCTCTCCTCTGTGAGTGTGGAAACAAAAACAGATGCGTCAAATAAATAAATAAATGACAACAAAGCAAGCACAAGGGGAGAAAGATTTACAGCAGATTCATTATTTGTTTGGATGTAAGGTGCTGCATTATTAGGACTAGATTGAAAAACAGCTTAATGTCTAAATATGAGTCTTGTATGAAACAAAAATATTTCATTAGCTGTATCTAAATTTAATTTTCATTGACTGACCCTAAAAATGTGAAATGCAGAAATGTAAAGCATTTTAATGTAATTTAAAAAAACTATAACAATTCAAAAGGTTCCCCTTAAAAAGATGTCACGATATCCTTAAATAATATAGGTATCTAAAAGGTGATGTCTTTTTTTTTCATTCGACTGAATACCTATAGACTGTTCAATGAAATAATACTGCTTGTTCAATTCAGCAACCAGCTTACCCTTGCCAGCTCCTTCTCATCCACCTCTGTGTGGCGGGGGCGGGAGTGTTTGGGCTCCTCCTTGGCAAAAATAGCCCTGGGCTGCTCGTCCTCAGACTCACTTTCAGATGGAGGTTCATTGATCCATGCATCCAAGTCCAGGCTACACAGACAAAACACAGTTATGCTTTGCTTGTCACGGAAAAATATGCACACATTAGAGTTTCAGCTGATCATGTTGTTGGACCTCAACGGCATGAACAAGCTTGTTTTATTTTTGTGGACCTATGTAATAATGCCGTCTACATTTCTGTGACAATATGTGTATGTTTCTTTAAGTAAAGAACAAACTAACCCTTCAGGAACAGGCACTTTCTTCTGTGCCTTGGGGGCCACAGGGTTGAGTTCTCCAGCAAACAGAGCGCAGACCTCCTCTGCTACTTCTACATCCTTCTGTTGAAGTTTCTGGATGTACTTGACCAGCTGCAAGATGCAAGACGCCTGAGGACATGACAAAAGGTGACAAAGACATGGTGATTCACATAGGAATATATATTTTTTTTACATCTTCTTTTTCTAGATATTGGGAAACATTGTGAGGTATATAATGCCAAAGCGGGCATCTTCTTAATTATTTGTAATTCATATCTCTCTTACCCTTTCCTGCACTTCCAGGTTGGCGCTCTGTACAAACAGTGGCAGCCTGTCTATCATTAGCTGGCTGGTTTCTTGTGCTGCTGTGCCGTCCGTGTTGCCCTCTTGGCTCTTCAGCACAGTGGCAAACAGCTTGGCTGCATTCTGCACGTAAACTGCCTGTATGTGGCCGGGTAGGGTGGCCACCTTCGGTCGCAGCATGGCCTCTAGCGTCTGCATCGGGTTCTCCAGGTGTCTGAAGAGACGAGAAGGGGCATTCAAATAAGGTCTGATTAAAAACTAGATTTAACCATCATACTGGTGCACTTTAAAAGCATGGCACTAATGCTTTATTTCATCACGATGTCATGAAAAGAAGAAATGCTTGTCAAATTTCTTTAGCTCCAGTTTTGTTACTCATTACAATAAAATGAAAAATAAAGCAGCATGTGTTTTAAAGATGTCTCAAAACTGCCTCCATCAACTAAAATAATCCATAACATCAAAACCCCCCCCACAAAATAATTTGACGTGTTGAATATTGGAGATATTTGTTACTTTTGACAGGTTAAAGACAACACAAGTGACAGCAAAACTTATATAGACAAAGGCTAGCATTGATGTGTTTGTGTGTCAACAGCAGAAGGTCCTCACAACAATGTATCTGGTAAGGCTACAAAGACTCAGCCAGCTTGTACAAAGATGATCACAGAGATCAGAAACAAGCAGATATCTAAACCAGGCTGTCAATCATGTCCCTATGGATTCATTGTGACAGGAAGCTGCAGTCATGGGATATCTTATTGTCCAGACTGTCAGCGATTTATTATGCATGGTTGCTGGGTTACGTCTACTTAACATCCCTATTGTGTACAAAGTGGAAAAAGTTTGTCAAACCGTGGTTCAGCTACTTTCTTATTCTGGTTTAAATATTTCACATATATCAGCTTATACTGTTGTGCGACTGAGAGATAACAAATCGACGTACTCTGAGAATTCCCCGCAGATCCAGGCTGCAGCATACAACACTTCACAGATACCCTTTCGCTGCACGTTGCCCGTCAACAGGTGGGCATTGTCCAGCAGAGTGGCCATCTGGGCAACAGCAAAGACTCGGATAGCTTTGACCCGAATAGCAACATCCAGCATCTGAGAGGCAATGAGGTGGCCATGGCGCGTGCCCTCTAGTCGAGTCAGCTCCACCAGGATACTGATGTACCTGTCAAGCACATATAAAAAGGAGCAGTTTAAAATCCTGCAACAGAGTGGTAATTGACATTTTAAAAAAACTTAACACATTTGGTTTTATACGTAAGTAGAGGAAGGTTTGTGGTACAAGACTGACCATTCAAAGTTTGTAATGTACTGGTAGTTGCTCTGGCTGCAGATGTCGATGATCTTGGTGAGAAGTTCATCTCTGTAGGTGGTTCCTTCGGCTTTGTCCACATGCAGCATAAGCTTCTTTACAATTTCCATCAAGTTCTTCTTGGAGACCTGAGGGGCAGACACCAGGTCAATAACCATCGAGTTTAAATGCATGAATGCAAATGTTAAAGATTATCTTAGACAGAAAGAAACAGGTCTTCAAACAGCGTGTGTGTGCTTCATACCATGCCGTAGAGCAGGTCCAGAGCTCTCAGGCGGATCGACTCGTCCTTATCATCTAGACACTGGAGGATGAGATCTTTATGAGACTGCACTGACTTGGGGTGGGTCTTCAGGATCTTTGACATTGCCAACAGGCCCAGGTACTTCACTAGAAAAAAAAAAGAAAATACACAATACAACTTAATTCATACACACATTGTACATACATACACACATTTACCTGATTAGCCTCATTTGACTGTGAATGCTGTAAAAATGTTTAGAACTTTTCATTGTACAGAAATAACTGTTTAGCAATAATGTACTTCCCTAAATCTGTACATTGTATGGGGTTTAGCTGGATGTACAGTATGTGGTGTAATATTTATATCAAAATACAATGTGATCAAATTACTTTTGTGTTATCTTCAATGGCATGATAATGGCTCTCTAAATCATATAGAAATAAACTAATCAAGGGGAAAAAACAAAAAACAAACATGACAATGGAAAGGACACACAAACAGTCACACGATACAACACACACACACACACACACTGGACACAGAAGTTTTGTTTTGCCTTCTCCCTTGTTGTCCTTCCCGGCAGCAGTCCCCACTCACCACACAGACTTTTAAAGATTGAGGAATCTGCTGAATCCCGCACTTCTGTCCATCATAGAATCTGGCAGAGACAAATGCCTCTCCGGTTGTTTGATCAATAAGTGTGATCGTGAGGTCAGGCTGGTCACAAAAGTGCATGCACTGCAGAAATGACCAGGGACACAGAAACAGCTGCAGCAGACAAAGACGCGGCCTCTGAATCTACCTCTGCTAAGGAGAAGTCACAGCAGCTGTTGCAACTTTCTCTGAATGAGAAAGGTATAACTGAATGATGAAAATTGAGATGGACAAAGAAAACCTGATGAGAAAGTGTTCTACACTGCTTCCTTCGATCAATTTCTGTTCATTTATATCACTTTTAAGTTCAGTTTTATTACCAAAGTTTAGCTGAATAAATCAACTGCATCTGGGGGTTTGCTACAACATTAAATGTATCTAAAACAACAAATGAATGGGGACTGATCATTCTATTTTAACTGGCTGCTTATCGTTTTATTAATGGGGTTGCAGGCATATCAACGGTGATATCCTAATTCTACTTCAATTGTCCCAAAAAAATGAACTCCAAATATTTTCAACATCACTTCCTCCTTTTGACACTTTCAATTGGCTCCGTCAGCATCATGTTTTTTTTCTGATCCTGGAACATGCCACATCAAAAGCATCACTATGAGAGCCAACTAGAAGCGTGGCGAAAGGATAAACAAAACCTGAAACCACAAGTTCACAGTCTGCTCTACTAAGATCAGCATTCTACAATCTACTCCAAACACAACTACATATGTATGGGTGTCCAGATAACTCGAATGTCTGGATTTAGTATTCCCAGCTCCACCTGGATGTGTCTCGGAGCGCTTATTTAGAAAAGCAAATAGGTTAACTTCTCCTCCTTTCAGATTGAAGCAACAAGCCCTTGTACGCATGAAAGGGTGTGACTTAAGTGATGCATTCTAGGCCGGCCAGCAAACTGAGGGTGGGAAAGTGATGATGTTCGAGTTATCCAGAGTTAAGGGCTCTAACGGTGTTGTCATCTACAAGAATGGACTGTTCCACAGTCAGAAACACGCAGACAATGAGAAAATGACACACTGCAGGCATTGACAGAGGGCTCACAGTTCTGGTCCGAGTCTTCTATCAGGATTCGCAGTTTCTGCACACAGAGCTGAAAGAGAGAGCCAGAGAAAAGGGAGGGAGAAAGGGAACAGACATTAACACCAATGCAAAACCTTTCCACACCAGTTTCAGTCTTGTCATATGAGTGCACTTCAAGGGACTGAAATAGAACCAAACAAATGAAAGCAGGGAAATGTGGACTATTTGTGATAGAGAAAAAAAAAAAAGAGACATTTTCATGCATCTGGCAGCTTTGTGAGTCTTGGTTGCCTGTATGATGGCTGCTGTGTCTCTGGTGAAAGCATGCATTGTGGTTCAACTGGAGTGGAAAGGGTTAGGATAAACATCTGACCACATGAAAGTGCAGATGAATGATCCGACCTCATGGGCTTACCTGGATACTAGCACTGTGGTTAGGCATCCCAGACGACAAGGAAATCAACACTGCAATGTGGGACAGAGCAGAAAGTTAGACATCAAACATGTTGTGAGAAGAAAATACTAATTTCAAGAAGTAGAATTTGTAAAAAATAAAAAACTTAAAACTTAAGATACACATTTACGCCATACAACCAAAATTTCTGGCGGCATAACTACCTCTACAATAAAGCTAAAGGGGACTGCTACCCTGCACACAGAATACCAGTACTGACCTGCAATAACAGTGTTGACACATTCATACAGCAGAGACATGGCAGAGGTACTATAAGAGATGAAGACAGGGCACGACAGGGGGAGAGAGACATCGAGAGAGAGGGAGGGAAGATTATTATCAATATAAATCCATCGTGGCAGAACGTGAACAAGTTTACAGTGGAGGGATTTCATCTCACCTGTGGATAAGATTAGTAAGAGGTTCAATCAGTTTCTTTCCCAACCGAGGCTCAAGAGGTGTGAGAGCACCAAACTGTGAAAGAAGCACAGAAAGTGTGACACACAGCAGAATATCTGTCCTGTTCATAATCATTGATTGATAGGTAGAGTCACACTGAAGTCACGACTGACTTTGAACAACTTCACTTTAAATGAAGGTAAAGAGCTTGATGATACTTCAACATAGGATTAATCATATTTGGCGTAATACATTAAAGGTAATCAATAAGAAACAATACACTGTAAAAAGTGTTAAGAGTAAGTATAAAACAGCTTGTGCCGTTTCTGTACTTACCAGCTTGATGATCTTAATGAGCACCCAGTTATTAGTGGAGGAGGTCATGAGTTTGAAAAAGAGAGGGGCAAGAGACAGGTAGTTTTTGGGATTTCTCCGAGCCAGCTCACAGATAACATTTACTGCCGCAGACTGGACACCTGAAGAAGACAAAATACATGAGACAGGAATGGAGATGAGTAAGTATTCAAAAAATAGTAAGAACACAATGACAATGATAAAGGGTGGCATCTTCTGAATCTCCTGCCATTTAAAGTTGGTCCACTCACACACATACAATAAGTGCAACACTTGTTAAATGCATTACAGCTACATAAACGTCCTACATGAAGATGCTTGTGTCCGTGAGACAGAAAAAAGTCATTTTGTTGCAAATTCCCAGACAGTTGTGGCAGAAGAACAAATGAGGCGTCCTTAATCTTATATGCTTAGCTGCTGAATAATTCATCGGGCTCAGGTGACGGAGAACACCTCTCCCCAGGAGAGCCAGCAGAGTCTAAGATTTAGTGACTTTGAATAAGGAGAAAGCCCATTTGTCCCAAAACAAGAATTCCACAAGATCTAGCAAACAATGCTCCTTTCTTTCACAGTTGTCTCATCACATGACAAACACAGTGTCTTTCTGGATACCTGGGTCTGGATCCTCCAGTTTCTCCTTGAGCCTGGGGAAAGCTGGGCGCAGAGACTCCGGGTACTTCAAAAACACCTTGTACATGATCAGCACCGCTTTCTTTCTAATGTAGGGTTTAGTGTGAGACATCTGAGGGTGGAGAAAAAGTAACGACAGAAGAGGCAGTTTTACTTAAAATGAAAAAGAGCAGACAAATCGTGTTGCCTGCTGAGTAGGGGTTTAACAGCTCAGCAATCTCTTGGTTCGGTTCTGATCATGGACATTGTCAGAGATCAGATTGTCTGTTCTGTATTTTAACAACACTACAAATCAAAATGCATCTCCTTGCATCTTAACAATGTATCCCAACACCAATTTTCTTCACTCTATGCACATTGCTATTATTCCAATAATAATGATAATAATAATTATACAAGCCGTTAGATGAACTCCCTTTTTATTTAAGATGCTTTGAAAAAGAGTACAACAGACTGTAATATACAGAACTGCATCTTTTGAATTAAATTAAACTAAGGACAAATACAAAGCGGAAATCTCTCTGAATAACAAGTCAGCTGTAATCAATTAATAATTTTTCTCTTATGAGCTTCAACAGTGTTGGCTGCTACTGCAGTGCATTTTGTGCAAGTTAAACTAAACTTGGTAAAAACATTTTTAAAAGACTGAATTTTGTTTTTATTCCTACAGCGTCTCTTCATGGTGCGTACCCTCACTACTTAAACGCTGCCTTCTAGTCACTGAGACTGCACAGTGATAAGCGGCAGTACATTTATTTTACACCATGTTAAAATAATGTCCATCCAACCGTGGATCACATGCAGTCCGAACCATGAGGGGTAATCCGAACAGATCACGGATCAACTGTGATCCATTTCATCACTACTGCTGAGTCGTAAAGGAAATAAAGATATGAAAAAAAAGTTAAAAAGGGGATAATGGACTGCCACCAGAAAAATCCATGTCATCCTCCTTTTGACTCACCAGTGTCATGATGTCATTGGCCAGGTCCCGAGCCAGATCAGGGGTCACAAAACAAGAGAGGCCAGTCAGAGCGACACCTGTGTCATACTGGTTGGGACTGCTGAGATCCTGAGAGAGAGAGGACAAAGAGAGGATTGACAATGAGAAAAGGTTTGCAGAGGAATAAATACAGAAAAGTTACCGGAGGGCACAGAACCAGAACATCACTTACCTTCCGGATCTGATTGGTTGTCAGCATGATGACATCAGTGCTCTCATGAAAGCACTGTGAGGCCGCCAGGTAGCCAATCCTCTGTAGGAAGGAAGGGGGGAAAAAAGGATGCGATTCATTTCAACACTTTGACTACATTCTGTTTTATTTCAGTACAATACAGTAATTAAAAACATTCATCTTCAGGCAGCAGCACCATGGAGATTCTCCTCCACAGTACACAAGATATGCCAAGAAATACCAAGAGGAATATTTGACTATACCTCGTAACTTCAATAATACTGAAAAGGTGAGTTTGAGACATCGTTGTATCTTAATAATTCATTTCCAGGCCAATCTACACTTTGTTGTAAACTACAGTTCTATCTTCATACCCATATTGATCTATTTTTCCAAGACGCTCATCATATTCCAGTCGTACCTTGTATGTAAACTTGGAGGAGCTCATGACTTCAACAATGTTGAAAGCGGCCCAGCTGACATCATAGCCCAGCATCTGAAGCTGTAACACAAAAAAAGAGACAGAGAGAGATGTGGGTGAATAAATGGAGGAGGGCTCTGAGCTGCCCCGATGGTGCACAGAGGAGCTAAATGATTTGAGCTGAAGCTCTCAAAGAGTACACGTATGCCAATTGCAGCAGGCCACCTAAACCTCAGTGTGGGACTGGATTATAAAAAGAACGAGTGCTTTCGTTTGAATAGAAAATGTACACTCTTTTACACAAGTGAACACTTCTAGCTATTAAACTGGGCAGTGACTAATCTTAGGCTACACAACTAAACATGTTCATGCAGCTTTGTACCTGTTTGTCAAGATTCATTAAGTGCTTCTAACTATCA
Organism: Labrus mixtus; assembly: GCF_963584025.1. Taxonomy (NCBI): domain Eukaryota; kingdom Metazoa; phylum Chordata; class Actinopteri; order Labriformes; family Labridae; genus Labrus; species Labrus mixtus. The sequence goes on along the minus strand of NC_083614.1, from coordinate 18,604,835 downwards.
CTTTGTTTGGCCCCTGATGAAGCCCTGAGCAGAATCAAAAGGCTTTGATTCAGCATAATGCTGTTTGAAGAGAAAATAAATGATGTGAATAGTTACAGGTGCCTTCTCCAGTTATTAACACAGCATGCCACATGAGAGTATGAAATACAACAGTTATTGACTGTACCAAAAGAAATCTACTCGAGCTTGCTTTTAAAATTTTGAACTAACAAGATATGAATACATGTAATGTATCCTATACCGGGATGTTGCTTGTCAAGCCACTGTTATATATTTTGTCATGCATCTTTTTCTTAATCTGGGATGATGGAAATAGAATAGTTTCCCTTGAAAGTCCTCTGGGAATAAATAGCCTCTGTCATTGTTTTAAGGAACACTGAAGGATTAGAAGTGATGAAGAGTGTCAGTGTGTCAGTGGAGGATATTGAGAGATCTTACGTAGGTGAGCTTGCACACTGCATTGGCTTTGACGGCAATGTTGTCCTGCTTGAGCTCCTGTTTGATCTCATCGATGCATGTGGAGATGTACTTGGCCTGAGGGCAGACAGAGGAGAGGACAAACAACAGACACAAGATCAGATTAGGTGGAGAAGTGATATCCGGAGTGGGAGGCTGCTACCAAGCACCAGGAAGCAGCTGAAAAAAAGACACCTGGTCTAACCTGGTCCTGTTGTTGTTACTATTTAAGACATCAGCCAGGAAAGGTGGAGATGAGTAATTGTTTTTCTAGTCCAAAGTCAAGAACACCTTCTAAACTTTGTCATGTCATGATGCATTTTTCATCTCTTATTGCAATGATTGCAATACAATCTCGGAACCCATCGGCAATCACTGACTCTCATTATCTGATAGACAGGAAATATTTCCTCTTCCGTGCGATGTTTACGTTGCATGCGTAAATGTAGAGTTAAGTATACAGTATATAGGTTCATAATATCCTGGAGTAACGCCCATTCATCTGATGAGCCTCAGTTCAACAGTAGAGTACAAAGTTACACAGCGGCTCCACTCTGTCTCACTTCAGCGGTATGCGCACCAAAAAGAAACCGATTGTCCTGTGATTTATTCGCACTTAAATTTGCCGAAAAAAAACATCATGACGCAGATCTGCAGAGAGTGAAACGTCAGGCTTTGTTGGGTCTGTCCTCTAGGAGAAGAAAACAACTTTCAAAATGTTTGTTTGATGATTAGTGGTTGGAACGATCGCTTCTTTTTCGTGACACGGCGTCAGGCAGAGTTGTGGCTCAAGGTAAAATGTTTGATTTGTAATAGATTGCCGGCTAAATGCTGCCGATGGGAGTCTGCAAGCTGGAGCGCAGATAAAGGTTAAGACATTTTTTTTGGCCTTTTGTCTCTCGCTTGTAGGCCGAGAACCTTTTGTTTCGGACGGACATAACTGGCACACATTAAACTGTGTAATCTGAAGGGGGAAACCATTTCGCTATGATGTTGTCATCACTCATGGCACACCAAACTACAGAAACCAACTGCTTGCTCACAAGAAAAACTATGAGCCGATGATTTAACTGTTTCATTTTTATTACATTGTTCCTACACGCAGGTCGTTCAATGCACAGTGAGTCCACAGCTCTTTAGTGTTTCCTTTCCAGAAGCCTCACACCTGAATGAAGGAATAAAGGAATAAACAGAAAAAAAAATATGCTGCCACATAATCCCTGCTACATTACACTAACATTTCCTGAAAAAGAGTCAGCTGAAGGTACATTTCATTCACGAATGGAGAAGTAGCTTAGATAAACCTCTAGATAGAGCAGTCAGTCAGCTGTTGTCGAGAGGAGCGAGCTCGCAAAACAAACACACACACGTATAGCTCTGTGGAGTGTGAGTGTGTGCTGGTCATGTGTGTGCAGTCATGAGACAGCACAGCGACGGGAGGAGGTAGAGGAAGGGGGGGTGGGGGGTGGGGGGGGCATGAACAGTGCTGCTGCCGCTAAGGCTAGCAGTGCTGGAGGGAGTCAACACATGATCACCCGACGCACACACACACTTTTTCAATGAACAATTCACAACTCATTGACATAATTGAAATAGTTGTAAAAGGGCCAACAAGGACAATCTTTCAGCAGATGCAGATAGAGAACAAACTGAACTCCCAACACCCTTATTCTTTAATTCTCAGTTTTACATTATCTGGTTTTAAATCAAATGAAAATACACATCAGCCTTAAATTCTCACTGGTTATTTCACAGAGCTACACTCAGGTCATATTCAAAACGTTTCTTCAATAAGCTTGTTGTTGGATAGAAAAATGTGAGAAGGGTGAGTGAATGAATGAATGAACTGTGCAAAGACCCAGCACACATACATGTGAGAGACTATAACACAGTGGATGAGAAACGGCGGGCCGGCCAGGGGAAAAAAAAAGAGTCAAGGCTCCCTCAGGAGTGCAGACACGTAGCATATTAATATTTCAGCAAAGTGTCCACCGTTGACTGGGCAACCACCACATTATCTAGGCAGGCCAGGTTGGGTTACTACTTAGCCCATACATTGAATCGAGGCTTGATGACAAGCTGCGCGTTTCATATTTTGTCCTTTAACATTATGACACATGGGTGAAATACTTGCGTAAAAGTGTGCACAGACATGATTCAGCTTTGGTAGCTGATTGTACATGCGAGTTCTAATTAGATGGTAAGCAGTACAAAACCGCCTTGTTGGGAACTAAATCCAGCCCCCAGGTTAAGACACCCTCCCTCTACATTTCACACCAGGCCGACAGCTGGAGACAGGTGTGCACAGTTACCACAGCCCCGTTGCACAATCGCCCAGGTATCTTCATCCAACATCCAGCTCATCTAACTACCAACCTGGCATTTCACAGGAGGAACACAGTCAGCCACAGCAGAGCTTGTAAGGAGAGCTGGCAGACATGACAAATTAAAAATGTGTCCTCTCCACCCAAACAGTGCCCTCTAAAGGCCCCATACCACCCTTCTCCCACCCTGGGGTCTGGGTGCTGCTGTGACAGGAATGACATCACCTTCAATCACTAATGGAGATATTTTAATCGCTATAATGGCTCTGCCGAGTCATTCCACTTTAACAATGGCAAGTTTGTCATTTTGACACAGACAGATAATCCAGGCATTCATAAACACACTGTGATTAATCACATCCATTCAGAGATGAAGTAACTACTTTCTTCCAACTCAAATAGGTGTCACTTTAATCCTTTAACATTGTCATTACTATAACATCTCCTCTGTATGACTAACATCTCACTTCTGGGTGATAATTGATCAAGTTAGTATCTTCTGGTGTCACCGGTTTGAACGGAGAGTAATCTCCTGCTAAATTGCGATAATCTATCGAGCCGCTTCCTCCAGCTGGATGACACTTTAACTTGGTCAGCTAGCTGTCATTAACTATAACCATGTCTTAAAACGGGGCAGGTAATGTGAACACAAAGTTAGCACCACGATGAGCACACAAAAAAAACGTAACTTAATAAGCGTTTTAGTGAGTGGGGAGGGCGCTAGCTTTAGCAGACCAGCAGCTATTAAGGTGAGCTAGCTGCTGAATGATAACGGTGATGTCAATATGTTGAGGACGCTGAAAATATAAACGAACAGAGAGGTTCAACATTGCCTGGGATGTCAGGTGTGTTTCTCGGTGGTCGTTTACCTCATCTTCCTTGTGATTCCTAATGCCACGTACTAAATCTTGCAGATTTTTATCGAACATCCGATCGATGCTCCCTTTGACAATCTTCAAAGCCATGGCTGGTTGTGACTTGTCCCGCTTTCTGTCTCAAAGTGGGGGGGCCAAGCGCCTTCCAGAGGGGGCGGGAGGGGTGGTCTAGTGGGTGCAAGAGCGACCCTCTAGACTGTGTCTCATCCACCCGAAACACGGTCTGTGGCAGGATCGGCTGCTGTTTACCTAAACCCGGGGATAGATGAAACTGAGGCCAGACGGGGCGTCCTGTATCCTCGCAGTAGACGCTGGCAATGGATCAGTGTAGGAAATGGCTGACAAAATGGCGTCTAAAGTCAGCTGACTTGGTATTATGTGAGACGCTCATCTGGGAATCCGGTGGAATTAAAGGTCCAGTCCTCCAAAAGGCAAGCCATTTAAATGACATTTTCAAATTGAAAATATAAAATGTAAATGTGAAAGTGAAAGATAATTCCTCATTATATTTATTATTATTATTATTATCAGAAGACATTTAAACTTTTAAACTTTAGCCTGAGTTGCATATATCAAACTGTATTGTTGCATATATCATATATATCAAACTGTATATATGTGTTGTGTTGTGTGTTTGTATGTATGTATATGTGTTGTGTTGTGTGTTTGTATATATGTGTTGTGTTGTATGTATGTATATATGTGTTGTGTTTGTATGTATGTATGTATATATGTGTTTGTATGTATGTATATATGTGTTGTGTTTGTATGTATGTGTTTGTATGTATGTATATGTGTTGTGTTGTGTGTTTGTATATATGTGTTGTGTTGTATGTATGTATATATGTGTTGTGTTTGTATGTATGTATGTATATATGTGTTTGTATGTATGTATATATGTGTTGTGTTGTGTGTTTGTATGTATGTATATATGTGTTGTGTTGTGTGTTTGTATATATGTGTTGTATGTATGTATATATGTGTTGTGTTTGTATGTATGTGTTTGTATGTATGTGTTGTGTGTTTGTATGTATGTATATGTGTTGTGTTGTGTGTTTGTATGTATGTATGTATATATGTGTTGTGTGTTTGTATGTATGTTTATATGTGTTTGTATGTATGTATGTATGTGTTGTGTTGTGTGTTTGTATATATGTATATATGTGTTGTGTGTTTGTATGTATATATGTGTTTGTATGTATGTATGTGTTGTGTTGTGTGTTTGTATGTATGTATATATGTATATATGTGTTGTGTGTTTGTATGTATGTATATATGTGTTGTGTGTTTGTATGTATGTATATATGTGTTGTGTTGTGTGTTTGTATATATGTATATATGTGTTGTGTTGTGTGTTTGTATGTATGTATATATGTGTTGTGTTGTGTGTTTGTATGTATGTATGTGTTGTGTTGTGTGTTTGTATGTATGTATATATGTGTTGTGTGTTTGTATATATGTGTTGTGTGTTTGTATGTATGTATATGTGTTGTGTTGTGTGTTTGTATGTATGTATATATGTGTTGTGTTGTTTGTTTGTATGTATGTATGTGTTGTGTTTGTATGTATGTATATATGTGTTGTGTTTGTATGTATGTGTTGTGTTTGTATGTATGTATATATGTGTTGTGTTTGTATGTATGTATATATGTGTTGTGTTTGTATGTATGTATATGTGTTGTGTTGTTTGTTTGTATGTATGTATATGTGTTGTGTTTGTATGTATGTATGTGTTGTGTTTGTATGTATGTATATATGTGTTGTGTTTGTATGTATGTATGTGTTGTGTTTGTATGTATGTATATATGTGTTGTGTTGTGTGTTTGTATGTATATATGTGTTGTGTTGTGTGTTTGTATGTATGCTGGCTGCTGGAACACCTAAATTTCACTGCTGGGATGAATAAAGTATATCTTATCTTTATCGTATTAGTCAATCAATAAATAACATTTCCAGCAGCCTGCATTAAAGTTTGGATGGACATTCTGTTATATTAAGTTGGTAGCAGAAATCTTCAAATATATGGTGACGTAATTTTTACTTCTTACACACCACCAGAAAAAGAATAATGCCACTTTAAAAAATAATAAGAGAAACAAAACCATGCTGAGATTTTTATTCAAGTCTCAACTCAGTGATAGAAATGTTTTACCAATTTACATAGCACTAAAAACACCTGTTGTATGTATATGACGGAAATGGCAAAATATGCTGCAGCTAAATGAGATCTCAATAGCTTTAAAGAGCAGTTTTAATATGTACATTTACTCCATATATTATGCAAGCTACTGAAAGCAGACACTATGAGGAGACGAGAGTGCAAGGTGTTCAACTCCACAGCAATTACTATTTTTAGACAACTGTACTGTAGATCCAAATACTTGCAAACAAGGGTAGAAAAAAGTGGGAGGACCCCAGTTGGAAAACAGTTGTGACTCCGTTAATGGCTTTACATTTCAGACTGGATTAACTGGAAGAAGACCAGATAATTAAAAAAAAATACCCAACATAAAAGACCTACAAATAGTACTTTCCTGCTCGCACAATACCACACACTCAGTCATGGGGCCTTTGTTATGTTTTTGTTTTATAAAACAGTAAGCCAACTGACACAAAGGGCAGCACATATCTTCAAGTGAAAAAACATAACATCATGGCTCCTCTTCTGCCCAATTTCCCCCGACAAGAATCATCAAAATTTCATCTCATACTCCCCCCCCCAAAGGTAAATTCTGGTTAGAAGTGCTAAAAATGTCATCGTTTAATATACATAAAGGTATGAAAGACCAAAGTAAGAGTTCATGTGGTAGAAAGACAAATTAGCCAGGAGCAAGGGGGGGGGGAGAGTGAGGATCCAGGACGGGCAAGTGTCGTATAAAAGAAAAAGTACATTTCAGAAACACAGCGCCACAATCTGTCATACTAGTTAGCTTGTCCTTTTTGTTGTGATAAATAACTGAGCAACAGGGCCTTCTGGTTTGATATCATCGTACAACGAATGACCAAAACATCGACATTGGTGTAACAGATACATTAGGAAATGCCGGGTGTATGTTGCAATGTTGTTGACCCAGGAGCATCGCATGAAGTCAAACAAAGAGGCCACCATCTTTAGCACTTGGTCCACTGCAGTGGTGGTTAAGGGTCTTTAATTCAGCTCTCTACAGCAGGTGGCTCTGTCTCTGCAGAGATAGAGTTTTCTGCCTCTTCATACATGTGAGTCTGTTCAGCGGGGCTGTCTGGGCTCAACCTAAAGAGAAATGCACAATGTTGGAATAAGTAAGTTGTACACTGAAACAGGCAGCAGACTCACACCTACTTTGTCGAGTTATAAAATCTGCTTAAACCTAAATATGTCCCATTTTACAGATCCCATTAAGACGATCTACTCTTATTTCAGCTGTCTGTGCCACATGCCAGTAGAGCTAAGATACTTTGTATTGCTCCACATTTGAAATTCACCTGTTTGGACTTGATGCTGTGTCATCATTATTCTCCTCCTGGACAGGTGATTTTGGTTTTTCATCTACATCCATATCATCTTTTTTCTCTTCAGATTCCCCATTGACTGGAGTGGAGTCTAGACAATGAGAATTTCCATTAATATGAGAAAATAAAAAAGAGAGTTATGTAGAACACAGACAGCAGCAAGTTCCAAGGTGGTAGCTTTTTACCTGTGTTTTCTGTCTGCTTCTCATCATCTTCTGGTTCCTGGCCGTCTGTTTTAGGTTTGGCTGGCATCTCCGCCTTGCCCACAAAGCGAAGCTTTAACTTGTTATAGACCTCACTGGCTTTTGCCATGACTGCAGTGCTGGATTTATACCGCCGAATCTATAGTGTCCATAACGAAATTAAACAAACAAACGAAAGACAAATGCATGTAAACATTCAAATAAAGACCAGCCTGACAGCCCTGATTATTTGTCAACCCCTTAGACTAGTTGAAATACCATATGTACCGTATGTTTAAATGCACATTTCACTGAATCAAAGAGCCCACTTATTCCATTGCATACATTTTCAATTGAGGCCCTATGTTCATTTTTCCTTAATTTTGACTCTGTGTGGTAAAAACAAAACAACAAAAACTCATGGTCTGTCAATCAGTGAACAAACACCTTCTTTAGTGTGGCAATCACTTCAGCGTTCTTATGGAGGATTTGGCTGGTGACAGGCACTGCCTCAAGTTCTTCCAGGGCTTCTAGACACCGCTCTATGTCCTAAGAACAGACAAAAAATTAAGTTTTCATGTTGATGAAAAAACATAGAAAGAAAGGAAGTTGTATTTAACCGAAGTCATTGCTGTCACTCACTGGGTTGTCCACTTTGAGTGCAAACTTGATATCTGTGTGGAGTTTCTGTAGCTTCTCTTCTGGCGTTGCCTCTGTATGTAGACACAGCAGGTCAAGGTGCTGTCTTGAGTTACAACTTTCCCACTCACAGAAACAATCGATTAAAGTCATCAATACAAGGTTTTAAACAATACAAGTCATCTTCAGCCAGGCTGAGACTTTTAACCAGCTTCAAGTCAAGTTTATTTCTAAAACACATTTCAAAATGTTGACCAAAGTGCTGCACCGGGGAGACAATCAAATTCAAATCAAATTACAATAAAAGATTAAGTGCAATCTAAAATAAATGAGAAGACTTGAGGTCAACTTCAATTGAAGGCCATCGAGAAGGGGTGTGTCTTCAGCAGTGACTTAAAAATATTAATCGACTGGGGGCGCCAATGGCCTAGTGGTCAGGTTGCTCCGCGTGTACAGAGACTATTGTTCTTCAACCAGGGTTCAAATCTGACCTGTGGCTTCTTTCCTACATGTCATTCCCCACTCCCTCCCTGGTTTCCTACTCTATCCACTGTCCTATCAAATAACAGCCCAGAAATATAATATCAATCAACTGAGAGGTTCATATGTGAATAGCAGAACTGCTCCAAATCCTCATGGCAGCAACCGTTAAGGCTCGATCCCCTCTATGTTTCAGCTACAGAGTAAAAGATTAGGGCTTGTGAAACTGAGTGCGACTGTACGAAATAGAGATGGGAGAAAAAATAAATTTATGTAAAAATCGAGATTCTTCTCTTTGAAGATTTAAAATTGATTCATAACTTCCAAATTTTTATTTTATTTTGGCTAATCAGTCACTCCCTGCTAGCTCTTTAACTCAGTAGAATGCCAAATGGAGCAACAAGAAAGTCAGCCAGTCTCACAGATGACTGGAGTAGATCCTCAAGTATTAACTAATTCATAAATAGACTTTGAATCCATGGATCTATGAATCCAGAATCAGTTTGAATCCAAAATCGATTCTGAATCGAATCGTGACACCGAGAATCGAAATGGAATCGTGAGACACCCAAAGATTCCCAGCCCTAGTATAAAACACTGACCCTTTTTCTTTTCCACTTTCTTCTCTGGCTGCCTCTCTGGTTTGCGTTTGGGTTTTTCAGGCTTAGACCTGAGAGAGAAAGAGGAGGGGGGGGGCAAGAGAGTGTGAGAGAAAAAGAGTGAGAGGCGACTCTGTCATCTGTGTACATTAAATGTTAATGAAGTTCCTATTGTGCACTCACCTGGCTCTAGACTTCTCCTCTGACCGCCTGGCTTTCTTATCTTTTAGCTCTTTCTCCTTTCTTTCTTTCCTCTCCTTCTCTTTCTTTATTCTTGCCTTCTTCTGCTGATCTGGCTTCTTGCTTGATTTCTTTGCCTTTTGATGGGGATAGAAAAAAGAAGTGACTCTCCTCAGCAGCACTTAAACGTACCAGCTGTCACATTACTTTGAGTAGGCCAAACATAACACATGATGTAGATGATTGTTATTGAAACTCTCATTATGTTTATTTAATATGACTGTACCTCAGCTGGTGGTGGAGAATCAGAGTCTGACGGCGCAGGGATGGGGGGTGGAGGAGGTTTTTTGGACTTCTTTAACGGGTGATCGTCTACACCTTCGTCTGAGCTACTGCTGTTGTCACTGTCGCTCCCTTTTTTACCTTTATCCTTGTCTCTTTTCTTTTGCTCATCCTCCTCCTTCTCTCTCTCGCGTAGCCTGCGGAGCTCCTCTGCCTCCTCCTTTTTCCGGCGCTCCTCCAGCTCTCGTTTGCGCTCCTCGTCTCGTTTCTTCCATTCACTGATGTGGTCAGTTTCACTGTCACTGTCAAAAAACAAAGCTGCCTTTTAAAAACAGACCGGTGTGTAAGCAAAAAGAACAAGCGAAACCTTTATCCACGCTTTAACATTACGACTCCCATGAGGGAGGGGGGGGGGGGGGCATTCTAATGATTTATTTATCTACTTTAACAGATTGAAGTGCAACCAATAATTAGTTAGAGATCAAACATTTTACACTTGAAACAACACTCTACTTGACTCTGTGTCATGAAGCCAATCAGTGTTTAGATTCCCTGACTACCTGAAACGCATCAGAAGTGATCGATCTGACCTCCATTCAACAAACTGTAAAAATACGTTTTCTTCTCCTCTTGACAAAGCATAATGTCTTACTTTTTACAAATCTGCATCATGATGTTATTTCGTCAAATTTAATTGCAAGAAAATCTGTTTATTTCTGGTGCTACTGCATAAGTGAGCGAGAGTGAAGCAGCTGTGTATCTTGTAGTCTACTGTTGAACTGAAACTCAACAGATGAATGGGCGCTACTCCGGTAAATTGAGGACCGCTGGCTTCACTAGAATTACACAGACATTCAAATCCCTTCCCAGAGGCATATATCATCTATCAGACGATGATTGCCGATGGGTTCCAAGATTGCTTTACAGCATGTCAGACCTGTCGCTGTCCGAGGATGATGAAGGCGCTCGTTTTGCTGGGGCAGGTTTTGGTTTCCGTGCTCGAGGCTTTGGTGCAGGCTTCTCTGTAGATGAAAAAAAAAAAAACAATGTACATTAACTATACATGAGCAGTAAAAATACATCCTCTCATTTGAGACTTTTTTTCTCTAATGTTTTGAGGAAAATCGATCAAGCTAATCATAAATAAGACTGACTCCACACCTTTCTTACGTGCTTGAGGACCCTTCCTGGGAGGTGGCTCTGAGTCTGAGTCAGACTTTGAGCCAGACTGGGAATCAGAACCCGACAGCGCTGGTCGCGGCTTCTCATCTTCTGAGTCGCTGTCCGCTGCTTTCTTCTCTGAACCTGATCCTGACTCTGAGTCTGACCCGGACATGGCCTTCTGGAACATCCCAGAGAAAAGGGGATAAAGTTAGAGATAAAAGAAGAAAAAAAAAACTGCCACGAAAATTCATTCATTAGACACAAAAGTGGCTGATTATTCACCTTCTGCTTCCCTCTGCCTCCTGCTTTCTTTCCAACTCGTCCACCAGATTTCTTCTCTGGAGTGAAGTCCTGTTGGTAGAAAAGAAAAGGCGTTACATTTAGAGGCATTAACGTTTCAGATTATCCAACAATCACAGCCTGTTTAGTGTGTGCCTGTGTGTTTGTGGCTGTGATTACCTGGTCACTGTTCTTCCCGGAGTCAGACTCTGAAGGTGTGGGTTCGGATTCAGAGGGAGATCCACTCTCGTGGTCTCGGTCACTGGATGAGCCTCGTGTCTTTTTTGAAGGCGGAGGCCGCTAAAATAGAAAACACAAGCTCGTACATGGCAAATTTTATGTATCAGCAATGAATCTGCAGATCTTTTTCGACCTGAGTTCCATTAATCAAGGCTCCTTATTGCTTTTGTCATTACTGCCAGTACCTTCTGTTTTCAGTCTTTAGAAGACAAACCAAAAACAAATGTGTAAGGATTGCTAAATGTTAGGATGACTATAGTTTCGCTGATGTCACGTTATTGTGTAAGACCGTCCCTTTTCAAACCCGTAATGTGACCCATAACGAAATGTAACATGAATTACCTTAGCAGGAGGAGGCTTTCGCTTCACCGCTACTGCCTTTCCTTGGTCTTCACTCCCAGAATCTGAGTCAACCTCACTTCCAGATTCCGCTTTCTGAGGCTCTGGGGCTACTTCTTCGTCCTCGTCCTCATCACTTCCTCCTCCAGCATTGTTGTTCTCACTGTCAGAAGAGCTGGCTGGCTGCAGATAAATCATGATAAAAAAGTTATGGAATAACACAGGTGTCTTGTTTTTACACACAGCAGCCTGTCAAAAAAAAAAAAATCTAAATCCAGCTCCAATTCTACTTGTACTGTATCTTTTAGATTAGGAGGTTATGTTGAATTATAGATGCTTCATTAATGAACAATTCATATATTAGGAAAACTTACTGCCGGTGGAGCACTGTAGGAGGCATGTGGATTGTTCTGGATCTCCCATAAACCTTCATTGAATCCCTTCCGTTTGTTGGGCTTCCCGTAGCGTTCACTGTACTTTTCATAGGCAAAAAGGTCTTTTGCTGCAAGGAATGCTCTGTGAAAAAAAAGGAGGGATTTTTAAACAGTGATCAATACAACTATTTATACAAAACTAACTTCCTAATGTTATTAAGGATGCTCTACACACTGACTTCAGACTGTCAATCAGAAGACTGTGCCCTCTAGTGATGGATTAATATACTGCAGGTTCCATCTTGTCAAACAGATGGTGTCTGCTGCCAGAGCAGACCTTTCAACCTCTCTCTAAAACACACTGAACACTCAATTTGGCAGAATTCAATCCTCAACAGGAAACCCAGAGAAGACAAAACACCTGAATGAAAGACTGACGAGCAACAGGGTGAGATAAAAGTAGTGATTGTTTATTGTCTCAAATCATTGCTGTCAAAGAGTTTAAGACTTTAAAACAGCCAAGGGGCTTAAATTTAAAAGTAGTGAAGTTGGTCAAAGTATGTCTGACAAATGACAACTCTACAAGACGGACAGTAAATGTATCCAATGTTGTTGTAAGGTTTAATTTAAAAACAAGTGCATTTCAGTCACTCTAGTAATAATGTTTGTGTATCAGTAACTTCTGACATACTCACGTTTCATGTGTTCCAAAAAAGAAAATTGGGATTTTATTAGGTGGAGGTTTCACAGCCCCATCTGCCACATCTTCAATCTGGAAACAAGCACGACTCATTTAAAACTTCAAGTGTCAAATAACGATTTAAAACTTTACAAGAGGTAAGTTTGGTTAGACTCAGACATCATGATACAGTCTACTGAAGGCAGGTTTCACTGCAAAACAACACAATGTGGATATTTGTAGATTTCTGGAAATGTGATGTGCACCGTGCAGAGTTTTACCCTGATAAGAGCTTTTCTTCTAGAAAAAAATATTTATTTTAAATGTCAGGCAATAAAACAACAACGTTAGCTTCTGTGTTTATCGTCTATGCAAATGAAGGTTAGGCCAACATCATCTTATTTAGTTTGTGCAGCTCGTTCACTGACTCTCTAGACAGACAGTATGTCAGCCCCACAATGAATTAAGTTAGTATCTGTATGACATGTATCCATGTAAGACAGTGATAATGATACACAGAAAAGCTTTCCAGCGTCCCATGCAGAGCAGCTCATCCCCTCCTCCGCCCCCCCGGCTGCTAACGTTACTTGCTTACCCTGGCTGGCCAGTGGGGGTACCCCTTCATTTTAGCGAAGACCAGGTCTCCAGGTTGGAAGTTGTGCGGCATTGTCCCGCTCCTCTGTGCTGCCTGGATTTAAAAAGTGTTCACCTGCGTAGTCTGTCCGCTTCTCACTTCGTTTGCTTTTTTTTTCAGGTCGACACGAAACCTGGAAACGATGGGGTTAGCTAGCAAGCTAACAGTGTACCATCGTTACCGCGAGAAGAGATAGCAGAGTGAAGGCAGCAGTAATTCAACAAGTACTTCCGGTGATGTGTCTTTCCTGGTCTTCAAAATAAAGGACTGTCGATAACTGTCAAGAAAACATGAAAAATTACCTTAAATTAAATAAAAATGCTATAAACGTCTATAAACACTAAATGTTTCAAACATTTGTGTAAAAAAAAAAAAAATAATAATAATAATAATAATAATTTAGGGACACTATTAAAAATAACCATAAAATTACAAACTTCGAATCAACAACTAAACTGGTTGAGAAAAACAGGGAAAAATAGAATTGTGTTAGAAAACTGGTAATTGCTTGTCCAGTCACAGTATAGAGGGCCCCTTAACTTGTTTTTAGAATAAGCAAGGCAAAGTAAGGAGCTTATTTCCTATGGAGGATCTTAAAAAGCTATACAAATAACATTTAAAGAAAACAACAACCCCTGAATTTTACTTCCTAATTGCTAAAAATGTACAAAATGAATGCTCTCAAACAAGTATGTCACCTGTATGTAGCCTACTGTACAGAGAGGGGGGAGGGGGGGGGGGGGTGTTTATTTAAACACATTATACAAACATAGTGCACTGAATAGAACATTTAATGTGTTTATGTTTTTATGTTTTTCCTACTTGAATTAATGAGCACATTTAACAGTGAGTAGGCTACATAAAAATAAGAATTTGAGACAGAAAATAAAAACATTTTTTACTTCATTTTGAACTTGAGTTTACAGGTAGGATCCATTGAATCGTAAATGCATGAAAAACTAAAACATGTTTATTTTTTGGATTAAAGCAATGTGTGCATTTTAAATTACTAAATTATGAAGAGTTTTATACTACAAAGTAAAATACCCCAGTTTGTAACACCGGAAACTCAGTCGTTCAATGTTGTGAAAAGCTTTATTTATCCGGATGAGGTATCCTAGTCATCTCCACGCGATACGACAGTCCCAGCGGATGTCCCGCCTTTATTGCTTCACGATTGGCTCTCGTGCGGTCTATTTCCTTTCCACCCAATAACAGGTTACAATTTGGAGGGCTGTGTTGACCTCCCCCCGGATTCACCTCTAACGAGAAACCATGTTTCGGTCTTTGCGACGCGTCCAGCAGTTTAACTGCAAACTCCTGACTTTACAAAGAGTCCGCGTGAACTCCAAACTCCCGATCTGTACGTCCAGGATGGCCAGTTCAGAGTTCAGGCTCGAGCGGGACAGTTTCGGTGAGCTCAAGGTCCCAGCTGACAAGTACTACGGTGCTCAGACTGTTAGATCAACCATGAACTTCAAAATTGGGGGACCGTCTGAGAGAATGCCCATCCAAGTGATCAAGGCCTTCGGTATCCTGAAGAGAGCGGCCGCTGAAGTCAACAAGGAGTTCGGCCTCGATCCAAAGATAGCAGATGCAATCATCCAGGCTGCAGATGAGGTATCAGCTGGTAAACTGGACGATCACTTCCCTTTGGTTGTGTGGCAGACTGGATCTGGGACTCAAAGCAACATGAACGTCAATGAGGTGATCAGCAACAGAGCTATTGAGATCCTAGGGGGGGAACTAGGCTCAAAGGAACCTGTCCACCCTAATGATCACGTGAACAAGAGTCAGAGCTCAAATGACACCTTCCCAACTGCCATGCACATTGCTGCAGCCACAGAGGTCCACCAAGTCTTGCTGCCTGGCCTGCAGACTCTGCACGACGCTCTGGCTGCCAAGAGTGAAGAGTTCAAAGACATCATCAAGATTGGGCGCACGCACACTCAGGATGCTGTCCCTCTCTCGCTCGGACAGGAGTTTAGCGCCTATGTCCAGCAGGTGAACTACAGCATTGCGAGAGTGAAGGCTCCCATGCCTAGGATTTACGAGCTGGCGGCAGGTGGCACAGCAGTAGGAACAGGACTCAACACCCGCATCGGCTTTGCAGAGAAAGTAGCCTCCACGGTTGCTTCTCTCACAGGCCTGCCGTTTGTGACGGCGCCCAACAAGTTTGAAGCTCTGGCAGCCCACGATGCCCTGGTGGAGCTGAGTGGAGCCTTGAACACGGTGGCAGTCAGCATGATGAAGATCGCCAACGACATTCGCTTCTTGGGGTCAGGACCTCGCTCCGGCCTGGGAGAGCTCATCTTACCCGAGAACGAACCGGGGAGCAGCATCATGCCTGGCAAGGTGAACCCCACACAGTGTGAGGCCATGACCATGGTGGCTGCCCAGGTGATGGGGAACCACGTCGCCGTCACCATCGGAGGCAGCAATGGACACTTTGAGCTCAATGTCTTCAAGCCCATGATGATCAAGAATGTGCTGAACTCAGCTCGGCTCCTTGGCGACGCCTCCGTCTCCTTCACCAACAACTGCGTGGTGGGCATCGAGGCCAACATAGAGCGGATCAACAAGCTCATGAGCGAGTCCCTCATGTTAGTCACTGCTCTGAACCCGCACATCGGTTACGATAAAGCTGCCACCATTGCCAAGACGGCTCACAAGAAGGGATCCACGCTGAAGGCCGTGGCCGTGGAGCTGGGCTACCTGACTGAAGAGCAGTTTGACCAGTGGGTGAAGCCGGGCGAGATGCTGGGGCCAAAGTGAACATGGAAGAAACTAAATACATCACATGAAGAACAAGTGGAATTATAAAAATACAACTTTTCCTCAAACATGAACATCTGTTCTATTTTAATAAAACATCAGTCCTCTGCTGTTATTGCAGCTTCTTCTTACATTGTGTACTTACTGTTGTACACTTCATTATTCAGAATTCATCCACTTGTCTGCAATTATATATATATTTGCAATGTTCTGTTGAAAGCTAATGTGCCATTTGCTCAACAGCACAAACACTGTGTATTTGTTCACTGACTTTATTCTGGAATAGTCTTAAATACTTGTCATAATGAGTTGGTACTTTCAGATGTTCACACTCTGCTCTCCCAAATGGTTCAACATGCATGACTGTACTTTTTATTTTCTTACAGTATGTGTGCCATTTTTGCAGATTATTTGTGCAATTAAAAGATGAATTATATGAAATGACAATGTTTTCCTCATTATTAGTCATCTTAACTCGTACTTTTATCATTATTGTCAATATCAGCTGATGTGTTCGTTGAAATATGAGGAATAATTATGTAAGAAAAAACACATCCTGACATGTCTTAACGAAAATCTTTTATTGCATACATAAAAACTTAACAAAAAAAAATGAATCTATGCCCATTTTGATGGTTAATATATGAAGAGAAAATTCCACACTTTAAAATAACATGATGAAAAAAAATGAACATTTGCTTCTCCCCTTATTTGGTCCAGCTGACCTTGGGAATATCATAATGTTCTGTCAGGTTGTCCAGATGACGATTAAAATCCTGTAAAAAAAATAAAAATGATATAGTAGTAGATGTATATTTATTCATGACGTGCTCTATTCATATCTATGAAATAATTTAAACAAACTTTTTTTTTTTTTCTACAGAAAGTGATATTACAATATATTTTGGGGAAAACAAACATCTTTAATGAATCTTCTGTTGATTGAGATGGACTGAATGTGGTTATGAAAGGTCATGTGACATTACCTACCTCTACTCGGAGTTTGTGCGTCTTTGATGCTTTGTTCAAAATCCTCTCCATTTGCTTTAAAAAAAAAAAGGAAAAAGAGAAGAAGTTAAAAACAAATAAGCTGAAATATTTATACATCAAAATTCTGAACAACTGAATGTCAGGATGAATTGGCAGTGGATATTTTATTTGATAAAATATAAACAACTATTTACAACAACCCATGTCGTTGGGCAGTAAACATACAGTAGTGATCAGCTAACCAACAGAAAAAATATGCTCTGTTCTTATTATGGTGCTTCACAATGTGTATACTGATATGAACTTTGCACTCTGGGTTAAAGAGCTGATAAACGTCATTACATGATGTGAACATTCAACAAACATCACTAAGTACCCTGCTGAACTAATGAAGACTACATTGAAACAAGTTCAGGATGGAATTATTCTACCATGCTAAGGTTCAAAAGGGGAACATTAGGACTTCTCTTAGCAGTTTTTCTGATCTAACCGGTACTTTGGTGTACAGCCTTATAGTTCATTTCCTACAGCTCACAAATGAACAAACAATTGGCCAATTTCAGGCCCTTAAAATACAACGTGCAGGCTGCTCGGACCAAAAACTGTTATCCCAATCCTACAAATCTTTACCAGTGCACTCTTATTTTAAGAAGTGACAAAAAATCTAATTCTTTTTGGATATTAATTCACTCCCATATTAAGTGACTTTGTTACCCCATGAAATCGGTGCTTGGAAGTGAAATGGTATCTTATAGGACTCTCGTATTGATAAATATCTGGGATAGTGGTTTCCAAAGACACGACAGTGAAAAAACTTTAATACCCATCAATTTTACAGCTTTCACTCTCTATTTCTCTGCCCCAATCCTTGACCAGTCACTGCAGTTATCAGGCACGAGCTTGAACAAGGGGGAGCTGAGAGTGCTTGAGCACCTGCCCTTTTGGCCCTGACATCCAAAGTGCGCCTTGTTCAGGCTTTTTTACTATTGTGATTTTGAAGGGGCAGTTGCAAAGGCCTGTTCATTGTTAATGAAAAACAAAATAAAAATGAAACGTATTTGACTATTTATAAAAAAAGAGCTGACAGCTGATAGTTTATGCCACATGATGACCTTTCACCTGAGGATGATTGTTTTCATTAATGCTTATAGTAAAGGCAGCAACCTAACAACACGCGGCATCAGCCTACAGTTGTAGGTTTAAAAAAAATAATAAAAAAATCCTACCGCATTTCTAAGTGCAACAGACATTATAGGGGGATGTGTGTGGCCATGGGGATCATGTGGTTGGCAGTGATTACCACCTAGGTAGGCCATCCAGGTATATTAACAGCTGCCCAGAGACGATCAGACTTTAAGACCAATTAACTAGTAAAGATGATCGATCCCCCCCCCCTCACTCTAATTTATGTTGCAGGTCTGTTTACTCTGCAGGCGAGTTTTGTTGTGTTGCACAGAGTCAGTGCGCACGCATTTGCAATATGTGGGCATGGTTTCATAAATAGTGCGCATGGATTTGCACTGGGAATCAGCGTTTGTTGACGTCCGGACGTTAAGGAAAGAAATTAATTACATTTGGGATTATGATTAAGTTTACATAATGTTTACCATTCTGGAAAGTGCATGAACAACACAATAATACTTCACATAGCCTACTTATGTTAAGAACTTAAAAAATTCTGCAGGGCTGGAAAAGTGCAGAAACAATTCAACTGTCCAGGCCGTATGTTGATAAAAGTGTTTAAATGAATGTCTTCATCATCGTGTGAATGTGTCTGAATGAACACTGCAGGAGATTTGAAAAAAGATCCTAAATGGACAACAAGACTAGATTATAATCATAAAGTAGTGCAGAAAAATTCTGAATAATAATTGATCAGAATGCAGGAAAATAAATGTTTGGTGCTTATAACAAGCGAATTTCCTGCAGGAAACACTGCACGTCTCCCTTTTTTACGTTGAGACTCTTAAGGTCTCTGCAAGGGCCAGGCAGTTCATAATGGAAACATATAACTTACCCTTTTTTCTTGCATCTTGTCAAAAGCAACTTGTGCAGGTGTCCTTTTGTCAACGTATGCTTTCGTGGTTTTCTCCTCTTCATCTTCTTGATTGGTCACAACCTGCTCCAGTCGATGCTTACTCTCTTTAGCCTTCTTCTTCTTCCTTAAAGATTTAAAAACATGACTGATTGGTGGCTAGACAGGTCATCCACTCCCATAAACAAAAAATGACTAAAACATCTCCCTGAAGAGTTTTAAAGTCTCAGATGAAGCTACTATGACTCCACTCACTGAACAGTATTTTATCACGACGAGTTTACCGAATTATTATTTTATCTAACTATTTTAATCCAAATAAATGTTAACATGAAATGCTGTAACGCTAATATAGCAAACCGACTAAAAGCTCCTTAGCCCGAGAGCTAGCGAGGTGCGTTTTAAGTTAAAACTCTGTATGTTGGTCAATAACAAAATTTACAAACATTCACAATATTTAACAATACTTACTTTTTCCCAGCGGAAATGTCCCCTATACCTTTTAATTTCAGGGTACTCTTCTGGGCCGTGGCGTACTCAGACATTTTCGAGATTTCGAGAATTGTTGTTGTCGTGCTCTTCTTCGTGCTCTTCTTCTTCTTCCTTTTCTGCTCTATTGGTGGATATTGTTTAGTGCATATCGCCACCTACTGTACTGGAGTGTGTAAAATAATTTCTCTACTTTTCTCTCGGCTGCTAACTTTGTGTCATATACGAACGGAAAATGAGCCCTACTGACAGCTTCTTACCTATGTATGTGAATATCTGTCTAACTAAGTCCTAAATTCTGCCTTTAAGAGAGCGTCTTCTTCTACTTCTTTGGGTTTTAATGGTAGGCTAATTTATTTCAGACATATCAAATAAAATCAAACATATCAAAAATACAAAACAAAATGAAAAGCATGAAAATACAATAAACAAAAAACAATGTTCAAATTATTTCACAAAAAAAGAAAAAGAAAATTACATATATTCAATTGATATACCTGAAAAGGAGTAGGAAGAAGTATAAAACTTATTTAATCCTACCCCTTTTCCACAGCTCAATAATTCATATTTATTAAATTAAATCCCTGTGTTCCTTATAAGCTCTCTCTATATACAAACTATCTATATACAATTTGCTATACTATTATTACTATTATTATTATTATTTATATATATTTTTTCCTTCTTAAAGCTCTCCCTCATCCCTGTACCTTTTGAAAATCATTGCTTTGTACATGTTTTTAAACTGGATCATGTTTGGACAATGCTTTAGCTCCGTGCTCATACCATTTCCCACAATTGTCTTCTTTCCTAAAATGTCTGACATATTGTACAAGAACCTGGTCTCCTGATTCCTCTGCCTGGCAGTGTTGACATAAACTCTTGTATGACAGAGGTTAAGGTGTCAGCCTTTGGTGCATATGTCCCAAATGTTCTGCAATTTTTTCTTGTTTTTGATAATTCCTCCAGCTTCTGATTTACTGATATTATGTGATATTTTCATATCTCGTTTTGGGGCAATTTTTGCTAGTGTATCTGCATATTCATTCCAATAACTATACTATCTGCTAGGCCTGTGTTTGTTTGTTTTTACTCTTCATTGAACATATTGCAGGTACAGACAAACAAGGAACTTTCCAAAATCAGGACATTATAGGCATACATCTCAGGTTAAGTACATACAGCGACAGGTGTTCAATGAGAGAAGTTCTAATAGAAAGAGATGTAAAGCAAAAGTCAAAATAAAAACAATAAAATAAATAAAGTGAAATATATGGCTTTCTTGTATTTAAGAAGTTTCAATGACTTCCCTGAGAGTGTTAACGTATTCCTCAAGTAGTTCAACTAATAGGTTAAGTTTTAAAATATCTTTATTTAAAATATTGATTGTGTCCACTGTTTAAAGATTTGTGAATCATTGATGATGAGTAACCCTTGTTTGCTGGTCATCAGTTATTTTCTCTCAATACACTCTTTTCAAGCCTTGAATAATAAATGCCTTACATCCTTACAAAATCACTGATAAAAGTAAGCAGTGAGCCCATCCATCCTTTGAGATTTGTTCAACGTTAAGGCCATCTTTTATTATACAATCCAATGCCTCAATTTTGAGATCAGACTCACATAATCCTTAAAGGAGTCTGCATGTGGGATTAATGTCCTATTTTAAAAGTCAATATCTCCCTCTGGTTTGTGTTTTTTTTTTAATTATTTATTACAGACAACCAAATATTCCTACAAAAACTCGTAGACTAGAGAATAAACATAAACAGCAATATGCAAAGGGATATGGAAAAGGATCATTTAAATGAAATAAGACAATTTTTCATTAAAAAATAAAGAATTAAACATTTTAACAATTAGGCTAAAGGCTAAAATTAAACATAAGGCAAATAAAAAAACTTCTATGTATCCTGATTATTTATATTTTTTATATTCTTTCGTCTTCTTCGATTTTTATAATATACGCTTTTGAGTAAAGCTGTGCTGCCACCTGTCGGAATGAAGTGAAATAACCTCAAAACGTTTTTAGGAGCGTCTTCCTGTAGTGTGTCCTCCCGTCCAGAGTGCGGCTGCAGATTATTTTCCTTGAGCCACAAACACAAAAACGGAAGTCGACGGGACTCTGAAAGTCAAACTGTAGCATGCTGGGCTTCGTTTTGAACTAACCTGCATTAATTATAATCAAACATGTCAAGCAGCGGCTTATTTAGGATAGTCACGTTAACTAAGTGCATCAAAACCAACGCTGCGTTCATGGGCAGGACAAACACACTGAACAGACAACAGATATGTGGATATGCTAAGAAAGTTGGTAAGTGATGAGGACATACTGTATTTATTCAGTTCTGTCTGTGTGTTGTAACAGCTCGAGATTCGTCCATTCACTTAGATAAACTATGAGCATAATGCCTGTTTTAAAATGCATTGTTATTATAGCAATAATTAGAGGCTCGTTTTCTATATTTAACATCATGGACAACATGGAGTATGTTGATGCAAGTATTACAAAAATGAATGTCCTTTTCTTTGCAGTGGCCAAAGGGAGGGGCAAGGGCATGATGAAAGAGGAGCTGAAGGGTCCAGAGGTGTGCAAAGACCCCGTCAGGCTGACATCTTATGCAGTAGGTGTCAACATCCTCAAGCAAGGCGAAGATCCTCAGCTGAAGCCTGCTGAGCAATATCCAGAATGGTGAGGGCACAGTTATCTCTTTTCTTTGCCAATCTTGTCATTGTTTTTCGCAGTCATCAAGTCGTTTTTTTTTTTTTTGTGACGTCTGTTTTCCTCCTGTCCAAGCGAATTGTTGAAATAATAGGTACGGTATATAAGCATTTAAGTATTGTTGCTTTATGTTCACATTTTTAAATGTAAACCAACTACTTTTCAGTCACACTATGCTATACCTACATGTGGAAAAACTGTCCAATCCGTCCCCATTGTTTGCATTCTGGGAAAAACATTAAATCGTTGCTGAAAACACAGCAGCTGCACCAGAGTATAAATGAAACCTTCACAATATATGGACAAAATGATTTATTTCAAATATTAATATATGTTAAGATTGTGTCACCAAATGAATGATATACCTCAGCTAAGCTTCAAGATCAGAGGCAGGAGGTAATGTAGTCCTGGATTATAGAGTTTAGGTAAGGAGGAGCCTGTTTTGTAAGCGAGCAGCAGAGTTTTAAATTTGATGCGAGCAGTAACTGGGAGCCAGTGTAAGGAGATGAACAGCGGAGTGACATGAGCTCTTTTAGGAAGGTTGAAGACCAGTCGTGCTGCTGCATTTTGTATCTGCAGAGGTTTGATTGTGCATGTAGGAAGACCTGCCAGTAGAGAGTTGCAATAGTCGATGCGTGATATCACAAGAACCTGTGTCAGAAACTGTGTAGCGTGTTCTGACAGGTAAGGTCTGACCTTCCTGATGTTGTACAGGGCAAATCGACATGACCGAGCAATTGAGGCCACTTGAATCTTAAATGTTAGCTGGTCATCAATCATGACACCCAGGTTCCGGGCAGACTTTGTGGGTATGAGTTTGGTTGTACCAAGCTAGATGTTGATGTGTGGGTGCATAGAGGGACTGGCTGGGATGACAAGGAGCTCAGTCTTTGAAAGCTTGAGTTGAAGCTGGCGTTGGCCAATAGTTTCTTTAATGTTTCTTCTATGATCTGACTGCCCTCTTCTTTCATCTTCCAATCAGGTTGTTCCAGTTGAACCTGGGAACGCCCAAGAAGCTGAATGAGCTAGATTCGGACGCCTGGGAGTACTGGAAGCGTTTGAGGAAGGAAAACATTTGGCGTTACAACAGACTTCATAAAGGGAAAAAGTTTTAGGACTTCACTGGACTCTTTTCTTTCTGTATGTTGGATTTCTATGGACTCTGAGGATTTAACTGCCCTACATGGTTTACGTTCAGATGCAAAATTCAGCTTCTATTTCTATGAAATATCATACCAACTTTTTGCCACATCACCAATTGTGTTAGTTTCACTTCTGCTGCATATTCAATGACCCTCTCACACTGTCGATGTGGTGAATTCCTGAAAACCAAGTAAACGTTATATGCTCAAAACAGGAAGACTAAAAATTCTAGACTTGTAAACATAATTACAGGTAGTTGTTGGAGCTTTCAGTAGTATCACATACTGTATATTCATTTTCTTCTACAGCAAACAGTAGTGGTCCTGAAATTAATGACATTCAAATTAAAAAGCTTGTAATAAAAATAAATGAATACAAATAAATTATACTTGTGCTGTGATTGTTTTGTCAATTGTAGGAGGTGATGTTGAACAGTATTTGAGAATACTGCATTAGACTTTGAATTCATGATTTGTTTGTTTATGCCTGAAGACAAATCTCTTCTATATCTTTCCACTTTTTATTTTTTTATAGGAATAAGGCAGTTTCATAATGAATAAGGGAATGTAAATATCTTCCAAACTTTCCCTGTTATTTTTGGAGATGGCCTTTTCCTTCATTATGGATCTATAATAGTCCTACATTATGAACTGTAGTTACAATGTAGTCAGAAATCCACACGTGTTGCCAGGTTGATAATCTCACAGTTCCCACTCGTCACTTTCTGTACAAGTTGGTTTCAGCCAATGTCGTTGCTATGACAACGATTCATGCAAATGATCGAGCCTGCCGAAATGAGGAACCGAAGCAATTTCTCTGGGAGACGACTGCCACACCAGAATGCCCCAGACAACTCTTTTACCGCGAAACTCACTCGTTCCCTTTTCCACTACTGCCTAATATTATAACACGTTTCCTTTATTTGGATGGTAAGTTCAAACTTGTTTTAATCAACTTTTTTTGTTGTTGCGGAAGTGGTAGTGGATTATTCATCGACGTCGCGGAGATTAGTTTGGTTTTTACAATTCGTTTCATTTTGTAGCTTCATAGTTGCTCGAATAATTTCATGAATGAGGAATAACTCGCTGTATGTGTGCTTATACAGTAGGCCTGGGATAGGCTTAAGGTAAAATCCTTTGGGTCCTGGGTTAGGGTTGGGGTGTCTATGACCTGCAGGTCTACAGCGTCGTATGGGAGAACAAATGGGAGATTCATTTTAGTCACACCCGGAGACCGAGGAAATCATTTGTGGGCTGGACTCACTGTTAAGCTACGTGGTGATGTTGAAAATGAAAGGTGTGGATCAGATTTTAAGTTTACCCTACAGGTGAAGTTTAACAGCCGGTTTCTCTGCATTATCCAGGACAGGACGATGGAGACGCTGAAAACAAGTGTTGGTACTTTGAATGAAGAAGTCCTCAAGAGACTGTCCAAGATGTTGGACAATTCATCTTGCGGATGGAGGCAACTAGCGAATGCTGTGGCCGAGCACCCGAAATTCCGCTGCAGGTGAGACATTGAAGGCATCACACAAAGAACGTAGCAGGACAATATTCAAGCCGGTTTCACACCTGCTGTGTTAATTGGACATCATGATATAAGGATGCTTTTTGTTGATGTATGGTAAACAAGTTTGCCCCTCCACATTTCTGTACGTTTTTTGTTTTTTTAGCCCTCTCCTCCATAAGCAGCCTTATACCACCCTTACCGACTTCCCTCTTTACCCTTCCTTCCTGCAGTGACAGAGAGGTGACCAACTGCTCACTTGAGGTGCTGAGTCCTGCAGGCAGCCCAGGACGTACCCTCCTGGCCTGGCTCGCTGATCGCTTCTGCTCCCTGGACTTCCTGCTCCACTCCCTGAGGAAAATCAACCACCTGGAAGCTGTGCAGTACCTCTCCTCCATAGGTAAAGCAGAAGTGATTCGTGCCACACATGTGCAAATTGAATGGGCGGTGTCTCAAGAAATACTTCTTTATATATAACAGATTTATACCTGGGACGAGCGTGGGTTTTGGCATTGTTCTTTGTTGAGCAACTACAGGATTGCCTTGATGTTACTAGAAATGAGTGACACTCCAAGGCCTTGACCTGCAGGATTAAACAGTTATAAGTATCAGTGTGTGGAATGAGTTCCTTTAAATTTCGAGGTTATGCCAAACACTGAAATCAATTTCATCATGTCAGCTCAGGCAGATCGGGGATGACTGATGTACGCATGATTCAGTGTACGCAATGCCGGCATTCTTTCAAATCAGCTGTTTTAAATAGCGTTGCCATTCCCGTCATTATCACATCTAGAATACATCAGAAACAATTAAAGCAGTTTGTTATTAACCGAAAAACAATTCCACATCAGCCTACTGTCTCTTCTTTATCTGTAACTTTACCTCCCCTTGACAATCCCCACACTTTTCTCAAATTCACTGGAATATCAGAAACCAGGCCTAAAGAAGTCATAAGCAAGTCAGAGGTTTTAACCAGCAACTATAAATGTTTCTCTTAAATGATCCCATCCTAAGTGATCAACAGTTTGGTTTTAGACCCATGCACAGGACCATCTCTGCTGTTAATCACATTGTGTCCTGACAACCCTGATCCTGGTTAAAAAGGTTTAAAACATTCCTATGATGAACAGGGGGTTAAAGGCCATAATATGTACATTTCCAGATTCAGATCTGCAGTTATTAATTAGGATTTTATGAATTAGTTATTAGTGTTTAAAGACTTCCAGTTTATTTCTGTGATCACACCAGGTAGCACCAGGATAGTCTTTGCTCTGTGAACCATACAACTTTCAAACAGGAGGAAAGATGGAGGAAGATATAGTTGTTTATTTCCTTAATATTTTGATCATTAATCACATGTGCAAGTTTGTTAAAGAACCCTGTGTGTGTGTGTGTGTGTGTGTGTGTGTGTGTGTGTGTGTGTGTGTGTGTGTGTGTGTGTGTGTGTGTGTGTGTGTGTGTGTGTGTGTGTGTGTGTGTGTGTGTGTGTGTAGTGGTAGAGCTGATACAGATTACAGAGCAGCCTCAGTCCCAGCAGGCCACAGTGGGGGGTAGGATGGTGTTGACCTGCAGAGCCTCTGGACCTCCTGGACTTAGCTACCAGTGGTTCAGAGACAAAGAAGAGGTCAGTCCACCATTTTCTGATTAAAGAGCAACTATTAGATCCCATGTCAAGTTTTGGTCTAATCTGCTCTCTGATATTGATCTATAAATTATTGTCCTTAAATGTATTACTAAATGTCAGCTATTAAGTTGCTATTGGTTGTTTGTTTCTTGTTTAAGATATTGGATGAGACAGGAAGCACACCAGAGCTGGTTCTGTGTCCTTTAGCTCCGGTCCACCAGGGTAACTACATCTGTCGAGTCAACTACAGAGAAAACTGTGTCTTCTCCCAGTGGGCTCAAGTTCGCTGCATCCTCTCTGCAGGTATCTCCCCTCTCCTCCTTCTGTTCTCCTTATTTCCCTCATTGTATCTGATCTCACATGAATTAAATCTTGTGTCCTTAGGATGCAGCAGCAGCCTGTTTCCAGGCTCATTGAGTGGGCTGCATATCATCCACCAGCCTCAGTCTCAAGCTGTGTCTGAGGGCGACACTCTTTTCCTGCAGTGTAAAGCAGAGGCCAACCCACCTGCCCAGTATGAGTGGTACCACAACACAGTGGCACTGAAACAACCCAAGACATGTTCGCTGAAGGTAGGTGTTTCACCAAGTCTGCTGGCTTACTTTATTAAGTATATAACAATAATTTAGCAAAAATGTCTTTAATTACATATTGAAAAAGAGCCCTTCTATTTTACTCACTGTAATAATTTCCTCATATTTTCTTTTTGTTACATCTTTGAAACCTGTGTCTTTCTTTTTATACAATAGATACGTTTTAAATCCACATAAGTGTCAGCAGAGATGGATGAAATAAAAAACAGTGTTGAATGTCAGTGAGTGTAAAGGTGATTTAAAAAGGGTAATGCATTAGTTATACAGTGGATCAAGTACCAATATTGATATCAGGAAAAGTCAAAGGCATTGATTGAAATGAAAATGAATAATTTGAATGAAGAAACCAATACATGCTTATGTTCTATTCTTCCGTAGATCCCATGTGTGACCACAGCAAACAGAGGACCGTACAGATGCAAGGTGTTCAACTTGTATCACGAGGTGTGGAGTGACACAGCAACAGTCAGTATTGGTGAGACTCACACATATTTCTTTTACCTCTCTTCAGAACTTAATGTAAGAGCTTAAAAAATGTAACTGACGACATTGCACATTTATAAGTGAATAACTTCCTGCTTTGCTCGTTTATGTAGGCCCCAGCTCCATCACTGAGGCCTCCTGGGTGGAAGTTGATCGTGGGCCAGGTATTTTTATTAAACGTTCTTTAAAGTGTTCCAGAGGAAAAAGAGGAACTTGTCTAGAATTGTAGTTCCTGGTATTTTTCAATATATTTGCAGCATGAGATCAAACTGTTCTGTTCTATTTTTGTATGTACAGTAATGTAAACATTGGAATTTCTTGTAGGCCTACATTGTATGTGTCAAAGCAGCTAATCTGCTGCTGTTATTGTTAGGTTCTGGAGTGGGATCATCTTATTAATAGACAGCATTGTGCACAGTATGTGTGGTAACCAAAAACCACAGAAAAAAGAATGAACAAAAACCACTATAATGAAAGATCAAACTGCATTGGATTATTATTATTATTATTATTATTATTCTTTCATTTTTGTGTACTGCGTTGACAGACTCACAGAAAGTCCCCAGGAAATATGGAATTCATCAGTTACAACAGATTGCCAAACCGCCATCATCAGCCAAACAGTTCTATGGTGAGCTTTTACCCAGAAACTAATTAAGTCTCGATACAAAAATATACACTTTAAACAGACACATCATCTTTCTCCGTTGAGCATTTTTTTTTGTATGTATCTTCACCTTCCACAGCAACTGACAAAGTTGCTCTCCTGATTGGCAACATGAACTACGTCCACCACACTCAGCTGTCTGCTCCAATTGCTGACGTCCACGAGTTGACCAACTTCCTCAGACAAATGGACTTCAAGGTGGTTTCCCTGATTGACCTCAACTGGCAGGAGATGCACAGCGCTGTCACTGAGTTCCTCCTGCTGCTTGATAAGGGAGTCTATGGTTTGTCTCCTTTCTATTCACAACATATGTACAAAACTTGTTACATATGTAAATCTTTATCAAATCATGTAAACTGCTCAGCCCTTTAATCAATCCAAATAAATGTGGACTAAACCATTTTTTCTCCAAAAAGCTTTTTAAAAAAGTAGTAAATTAAAGTATAAAATCTAGTTAGATCCCTTTTAACCAAACAGTTCACTGAAAGATTTTGATCCTAAGCTAATGACACTTCTTTGTCCTTCTACCACAGGCTTGCTTTACTTCGCTGGTCATGGTTATGAGAATTTCGGCAACAGTTTCATGGTACCCATCGACGCTCCGGCCTCCTACACATCAGAGCACTGTTTGTGTGTCCAGAACATTCTCACCAGGATGCAAAAGAAAGAGACTGGACTCAACGTATTCCTTCTGGACATGTGCCGCAAAAGGTGTGGAGGATTTTTTTTTAAATTGATGAATTAATGTAAGAGCTTTATTGTACCATATGTGTACATATTTATGTGTCTTGTTTCTTATAGGAACCCACATGATGATGTCATTGTACAACCAGGACTGCTCAAAGTGACGGCAAATATAGTGTTTGGATATGCCACGTAAGTTCTCATCATCTGACACATTCAGTCTCAAGCTAATATGGGGTCTGATTTTCATGTTTTTCTTGAAACACATCCACTGTTGGAGTCTGATGGATGAAACATACATGTCTAAATAAATCCCCATGCGTCTTGTGTCTAGATGTGTAGACGCTGAGGCATATGAAGTGAAAAGGGAAGATGTGTCAAATGGCATCTTCATCAGCTTCCTCAAACGCAGAGTTAGTGAAGAAGAGAAGGTCACGTTCATGCTCGACAGAGTGGCTGAAGGTATGTAGAGCACAAATGTGACTCATGATATCTCTCATATAGGCTTACTATTGTTTCTTACAACTGGTTAATGCATAAAGCCATCTTTGTTGTCAAGCAGTTCTGATTAGATCAGACATTTGAATATTATAGTATGCAAAGAAGTTGTTTCCAGCTGATTTTATTTATTTATTGTAGATGTGTATCTGCATTTGCACATTTGTTTATGATCAGCTTACACTTATATACTATACTATATCTCATCTCAGTGGTTCCTAACCTGGGGTCTGGCACCAAAGATCTCGGGGGGGGGGGGGGGGGGCTAACATTATATTAGGGGGGCGGCCTGCCTGTTGTGATTTTTAGGGTGGGCTCCAAAAAAAATGTTTGGGAACCCCTGCTGTATCAGATAGTTGTTGTAAGCCCATCTGAATGGGAATTTAAACTTCTATGAACAACACGTGCTATCATAACTTGTCTGTGTCATCATTCTTTATAGTTTAAATGTTTCTCTCTTGTAGCTCCAGGATGTTTCTTTTGTGCCTGTTGGCTCAACATGTATTACTGACACACCTAGAGACATCATTATTGTTATTTGTTTTGTCTGAGCTTTTCATGTTGTGACAACCAAAATGTTGGCTGTTGTTAATGAGATAGGTATTGAACAGACCACAAACCAGTCATGTCCTGTTACAGCACTGACAGGTGATGGAACACACCTGTCAGCGACAGCACTTTATAGGTTTCAGCCCGATGCACAACTATTTAAATATTCATACTTCTTAACAGATATGGGTCGTTGTGCGATCACCAGAGGGAGGCAGGCTCTGGAGCTGCGAAGTAACCTTTCAGAACGGCGTTGCCTCACCGACCGGATACAGACACCTGACTGTTCTGCCTCCCAATCAGCTCGAAACCTGCAATGGGCTGTAGCTCATGGTACTCTCTTTGTAAAAACATAAGCCTAAATTAGCCCTTACCTCTGAAGTGTTTGTCATTTTTGTGGATTTTTGTTTTTCAATTTTGGCATGAAAGAGTAAAGTATAACTAGTCTTTTTTTTCCATAGACCTACCAAACAGTGACTGCCTGCAGTTTGACTGTGGGGTCAAGGTGCAGCTTGGGTTTGCGGCAGAGTTCTCCAACGTCATGGTCATCTACACGCGGATTCTTGAGCAGCCCAAAGAGATTGTTTCCTGCTCTGCTCAGCTTACTGACTTCCCTGAGGTGTGTGTATGCAGAAAATAACTGACAGAAATTAGATTTTAGAGACACAAAAGCACATTCACTCTACCCCTAAAGACTTAACATACTTGTGATATGGCAGCTCACAGTTTCCTATCCTTTTTATTTTTTATTTGTGAGATAACAGAACAAGTGAAACAGTGACACAAAGGACAAACGGGGAAAACAATTTTACAGGCATATAGAGAATTGCTAAAGTAATTGACAACCCACAAACTTGAGAGACCTGTCATGAGAAGACTCAGAGTGAAAGCTAAAGAAAAGTAACAATACAAGTCTATAAACACATAACAAGTTTTATTCTTTTTAAAGCAGTTTTTGGCATCGTTATTGTGGAAACGTTTTCAATGTATTTATGTTTCTTTGGCAGGATGTTGACGTTGATCTGAAGAAGAGTAACCAGGAAACTCTTCTTGAAGCCGGCAGTTTAATATTAATTAATGAATATCTTCTTTCACCGGAGGTCCCTAGTCTCTATACCCGCGTCCGAAGCCTGCAGAGACTCAGGGTCAGAAACTTGTCATTGTCTTTATAATTTGTCAAATGAAAACCCTGATAAATGTCTATGTGCCTTCTTGAGATATATATTTGGCACTGTCAAAAAGGATATGCCCACTAAATATGAAATGCCTTTTAAAAAGGACGTTACATAAAAGTTTGAGCTCATTTAAACAGTATTACTTGGTCTTAGATAAAGGCATCACAGCTGAGAACAGTGCATCCTTACTATTTTTCTCCTATGCTTAAAACTCACTTGAACTTCCACTGTCTTTACAGAAGGAGCTCAAATTCACCATCTGCCTCCATTACACCTATTCCAACATGGATGAGGAAGTGCAGGAAAGGCAAACAGTGACAGTTGGTAAACCACTGGTCTCCAAACTCAACCTGCATGAACCCCGACCACCTCACGCTTCTTACCCCTCGTCCTCCAGCTCTGACTCCTTCAACTTTCCTGACTGCTCTTCCCTGACAGAGGCCTTTGCCTCAGTTAGTTCATCAAATGCGTGGTCATATGATGAACTAACTGCCACACAGTCCAATGCCATTGGCTCTTCACCTTCACCCAGAAGTGCTAATGTACCAGAGGAGATTGACAGCTCTGATTTTGTTGATGGGCCTAAACCTCTTGTCGCCAGCAAAAGTTTGCCTATCAGCCAAGTGAATGAGACAAACTACAAATACGGTGACATGAACGACTTTCATTCTAACTAAGGATAATGACACCCCTTTAGTATTTCTGATCAAGCATGTGGATTTGTGTTTTAGTGAAATAAATGATTACTACTACTACTAAGCTGACTCAGGACACTTGCTATTGTAAATAGTCAATTTATCTTAATAAAGTTATTTTTTACGGTTTTCTTATCAATTTTGTAATATTTTTGTTTTATATTATAATGCATTTGAAGTTATACACTGCTGATCGCGTGTTTTATGCTGTGCTTGGCATAAAGAACATAAATAAATATTAAGTATATAAATATATATATTATTTTATCTTTCTCTTGCATCTCACACAAACTGCTCAGAATAATGGTCAATCAACCAAAAATGAGGACATCTCTCCTGCAGACTCCACTCGCAGTCCCTGCACTAGACGTGAACTGCGCATGCGCCTTCACGCGGCCTCCATTTTGCGGCTGGTTAGCTAACCGTGTGTTTCCATTCGAGGAGTAGCATCAGTTAAAAAAAAAAGAAAAGGGGGTAAATTTGAGTTATTTCAAGCTGAGGCGAAATATTTACGACTAAAACGATGGCTGACCCATCAGCAGACATAGAGATCCTGGAGGGGGCAGAGGTCCGCAAATTGTCCGAGCTGAGGGTTATTGATCTGAAGGCCGAGCTGAAGAAACGAAACCTGGACACCACAGGCGTCAAGAGCGTGCTATCGGAGCGTCTGAAAAAGGTCCTTTAACTTTAAAAAAACAAATAGGCACATACTTTTTTTACACAATAATGTCAGAAGGGAACATTTTCGGTGTGTAGTGCATCGTGTCGGGGGCAAATATCAAGTCAGAGCCACGTTAGCATGAGACAGATACTGTTAGCTGTTACCAGCCAGCTAACCTTGCTTTTGGTGGTTCAGTGTCTTTCACACACATTAAAATTATTTGACTCAGGATTTGGTTTTAAAAGTTTCCGTTTGTGGTGTTGCTCTCCTCAAAACAGGCGATCGAGGAAGAGGGGGGAAATCCTGATGAGATTAAACTCATTCCCGAAATAGCCCCAAAGAAGTCTGCTCCCAAACGGACTGTCAAAGGTAAAGTTAAGATGTCAAGCGAACACAACATACTACTGTACACAACATACTACTGTACACAACATGTACACAACATACTGCTGTACACAACATACTACTGTACACAACATACTACTGTACACAACATGTACACAACATACTGCTGTACACAACATACTACTGTACACAACATACTACTGTACACAACATGTACACAACATACTGCTGTACACAACATGTACACGACATACTACTGTACACAACATGTACACAACATACTACTGTACACAACATGTACACAACATACTACTGTACACAACATGTACACAACATACTACTGTACACAACATACTGCTGTACACAACATACTGCTGTACACAACATGTACACAACATGTACACAACATACTACTGTACACAACATACTACTGTACACAACATACTGCTGTACACAACATACTACTGTAAACAAGATGTACACAACATACTGCTGTACACAACATGTACACAACATACTACTGTACACAACATACTACTGTACACAACATGTACACAACATACTGCTGTAGACAACATACTACTGTACACAACATGTACACAACATACTGCTGTACACAACATACTACTGTACACAACATGTACACAACATACTACTGTACACAACATACTACTGAACACAACATACTACTGTACACAACATACTACTGTACACAACATGTACACAACATACTGCTGTAGACAACATACTACTGTACACAACATGTACACAACATACTGCTGTACACAACATACTACTGTACACAACATGTACACAACATACTGCTGTACACAACATACTACTGTACACAACATACTACTGTACACAACATGTACACAACATACTACTGTACACAACATACTACTGTACACAACATGTACACAACATACTGCTGTACACAACATACTACTGTACACAACATGTACACAACATACTACTGTACACAACATACTACTGAACACAACATACTACTGAACACAACATACTACTGTACACAACATGTACACAACATACTACTGAACACAACATGTACACAACATACTACTGAACACAACATACTACTGTACACAACATGTACACAACATACTACTGAACACAACATACTACTGAACACAACATACTACTGTACACAACATGTACACAACATACTACTGAACACAACATGTACACAACATACTACTGTACACAACATACTACTGTACACAACATGTACACAACATACTACTGTACACAACATACTACTGTACACAACATACTACTGTACACAACATACTACTGTACACAACATACTACTGTACACAACATACTACTGAACACAACATACTACTGTACACAACATACTACTGAACACAACATACTA
The DNA here is from genome assembly GCF_963584025.1 of Labrus mixtus. Lineage (NCBI taxonomy): Eukaryota > Metazoa > Chordata > Actinopteri > Labriformes > Labridae > Labrus > Labrus mixtus. Next base: position 18,570,587 of record NC_083614.1, on the reverse strand, counting down.
CTGTACACAACATACTACGGTACACAACATACTACTGAACACAACATACTACTGTACACAACATACTACTGAACACAACATACTACTGTACACAACATACTACTGTACACAACATACTACTGTACACAACATACTACTGTACACAACATACTACTGTACACAACATACTACGGTACACAACATACTACTGAACACAACATACTACGGTACACAACATACTACTGAACACAACATACTACTGTACACAACATACTACTGAACACAACATACTACTGTACACAACATACTACTGTACACAACATACTACTGAACACAACATACTACTGAACACAACATGTACACAACATACTACTGAACACAACATACTACTGAACACAACATACTACTGTACACAACATGTACACAACATACTACTGAACACAACATGTACACAACATACTACTGAACACAACATACTACTGTAAACAACATGTACACAACATACTACTGTACACAACATACTACTGTAAACAACATGAACACAACATACTATTGAACACAACATACTACTGTACACAACATACTATTGAACACAACATACTACTGAACACAACATACTACTGTAAACAACATGAACACAACATACTACTGTAAACAACATGTACACAACATACTACTGTACACAACATACTACTGTAAACAACATGAACACAACATACTACTGAACACAACATACTACTGTACACAACATACTACTGTACACAACATACTACTGTAAACAACATGAACACAACATACTACTGAACACAACATACTACTGTAAACAACATGTACACAACATACTACTGTAAACAACATGTACACAACATACTACTGTAAACAACATGTACACAACATACTTCTGTACACAACATACTACTGAACACAACAAAACACTACATGGTGTTTGGACCTCTGTTTGCAAAATGACACATGGTTCTGTGTTTAGGAGACTGCCACTTTACTTGAATTTAATTATGTCATGTGGGAAGGCTGTATAACATAATTGTAAATGTGAAATTACTGATGTTTAATAGCATCCGTCATTGCACGATGTACATAACCAGGCAAACAAAGACCACAATATCTTTACTAAACCTCACTAATACTGAATGCATTTCTTGTGTTAAACTGATAGTTTTAGCTATGCATGCCTTCAATTTGTTTAGATCCATTAAATTTGATGGATGATTTGAAAAGGGGATTTAAAAAATGTATTTCAAGCCCTAAATGTTACAAAAAAAAAGTGAATTATAATGAGATCAAATGTGTAATGAGAAACCATGCGTTTCCCTCTCCTTTGTACATTTTGGTATTCTAAGTCAACATCAGAAAGTGATTTTTGTACTAATAGTAAGATGTAAAGGGTAGAAGTCGAACAATCATAACAGTGATTACCATACAGTAAAAGTATGTGTACAAGAACACAAAGAGGGGGACATTTGCTCTGTTTGTGCTCAACTCATTGTTATTACACATTAAGCAAAGCATCCTTAAAGAGAAATGTTGAAGGATTTACAGGCAAACAGGTTCTACAACTGTAATCCATGCCTGAAACCCAATTGGGGACTTGTGCACCTGATTTTTGTGTTCCCCGACTGATTATAGACCAATCATGATTACCCTATGCAGTCAGGTGGAGCTAGCTCTGGGTGTATCCTGTGAGGTTAAGAAACAATGCTGGGAGGAGTCTGCCACGTTGATGTGTTTGATTACATCCGTATTGTTCACCTCTAGTTAGCTCTGACGCCAAAAAGTCTACTTTGAAACCTGTAAGACACCTAAAGGTAGACTTCAAGACTCTTAACTCAAGCATATATTTTCAGATTCAAAACAAGAGACTGATGAACCAGAGGACAGCACTATGGAGGAAGATTCCCATGATGGCCATGTGAGTAACAGTTTGATCTGAGATTCAGTTCGGTCTGCATGTTTAAGAACTGCTGTAACATGATGGGCTACTGATGTTAGCAGCCCTCTTCGGCAGAGTTGGTCTGATAGTTCATCCTTTCTGATAAACTCACCATGTATGCAGAAGTGTCTGAGTGTCTGTTTGCTTAATCAGATAAGTAACATGATTAAGCAAACAACAATGCAGTGCTGGCAGAAAATCTAAGAAGATAAATAACTGGAGAAACATTTTTCTTTGCTTCTCTAAAACAAAAGTGAAACATGTCTGAAGATCAGCTGGTATGAGTTAATTTCATCCTGGGCTTTTTAAATTACAGTGTAAGGTAAATGCTCAGACTACTTGGCAGTATACTTTGGATACTGGTATTGGAAGAACTTAAGTTGTCTGGCTCAAGAAGTGCTGCTGAACCTTTGTTTAACTGTTTAACAACCCCCCCCCCCCCCCGCACCCTCCTTTCTCTCTCTCTTTTCAGGAGGAGCATCTAGATGATCATGAGAACATGCAGGAAATGGACATCCTGGACATGAACGTCCTCGATGAGACGGAGAATGACAATGGAATACCAGCTGAGGACAATGAGTTTGAGACTGAGAATTTAGACGAAGATGCGTTGTTGAATGAAGAACAGGACAACAGGGCCTTTGAGTCAGAAGACGAAGCCAGAGGTCCAGAGGTGAGTAACCGGTCTGGGAATGTGTCTCTACATGTGAAACTTTCATCCATTCTGCTGGCTGTTTTTTTAACGTCATTGTTTTTGTATCTATTAACCAGATGGATGAGCCAGAGGTGATAGAAAAAGATGAACATATGACATGCTCGCCAATTAATACGGTATGCTCCCGTACAGATGTTTTCATGTTAAGTTGCGGTACAGAGATGTCACAAATGGTCGCATTAACCTGAATGTCCCGCCTTTCTTTTAGCCCCGGGATCAAGATGCCGACGACGTCAAAGAAGAAACAGGTACTGTAGGAAAAGGTTGATAAAAAGGTGGAGGCATCTTTTGACAGTGTTGAGCTTGCAGACACTTTGTTTAGTTTCTATCAGGTGGAGAGACTGGAAGCCCAAAGGGAATTGCTGCCTACGTGTTGATATTTGGCTAACCACAATCGATAACTGACTGGCGATTATATTTAGCGTCCAGTTATGTTCTTCGAGTAGTAAATCTGCAGTGGTTAACGATGTGATTCACATTGACAGCAATGAAATGTCAAGGTCAGGGAGGTGTGAGCTGTTGTAGGTGAATGCAGTGTTTCTAGGTTGCCACATGAAGATCCAAGAAAGACGAGATCCATCAAGACATATTACAAGTTTTTAAACTCGTGGACTTTGCTGGATGTGAAATTCCTGGACTTGTTTTCAATCGCTGCTGGACTCTGAGAAAGTCGAAAGCTCAAAGAAGACGAACTGCTGCAAGAATCTCCTGCTGCACTGCAGATCTTGTGACTCTCTTCAGCACTGAATATTTGTCTGCTTTGGATCAGGTGAACAGTGGTTCAACTTGAGAAATGAGCCTTAGTGGCTAAGTTGTCCTTCAGCCTTTTGGGTTCTCTTCCAGTCTCTCGTTAGGGTCTACTTCATCGTTTTAATACATAGATCTAAAACACAGGCCAGTGGTCATGACGTTCCTAATCCAGGCCTTGCCAGTTCCTCGTTAACCATTGCTGTGTTTCAGAAGTGATTAAACTCTGTGCCATTCTATTCCTGTTAAATCCGTAGAAAATGACAAAGTAGCCGGGTCTTGTTTATCTGAGCCGCTTAAAGAAGATCAGCCCCAGAGCCACGAGACGAGCCATGAAGAAGAGCAAGCTGCCATCGCCACAACGGAAGAAAATGTGTCCGACACCGGCGCCAATTCCGAGGAGGCCGCATCTGCAGACGTGGAGAGTGAAAGGGATGTTGTGGACCCTGACGCCAAAGAGGTTGGGGACACAGACAACGTCCCAGAAGAGACATTAGACACTGAAAACAAAAGCTCTCAGGCTGTTAGTGTAAGCGAACAGGGGGCTGTGGGTGAAACTGTTGATTCAGAAATGGGGTCTAAGGGTGAGGAGGATGAGAAGACAGAAGAGAAAGCTGCTGCGGATTCAGCCTCGACTGTGAAAGAGTCCTCTTCTGTAGAGGGCGATGATCAGAAAAAGAGGTTTGTTGCTTTCTGTCTTCTAGAAACCAAAATGGCTATCTCTGTTGCATTGGCTCCTTAGTGCTAGAAAACAAATTTGGATGCTCTTTTGGAGGTAAAAGCGTTCTGTGCATATGTCTGTTTTTCATTTGTCATTCCTTACACCCACCTGTCCCACTTTATTACCCATTAATGAGAAACCTATTGGGATTTCCAAAGCATATAAACCCATTGATTCACTGTAGACTCACTGCACTTTGGTACATGATGGGCTGATCACTGTCAGTTATGTATTATGTCATAAACAACACAAGGATAAACATGTGCATCAGTTTTTCTCACGGCTGTGTGTTTATGGCGTTTTTTCTTTTTCTCTAGCTCTGAGGAAAACGATGGCAAGACTGAGTCAAAAGATGAAAAGAGTGAGTGACTAAATTGCTGTTTTTTTTTTTTTTCATTTCCTTGTCCATCAGTGGGAAAATGCTCATTCCTTTATTGTCTATTTATGTGTAGCTGCTGGAGGTGGTGCTGCAGCAGGCAGTAGCAGGAATCTGTGGGTCAGTGGTCTCTCCTCCACGACCAGGGCGACTGATCTGAAGACACTGTTCAGCAAATATGGCAAGGTCATACAATTCAGACTATCCTTCACTATTGTCATTAGGTGTAGAATATACACATTTATTTTCTATCCCTAAATCATTGTGCTTGCTTCCTGCAGGTTGTTGGAGCCAAGGTGGTTACCAACGCCAAGAGCCCCGGGGCTCGCTGCTACGGGTTTGTCACCATGTCGACCACAGAGGAGGCCACCAAGTGCATCAGCCACCTTCACAGGACGGAGCTGCACGGCAAGATGATCTCGGTGGAGCGGGTAAGGCTCAGAGGAATATCGAGATCATTCACTGACAAACCTAAATGGATATTATTGAACCTTGGGACTTTTCAGAAGTCGTTGCTAAAGGCTATTATTGAAGCCTGAACATGAAGAGATGCAAGGGAAAGGTTATTGGCATTCTAACATGGTTTTATTTATGATAATGTATCTTCTTATTTTAAAGATCGGAGTATCTTTTGTAATAAAAAAAATATATATATTACAGCACAGTAATCAAACATTTTATTTTTAACGTATAAAATATGTTACCAGTAACTACAATATTTGGTTTGGTCGGCGTAAAATGTTATCTTATCATCCAGCTTTTTTAATAAACTTGTTTACATGTAAACATTGCAGGCTAAAAATGAGCCTGTGGGGAAGAAGCCTGCCGAGAAGAGCGAAGCCAAGAAGCCCGGCAGTGACCGGAGACACTCCACTGACTCCAAGTAGGACTGCTTACAAGCTTCTGCATGTTTGAGTGACGTCTCTCACTATAAACTCCACACCAGCTTAGTATTTTGGTCCAGTTTCCTCTTGACTTTCTTGTGTGAATCATTTTTAGCATGGCATGTACCAGTTGTTAGCTTTTACTGTAGCAGTTAGCGCCCCTGGGTTGTATGACTCAAGACTAGAGAAGCCATCAACTAGTAAAGCAGCTATTGAAGGGTGGTGTTGGTTGAATTTATGTAGAGCTCACTCTGTTTAACTTTTCTTTTTAGAGCCGATGGAAAGGATGAGAAGTCTGAGGGAGAAGGAAAAGATGGAAAAGGTGATTAATGTGGGATAATGTCCGACTTTGTTTCTTGTAAAAGTTTTAAAAAACCAAAAACATTTTCTTTTCTCTAAACAAGTTTATTTATTTGTTTGTCAGGGCGAAATGAGAGGACCGTAGTCATGGACAAGTCCAAAGGAGAGCCTGTCATCAGCGTCAAAACCAAAAGCAAGGAACGGGTTAGTAAATATGAACTCTTACACCAAGGTGTTGTTTGAATCAAACATTGAGGGACTCATCCAGAAGCTGCTCTTTGAGATTTGTCATTAACAGCTTCCCACCTTCTAAACACTGTTTTTTTCACTTGTTTATCTTAAATCTTTTCTTATCCCGTTTCCTGTTCCAGAGCACAAAGAGTCGGGATCGCAAGTCTCCCAGTAAGGAGAAGAAAGACATTCTGTCATTTGACCAAATCAAAGAGCAGAGAGAGCGAGAGAGGCAGAGACAACGAGAGAGGGAGATCAGAGAAGTGGAGAGACGCAGAGTAACGTAAGGAATATGTTCAAGTTGCTCAAAAGTACACTAAAAGCCAGACATTGAACTAAATAAAACAGAATTAAGATGTTTGTTACAATTGTTTACTTTGTCTTTTCCCACACCTCTGCTCTTTTCCAGACATTATAAATATTCTGCAGCTTTTGATAGCTGCTAAAAAATTAACCTTGAAAGTGTCCAAAGTCAAATCTGATAGAATAAAAACTGCTTCAACTTTTCCTCCTAAAAAAACACCACATTTGTAGTTGAGAGGTTAATTTTTTTTTGCCATCCTTCTTTAATGACAGGGACCGCGATCGTGACAATCGTCCTGGCGATCGTGACAATCGTCCTGACCGTCGTGAGCGTGAGCGTATCCGTCTGTTTCGAGAGAGAGAGGAGAGGAACCACCTGATCCGGAAGAGAAACTGGCTGGAGGTACTGTCGGATAAATACTTTTGAACAATGTTTTTTTTTTCTCTCTCTCACTTTATTGCTGTCATGTTTGTGCTTGTTAAACATATACTGGGATAGAAGTTAACTTAAATTGAGATTTTTTTCTCATAAATCTAGATTAATTTCAAGTTCCTCATATTCCTCCTTGCCATCCTTTCTTTAGAAAAAGTTGTAGTCACCTTTGCACTATTGTCTTATTTAGCCTTATAGTATATATAATTCTTTGCTTATTTATATTTAATGTTATACTTTAGTACATTGAGAGCACAGTTCACCGAAGACAAATTCCTTCTGTGTGTAAGCAAACATGGCCAATAAAGCGGATTCTGATTCTGAACTGTTTATAAATCGCAGGCTGAAAAGGAGCGCCTCGATGCAGACCGGTTGGAGCGTCAGATCTTGGAGCGGGAGAGACTGCGTATTGAGTATGAGCGACGACGCGAGCAGGAGAGAATCCTCCGGGAGCGCGAGGAGCTGCGACGACAGCAGGAGCAGCTGCGCTACGAGCAGGAGCGACGGCCTGTTAAGAGGCCTTATGACATGGATGGCAGGTAAATGACAGAAACAGTGTGATCCTGAGAGTGATAATTAATGATTCTATTTGTGTCGTTCACATCATTCTAAGTCACATTCAAATGTGGTTATTAATATTCATAAGAAGAGTGAGCGCTCCAGTGGTCCTTTGATGTAAATCGACTGATTAGAGAGCGACTCATCACTCTGGTGTCTCTGCTCCTTGTTTAGGAAAGACGACTGGCCCGAGAAGCGCATGACCATGGATGACCGTTACGGCCGCTCAGACTTAGGTCGACAGGATCGTTATCAGGACTTTGATCACAGGGACAGGGGCCGTTACCAAGACAACGTGGTGGCTGACAGGCGGGACAACGCTCGAGGTATTGGTGCAGACAGAGATGGCCAGGTAAGAAACAATATTCCTCCACGCACAAGTTAAACACATCAGATGAGTTTTGATCACTGATGTTAAAACATATCTCTATGGTCTAGATGTATGACCTGCACTTGTGTGAAAGTCACTTTGGTTAAGTGTGAGATATTGAACTGTCCGGTTCCTCTTCTTGCAGCACTTTGACAGGTCAGACAGACACAGCAGAGATGGTGGCAGAGACTCCTGGAGTGGAGGATATGACAAGCGCATGAATGCCAGGTGAGCTCGACACTGAGCTAGAACTAGCTTTAGTTAAAGCAATGTAAGAACAACCTCTGTGGATTCTACTATTAACATTTTCCTTAACACTAAATCCAAATGTTTTATTTTTTTACCTTTTTAGGGAAGGAAGTCGAGACTGGGACTCCAGCCGTAAGGTGGATGGAGACAGATCATGGCAAAGTAGGCATAATTTTATTGTGTGTTGTCTGTTCTGCTAGCTTGACTGAATGCTTTTATGATACCATGATGTATGTTTCAGACTTATAGCCACTGTGTGTGTTTGACGTTTGTGCTTTTTGTTCCAGGTAGAGACGGTGCCATCCCAGGCCAAAGTCACATCGCACGAGGAGGAATGACAGGGTGAGGAGAGAATATTGCACAGATTGAGGACACCATTTCACTCATATATTTAGGACAGATTCTAGATGCAAGCACTATTTGTAACCAGTTATTGTACGTCTCTCTTTTTCTTTTCTTTTTTTGTCACCAGCCGTGGAGGCTACATGAACACAGGAACATCACAGTCCCTCTCTGGAGCTCTGAACAGACAGAACCAGCTGATGCAAGGCAGCGGCCTGCAGGGTGGAGCTTTTGGTCGACGCTACTGATGTGTGTCTAAAAAAAACTAAAGTGGGACCCTTTCAGGAGGTCATGTCATGAAGGATGTGACCATCTTGGTCTTGTACATGTTTTTAAATTGGATCTAGGTTTTGTTTTTTGACACAATTTGAATCTTTTTGGTTGCTTCCATTTTTCTCTCTGTATGTGTGGCAGTGATCCCCTCCCTCGTATTCTCATTCAGTCAAATCTGAATTGTTTGTATAACACAACCATCTGCAAACAATGTTATGTATGTCACACCAGTGTTTCTATGGTGGAGAGTCATTTCAAGCTCTGTGTTGTAAATTCTGATGTTTTTTTATAAACACCTGGATGATGGACCTAACCTCACCAGTCTTCTCTCTGTTAGTTTGAGTCTGACAAGTTTCTCCATTTTTGTAAATGACTCTGTGTAACAGTTAATTTGTTCAGAGCTTAAAGATTTTTGGGACGATTTCTTCTTACACAGACAGTTGGTGAAGTTGTTGCTGCTGAAGAAAAGGTTTTTTAAACTAAGTGTCACATTCTCATTTACCTTTTTTTTTTTTGTAAGTTTCAAACTTTGAATTTTGTAAATAGTAATTGATTTGTGTGATATTGAATTATGGTAATAAATTCCCCTGAAGCCTGTTTGTGTTCACATTGCATCGATTTCATTCCACCCCAAGTTTTATTTATTTCATATATTTGTTAACTTGCCCTTTATTGACTCCAGGATGTGGTTTGATTTATTTTCCATGCCCAATCCCTGAGAATAATACCTGCTGGTTGTTATGTGGAAGGCACTTGTGAAATTCACAGTTAAAAGTCTTTCAGACAATTAAAGAAGTCATATCTTTAAAAAGAGCGATTACTCAAACATTCCCTTACTCTTTCTCCTACTAAGTTTCTTAAAACATTTATTATATTGGCAAAACATAGCTGGCCTGACACATTAAAGGAACTGTTTAAATCCCCACCCTTCTACTAGAGCACTCTGTCAAAGGTTTCCCTGCTAATAATAATACAGCTGATACACTGATAGCTAAACGTTCTTTTCTTGTGACTTGAACAATGAGTCATTAATTATAGCATAATGTGCATGCGGACAGGAACAGGAAGTGATCTCGATTATAAATGCCACATTGACCTCTGTGCTCCATACTCATGTAGGACATGAGTACACAAAGTGTTGGGCAGCTGCTGCTCTACTCTTAACTTCCCTGATCCTTATCTATTACTGACTCTAAAGTTCCCTTTCTAAAAATGAAGTTCCTCTCTTTCCACAGATTCTTTCTTTAACACTACAGCGCATAGGTCATGTAGTACAAATGATGACCCAATTTGTATTTCTGGAGGAGTACACATCTGGCTGTAAACTGTTGAATGTTCATTAGAGCTTTATATTAACTGTACTTTATAAGTAACACAAGTTTGAGCATATTTGGCAATTTCCCGTTATCCACTACAAGATGCAACCGAAAAACAAAAAACTTATTGCACACGTTTTTTGCAGAGTCATCCAAAAATGTTGCACATCTTTAAGCCAATTATTAGTTTATTATAATTTTTTGTAATACAGGTGACCCATTTCATTTCTGAAGGTTTCAGGGAGATTTGTCTTTACAGAACATGCAAGAACATGAAAGGGATCAAAAACCTCCAATACCCAGATCCTGGTTATAGTGAAAGCAATAGAATAAAGAAATAGAACAATACAATATTGAAACTACTAATTATACTGAGTAGAAAATAAAATTAAAAATTACTCTAGTTTAAAAAAAAGCACTACATGAAAATATCCATCCATTTTTTTGTGTCAGTATGTTTACTGCACTTCTCATTTTGTCCACTAGAGGTAGATATATAACCATAAATAGAGACTATAAATAAACATTTTGAAAGGTTTTAGAACAGTGCAATTGGATAATTAGCTAAATTACCATCATTTACAAAATTATAAAGAACTGCAATGTCTTGGGCTTTGCTGCTTCTGCATTAATATTCTCATTATATTTGTGGCTGAAGGCAGTGCTTCATGGCAAATCTTAAGAAACACGACTTGTTTTGGGATGAAACCAGGACATGCACTGTACTAGTATCGTTGCTGTTCTGGCCCAAAATGACCAACATACAAAGTTCGCCAGATGTCAAATAAACAGCTTCAGTCAACATGGCCTGGGGAAGGAAACTCATTCGGTTAGAGCAAGAACTGTTCTCACTTCAGTTTACCAAAGTAAAATTCCTTGTGTGTTTAAGCATACCTGGCCAATAAAGCTGATTCTGAGTCTGAATATACACATTTAAAGGCAAGAATATATGAATGCAAGCACCCACACTGAGGTCAATGTCAAAGAAATGCAAAAACATTCATACTGATCCTCTGTGTCACCCCTTGCTGTGTGACATCATTTACCCAGATTCCTGCCTGAGTTTATTTTCTCTGTCTGCTCTCTGATGAATTGTCTCTCTGAGGTGTCCTCCAAGTTTATGTTTTTGTTTCTGTCTCTCCTCTCCTGCCCTCATTTTTTCTGTACCGTGTCAAAATATTCAGGCAACATATGGAATATTTAAGTTTTTATTGGCTGTCAGTCACAGTACTGTTATTCAGGTCAAACCTGCATTTTTTAAATAACACAAAAACACTTTTTTATCTCTCCTATGTGGATGAGAAGATCTGTGAAGGTGCCAGAGCTCCACCTGTGCGAAGCACGTGAGAAATACACAAACGTATATTTTGTGGAATTCACATCATATCCCACAGCAGGTTGTCAGTATTTCATGGATTTGAATGGTTCACGCCTGTGAATCAGCTGTGGTATGTCAATGTGAGAGGCTGCAGCAGGGCAGGGGAGCCAGTGCAGGTTTGTATTTGTTTTGTTTTGTTTTGTTTAGCATGTTTGCATTAAATGGTATGCTCATATGCTACTCTCATCTCTTTACCTGCAAGGTACTGAACCTGATCTCATCATCTCAGGTCCAGTAGATCCACCAGAGGCTTTCTTAGACTGCTAAAGGAAAACAAAGCTGAGAAAACATCCTTGTTATGTTTCCAGAGAACTGAGTGGACAACATAGACAGTTCAGAAAATCTGTCAAAAGATGAATGTTAGCTGCCAGAACTCTGATCCCGAGCTCCTTACAACCATTCATGTTGAACACCCAGGCTTTAATTAAAATCCAGCTCAGAGAAGTGAGACTTATGAAAGGAGAGTGAAGGCTTAACCTGGGCCAGGTGGAGTCATCACAGTCCAAGACCTGGCTCTGAGGTTTTAAGACTTTTCTGTCATCTTTGGCTATATTGACAGATACTAATCACTGTGAGCAAAGTCTCTCATCAACTGTTCTTTTGTTTATCATCTAAAAATAATCTTTTAATGATCCTCACAGACCTTAGCTTGTTTCTTTTTTAATGTCTAATTTTTCCAAAACATGGCTTAAATAACCCTTCTATAAATCAGTTTAGTCAGTAAACAATCTTATATAAAATCGTATATTAAATAACTGTGTCAGTATATTATTCATTAAATAACATCTGATGTAAAATTGTACATGTATTTCGATTATTCTCTGATAAGACTAGATTGCAAAATTAAAAAAAAAAAAAAAAACAGTCAGTCTGACCATTGCACTGTGTGTCTCACTGTCTCACTCCACATTTGGGACCTTGTTCCCGCCCCATGCCCAGACTCACGCACCCTCTGGAGTATTTGAAATGAAATAGTTATGAAATCTCTCCTTTCTCCTGGCCTGACATCAGGGAGTTGAGAAAGCCCTGTCTGAGCAGACTGTTGCTGACTGCTGCATGCACAGCGACCTGCGTCTCCTCTCACTCTGTGGCATGAGCAGCTGTCTTTATGGACTGAACATAGGGCTCATTCAGCAGCCTCAAGTCTGCTGCATTCCTCCCATATCATTCAGATAAAACCAGCTACAAACATGTGGAAAAGAGCTGGCGTAATGTATGGAAACTCAAATGAGCATAATGTTGTGAGCATCTCAGCCTACACTTTAAAATAGAAATAGAATATAATAGAAATGCTTCACCTTAAAGTGCACAAACATACAGGCATCCACAGCTACAAACAACAAAAGACTTCCACTAAGAGATACGTATATGTAGAAAAATATTTACAGCAGATAATGTATATGACAGTAAAAAAAGTAGTTTGCCACAAGCAAAGAATATATATATTTCTATATATATATATATATTGAAATGAAATGTAAATATTGCAAAGGTTTACTACTCTGCAGTAGAAAAATATGTGTGCCATATCGTGATAAATGTGGTAATCTCGCTGTTGGATTTACATTAATCCTTGACAAATGTGTGTGGGCATTTGCAAGCTGGATGCAGAATGTAAAGGAGAGTGGATCTCTGTGGGAGCTGACTTACAACGGACATCCAGCAACAGACGTACAGCTGCTTACCCATATGTTCCCGTGTGAATGCATGTGCGTGTGTGTTTGTTCAAACGATGTTGAACGCATACTTTATGCATATCCCTCTGTGTTTGCAGACACGCAAAGTGCTTAATTGCATACCTAATTCTGTGTGACAATGCCCTCTTGGGGTTCATCTGTATGGACTAAGGTTTTCTAAATGTATTTCATATGTCTGGCATTACACAACATTAAGGTTAATCTTTATTGTTGCTGCTGATCTTACATTGTCTGTTTCTTTAGGGCCTCTGCGGAGCTTTCGATTCATATGGATTTTGGCGCCCCCTGTGTAAAAGGTAGTACCTCTTATCTCTTGGCTGATTTTGTTCAGTAAAGGGGTAAGTTGTGTCTCATCCTGCTTTCTTTTAACAGTCAAATGTTTCATTCATTGATAATCTTTGCAGTTGAAAAAGATGGGAAAAAAGGCTGTTAATCACATCGTCTGTCACCTACCCTGCAGTATTGGTTTCTTCCTTTACTGGAAAGCTCAGACTTAAAAGGTTCATAAAAGGGGCACACTAAGTTTACTGTTACAATGAATACAAACAGAAGACAGGCTCAGTGTAGGCTGCATATAAACACACAAACATGTGCACATAAATACACTTAACACATGCTTACACTTGCACTCAGTTCATGCATCATTGAGTTTTCTTGTTAAAAGTTGAACACAACCTGTTTCAGCCTTGAATAGAAGAATCAAACCCTGGCCACTAATACACACACAAGCCTTTCTGTGGCTCTTTTATCACCTTACTGTGTCTTGAGACTTGTAAAAGAGAGAGCTCTTGGTGGGGAGCTTTTCTTTCTTTCTTTCTTTCACCAAATCCTTTCCCTCATCTAATGGGTTACTGAATGAGCGATTACATTTCTCTGCTGTTGCCTAATTAGAGCTCTCTCTTTGGCTTTAATGCCGCAAGTGAAATGAACCCTGTACAGTTGGTGAAACCATGATTCAGGACTTTTTCTTCTGTCTTCGACATTTTTTTACTCTCCGGCTGGCTTCGGGGACACTTTCTGAAGGTCTTTCCATCTCCTGATGTGTCTGGACATGTAGGACAATAAAACAAAGTGGAAACACACAGATAAAGAAAGAACACAATGTGATGTGTTAATAAAAAAAACAATGAAACTTTGGCCTTGCATAAGTAACAATGTGCGAGGAAAATGCTTTAAGAAAGGATGATATACATCTAAACAAGAACACTCAGTGAACATGAAATTCAGTAGCCACATCTCCTGTTTCTGGCCTTGTAGTGTAAACCCCACATACAGTAGACATCTGGTGCCCCCCGCCCCCCCCTCCACACACACACACACACACACACACACACACACACACACACACACACACACACACACACACACACACACACACACACACACACACACACACACACACACACACACACATCGAGGGGCCCTGGAGAATATATGCTGCAAGGAAGTTTATGCTGTGTCATCCTCTGAAACCAAAACCCTGTTTTCTTTTTCCTTCACAGTGAGTCATCAAAAAGGTCTTTTACTTTGAGGATTGTTGTATGATTGTGCGTCTACATGGCTGTTTAAACACATGTTTACGTCTCACTTTCAGATGTTTGGAGAGAGCGCGGTTGACTGCAAGTTTGTTATTATATGTGACTTGAGTTGCACCTGTGTAGACGACACAAGAAAAACTGTGAAACAGAGACATATAAGGCAACAGAACTTTTTTAAATCGTTTGAATATTTGAATTCAGTTTAAAACACATCTGTAAGAGGCAGGCTGTAGCCTACGTAAACTGTCAGTTCTGCAGAGGAATGTGAAACAAATGTGCAGCCTTTTAAGTTCGCAACGCTCCAAGAGAAGAAGAAGATGAAGCTTTGGGGGGAAAGGGAAGGAATTCCTCCCCTGCAGGAACATTTTTATTTCTGCAGTGATCTTTAATTTCCTCTGCAGGTCTCAGAGGTCAATTCCAAACAAATTGAAGCTCAAAGAGACTAAAAGACATAACACTGTGACATAACAACACTGTGCTATATATCTGTGAGTCTTCCTTTTTCAATATCTTTATTGCTCTACTTTTTTATCTCCAACCTTCTTGCAGAAAGTAACATAGATTGTACCAACTATTCAAGCTTTTAATGAAATGTCTCACTTATTCTGCCGACGCCTGGGTGTACCCCCATTAAGGAAATGACATATCTGTGTTATCTCTGTGTCTCTCTCTATCAAAAACAGTATCCTCTAAGAGGAACACAGAGATCAGAGGCTCAAGGAGAGGCGTGGCTCCTCTCTCTAATCACTGGGTTGGTCCCTCTGGTCGGCAAGTAAGCAGCACCTTCCTAACAATCACTGGCAGACACACACACATCTAAACATACATACGTATACATGTACTTGAGAATATAGGATAAAAGACACAGCAGGCTGTATTTAGAGAAGGCAATTATAAACCAGCAGTTGATTAGTGAGGACGGTTCAATGGAGTTCATGTTTCTACTTTTGGGAAGTCAGGCAGTTCCTTCTACTTTTATAGGCTACATAAAATAAAACCATAGCACACACCATGTCTTTTAGTATCAGTAATTGATGTATGTTTGGAGTTCTGTGACTGGAGTTTAATAAAAGATGTGCTAAGGTACTCTGGTAGCCCTCATCATTTCGCACAACATACTTTACATTTATATTTGTCTAAAACAAAGAGCAAACCATGAGTCGGCTACTTCCTTCCCATTTATTGACCTAAACCTAGATGGGGCAACTTGATTAACAAGCTCTTCAGAAGGGAGGGATTTATGAACTGAATACAATTAACCATATGGACTCAGTGAAGCACTCGATTTTCTAAGACTTAAAATGATAACTTGTGTCTCCCTACAGGTAATGTGTAGGGAGAGTGGGGCACTTATAGGTCCCTCACATTCCAAATTTAGTGGCAGAGAGACAGCTGCAGCACCGAGTTAAACTATTTACTGTATTCAGCAAATTCTAGTCAGTTATCCCCATTGGAGAGGACATTGATCACTCTGTTTAAATGACATGAATTGCTGTTATTCTTGTAACTATGTATTTAAAAAAACATGTAAAACAATTTATAAAAAATAAAAAATAAACTTATCACATCACGTTGTTTTGATACACGCTATAGTTTTTGTTAGAGGTTATGACACTGAATAGTGTATATTGTGATGATCAGTCACCTGAACTGATACGTATATAACACACCTGTATATGTCCATGTGATTAAGCATGGGCGAACCCTTGGAAGCTACAGATGAAACACACTGCTCGCTCACAATAAAACCTCAGAAAAGTCATTTTCAATGTGCAGCGGAATATTTATTGAAAAAAATAAAATAAAACTAAAACATGTCATATTTTCAGGTATTTCATGTATGTTTACTTTTATCCATAGTCACTGTTACGTTTCTGGAAAAAACGGAATATTTATGATGCTTTTCTCCACACTCTGTTTGGTTTATAACACAAAACATTAGGGAAGTGAAGCCAACAAAACAAGAGTTGAAAATCATATTCACATGAGGGTAATCTCAACAAGACAAAAAGTCACAATGCTATAAATCTAACAATGTGTATGTCTTAGTGTCACAGGTTAAGATCTACACCAATGGGCAAAGTGTCGTCTTTGGAATGGAGGCACTGAATTGTAACCTCTGTGTGTCTTTGCCTTGTTTTTTCAAGGCAAGAAAAGTACAGCAACAAAGGAAACAGTATGGCCTTCTTTGAGATTCCTGCTCCCCTTGTGATATCTTAATCCAAATCTCATGAGTTAGTTTGTTTAGATTTTTCACAGACTTTAGAAGAAAAATGTTTTTGTAAGTGAGCCTCTCATATAGACTCTCTGAAAGAAAAATCACACCTCAAAACAAAGAAACTGTATCCTTTCATATCCAACAGTAGGTGATATTTGGGTGCATCTCTCAGAGAACATACAGTGCAATAATATTATGGTGGGGAAATATCTGGGCTATAGGTCAGTGTGCTTTTGTTACCCCCGCTTTATCGCGGTGTAACATTTTCTCATGCAGATGTTTTGGCCTGAAAATGACCATAAAACTCTGGCACATGTTCTCAGACACATTTCTCTCATGCTGCTTCTCATCCTGCATGTGTTTCTGATTTATCTGCACTTCTTTTTTAAGTTCCCCCCGGTGCCCTCGAGTGCTGTACAAGCGCTTGCCATCTTGTTCTGATTTTAAAAGACGTAATATGATGCGGGAATGTTCTTTTTTAATTTATTTTATTTTCAAATATTGCACGCTGAACTTTAACATGCATTCAGAGGACACGGGCAAGACACTGAGGTTTTAAATGTTATACCAGTTAAGGTTTGCCATTGTTTCAGAGTGTCACACTCACCAGTGATCCTCCAATAAGAGAGGGGGCATTACAACACACCCACCATGCTCCGCTCAGAAGATGGCTCTAAGATTGTCACATCAGACTTGGCTGCAAAAGCATCAGGAATCTGAGCTCAACCTACACAGGCAAATAACATCTAGAGCATAAAGACTGACTGTTTCTACATTAAAAAAAATGTTTAATGTCAGATACCACTGCAGAGAGGTGTCAGGCAAAGTTATTAACTGCACTCAGCCAAAACAGACCCTTTTTATATTTTCTACGGCACTTTAAAGATTCTCCGTGAGAGATGTATTTCACTATGATATAAAAGCAGGCAGAGAATTTTTTGATCACAAATGCTACTTACACCCAGGAGCTAAGACACAAAGAACTGCGTCTAATACAATAAAGAAAAATGTGTGTGATTATTTAAAACATCACTGTATAGTTTCATTTAAATGTGTAAACAAAAGAATATACATTATGAGAGGGTTAGGTTGTTACATTTATGTAGCCTATTGTACTTAAGTAAACCTTTGAGGCAGCCATACTTGTACTTTACTTCAGACCTTAAAATAATATTAGCCTATATTTAATTAATATAGTGACTTTCAAATGACCGAAGGAGGTTTTACATTACATAGGCTGGTGGTGTAACAATAGGCTACAAGACAAAAACAAAAACAAGACTGAGAGAAGTAACACAAGATGACATGTAGCCTAGGCTATTTATAGGCTAAGGTAAGGTAAGATAAGGTGAAATCAGGTGAATTATTATGATATATATTTGATAGTTAATTACTACATACTGTGATTTTACAATAGAGTGAGTGACTACAGACCAAATAAAGTAATGAAATGATAATAATAATAATAAAAAACCCACCTCGACAAAATAGGCCTACCTGTAAATGCTAATTAATAATCAGTAGTCTACCTAAGAGGACTAATTCAATACATTATAATGACTAACTGTAACATAAGCCTTATTCCTGCATCGACTACTTTCATAGCCTACTTAGTTTGTTTTCAGTAACAGCGCACTTATACTGGTACTGACAAATGTTTTAATATGGAACAGCCTCGACGTCTCAATAAATGGCATTTCATGTAACGTGAAGTTCCGGTAAATAACTTTAACAGACTTTAATTCAGTGTCCGGTGTCACGGTGTGTGCAGCGGTGTTCCAGCGTCACGGTGGAAAAATATTGTGAACGACTTCTCCTTAGAACTGGACCAAAGTTTAATCCCCGCCCACTAAACTCCGGCCAATCATGATTGCATATTCAAATGAGCCACCCATAAAGATGACTTGTAGCGGTATCTGTCACAGACCATAAGAGACTTTACTCCTAAACCTCAACTCCAGATCACTTCCTGACCGGTGTCCTGTGTTTAAAAAAACAAGATTGGATTTAATCTGGTCGAGTGACACCCAGATAACTTTTTTTTATTAAGGATATTTTTTTTTTCTGAAAAACAAAACAACACTTTTTAATAATATGGGAAAAGAAAATTTGAGCTTTTTGACTGTTTGGATATTTTTGGGAAAAATCTTTGCAACTTTTTCTTCTGACCCTGAACTCACCACAACTGCTGGTTTTGGTAAGACTTTACTATTAGCAATAACTTGTGAAAACATGTTTGGCTTGATATTATCTTCATGATTCATCTGTTGCTCTCATGAAGTCAACACGCAGGTTAATTAGTGCATGCTGTTTCGCACTGACCGGGAGTAACCCTGAGAAGTGCTTTCAGTCTGAAGGTCTGCAGGTCTGCATCCCATTTCATACCATTCATGTCCATGTGTGCATGAAGAAAAGCCGCTGCTACATGTCTTTTGTCTAAAAAGAGGGACACATGTGCAGAGAAGAACACAGTGTTTCACATTAAAACTAAGGTCTATTAATTCGGTTTTTAAAATAATTCAAAACAAATCTAGAATAATGTTTAATGAGAAAGACTTTATCTCCTTTTCTTGACGTTACTCCAATTAAAAGCATTGTACTTATTCGATTTTAAAAGAATGTTTAGGCAGCAAATCCGGCTCACTAAATCAAATCAAAATAGTTTACATGTGTACATTCTACTTTTTTCCCGCAGTCATAGGCTTTTTACACTTTACAGAACTGAATGAAAGATTACCTACCAGACAATTCTTATTTTGAGCTTTTATTCAGTTTAATGCAGGCAGAATTAAGAAGCAGACAAAAGGGGGCGACACTGCCATGCTTTATACCCTGATTGGTTGACCCACAGTTTAGAGGAGAAAAGATGTTTCTTTATATTATAGAGAAAAAGGAGAAAATATTTCATATTTTGTATTGAACCTTTTCTATCTTATAATGATTATTTGCTCTCCTTCAAGTAGAATTTTGAATCAGACAGACTGTGCATGCACAAACTCTACATTTTTATCACCCCATTATAATCTGATAATCTCTTTGTGTGTTTGTTGTTGCAGTAAACAGCACAGTCACTGCTACTCCGCTGTCCACCACCACCGAATGGATCACAGACTACAGTGACATCCAGTCCAAGTTCTCCCTGCGCACTGCAGACATCCCAGATGAAGACATGTGCTACATTGTGGCTGGCCAGCCTGAAACCATCGGAGACTGTGAATTCAACTCAGAAACACAGACCTTCATTCTGATACACGGCTGGACGGTACGTCAGACTGAAAGCAAAACTCTCAACTTTATGTTTTACCATAGAATATCCGTTAAAAACACAGGTAGTTTATAGAAACTTGTTATGAAAGCCTTAATTTCTCAGTTAAATTTCTTTGTGTCAGTGCAGAAAATCTTCCTTTAACTTCTCTTGCTCTCAGATACAGTACATATAAAGTGAAATTATACATTACACATACAAGTTTTGACCAAATATAACAACTACAGTCTGATCATTAGTGTTAAGCCAAGCCCTAATTAAAAAGCCATGCAGTATACTGAGATAAATGAAGCGTGAAACAGCCTGAGAGCAGAGAGTTATCTCTGCGAAAATAACTTACAGCTCCTCTTTTAATGTGATTTAGAGCCGCTCATGAAACAAGATTTGACCTCTGGCTTCTCTCCAGAACACAGAATGCGGGTTAAGACCAGCATCAATCACATCATACTCCAACTGACCTCACAATGTGTGTGAACTTGTGTGTTTTATAGGTAACAGGGATGTTCGAGAGCTGGGTTCCCAAGCTGGTGTCTGCTCTCTACGGTCGTGAGCCCACTGCCAACGTGATCGTGGTGGACTGGCTGACCCGTGCCAGCCAGCACTACCCCACCTCTGCAGCCTACACCAAACTAGTGGGCCGTGACATCGCCAAGTTTGTCAACTGGATGCAAGTGAGTGTTTACCCTGAACACACAGTAAGCCAGTTGACAGCTGCCTTACAGCTGGATCAGATTTGGCCATTTGGCCTACTGCTTTCTGGACAACCGTATTATCACTGCATTCTGTGTTAATCTGCCAGCTAAGAAAAAAATCAGTGAATCTGAATCTGTGACAAATTTGCTTCTGATGATGTCATGTTTTTTGAACCCAGCGTGGCTGCTGTGGATTTAGTTGCCTGCTGGTTATGATTTTAACGCTTTTCAAGGTGTTTTATGATGGTGTTAGTGGCTTCTGTTCTGACACTCACTGTTTAGTGGAGCTCTGTCTTTGTTCGAGCAACTTCAAGGCAAGATGGTACATAGGCATGATAGGCATTTTTTTTTTACATGACTTCAAAGTTTAAAAATTGCAAACATTTTGCCAAACATACACTAATACAAATGATCACATTTCTTGGATTAAATTCCAAACTCTGATAACATATGACCAGAGCTAGAGCTCTGACTGGTACAGCCTAATATTAGTTTAATCTCTCCATCAAGTCTGCAGGATTCACTTAAGAACGCTTTAAGGCTCACCCATTGTCTGTCTTTCAGAAAGAGCTGCAGCTGCCATGGGAGAGGATTCATCTGCTGGGTTACAGTTTGGGAGCACATGCGGCTGGAGTTGCAGGAGACCTCACCGACCATAAAATCAGCAGGATTACAGGTGAGAATTCATCATCAGCTTTTTACCTTGCATGCAAAATTATATAAATGGAAATAGTTCAAAAATTGGTTGTGTCTGTGAAAAATTGGAAACACCTTAAGTTTTAGCATAAAAACACTCAGTTTAAACATATAAAGGAACATGAATATTGGCTGTAGAACAATTTTTGATTTTCTTCAAAGTGAATTATTCATTTGTTAGTATAATGTGTTAAAGACTCCTGACAAATCCATTGATAACTAGTTACCATCATGTGTCATTGTTTTATCTATGGTATTCTAAGGTATTTAAGCTTTGCTTGACACTTTTTGTATCCAAAATCCATTTTCAGACAATCAATTGAATGCATACACATGCATACTGTAATGTAATGTGTGGACTCTATCTGTCAGTAAAGAAAATCTAATCATTCTGGCATTTAAGGTCCATGTTGTATATATGCATGTCAGCGCAAGATAACTAGTCCAATACTCTTATTAATAATTTATAATGCACAATCTCTGTGACCTGCTTAGAACAGTGATATGTTTATTGGATTCTGCTGTTATAAGAACCACAGTCCCTCCTTCACATGTTTCTGAGGATTTGCCAATTACCCATCCTCCTTCTTTTTTCCAGGTCTGGATCCGGCTGGTCCTACCTTCGAGCACGCAGACAACCAAAACACCCTGTCCCGAGACGACGCCCAGTTTGTGGATGTCCTGCACACCAACACCAGGGGCTCCCCAGACCGCAGCATCGGTATCCAGAGATCTGTGGGCCACATCGATATTTACCCCAATGGAGGAACTTTCCAGCCGGGCTGTGACATCCAGAATACCTTACTGGGAATTGCATCTGCAGGCCTAAAGGGCCTCCAAAGTATGTACCTTCAATACTTTAATTCCTTCCTTACCCTAATTCTGCTTGAGGTCATGTTTAGGGTTAGGTTAACATCTGTAAATGTAGTGGAGTTTTCATTTGATGACCTGCTTTCAGACCTTCTCATTGACATGCAACTGCCCTTATTATTAGACTCAAATGGCTCAGACCTACTGGTGGCAATCTTGTCCATCTCTGTGTACCATAAATCCACAACCCTGCCCACAGTTAAGTGAAAGATTTGCAACAACAATGTTCTTGCAAGTCATTAAAATGGACTTGTGTAATTTCACTTCATAAAAGCTTTCAGGGCCGTAAATTAAATACGATGTCATGTTGTCATAACAGACCATAGATCGTTACAGAGGGTCACAGCTGTGTTTCGTCTGGTGTAAAGATGAAAGTCTTGTTTGATGTCTTGCTCCCTCCCTCAGCTGTTGTTTTAACAGCGCGAGGGAGAACCAAGTTAGAAATGCCATCTGGGATGGCATTTAGTCTGACATGACCAGGATCATAAAATCACCACACAGGGGATATGTTTCTTTGTCGAATGATGTCATCTTAGAGTGGCTTAGCATTTTTTTTTTGTTTTGACAGTTTCTGTATTCTAATCCCTGCAGATATGGACCAGCTTGTAAAATGTTCCCACGAGCGCTCCATCCACCTGTTCATCGACTCCCTGCTCAACACGCAGCAGCAGAGCATGGCTTACCGATGCACCTCCAAAGAGGCCTTTAACAAGGGACTGTGTCTGAGCTGCAGGAAGAACCGCTGCAACAAACTCGGATACAACATCAACAAGGTCCGCATGACCCGCAGCCCCAAGATGTACCTCAAGACACGTGATATGATGCCCTACAAAGGTATAAAAAAAAGCATTTGTTGATGTTGTTTTTGTCTTTTTGCAATTCAAGAAAAATGTTGAACTGTAAAAAGTGTCCACATGGGTTTATGTACTTAAGCAGGGATTAGCGAAAGTGGAGAAAATTCTTGCACATTCCTCGAGTTGCATTAATTAAGAGTCTGTTGTGAATGGAATTGATGGAAGTGAAAAGGAGAAGAGGTCACATGTGTTTTAGTTGCGTGAGGTACGTTAAGGTAATGCAACACCTCTGCATGTGTAATGGAAAAGTTTATTTAAGAATGACTATTTGGCACAAGTCATCTTTGTGAATGATGCTCATATGTAAGAGATGCAAACATGTCTTGTCAAATAGTTATACCCAGTAGTAATGAGCATGTCTGAAGGAAGCCAAACAAGATTAAGCACAAATCTGTGTTTCAGTGCAGCACCGTAACAATCACGTGAAGACAGAGACAGATGGTGTGTAACTAACTCTAAGTAGCAGAGATCTGTTGTTGGAGCATTACAAGTAGTGTGAGTGTGTCTCTAAAGTGCAAAAACGGTCTTTTCCTCTTGTAGTGTTTCACTATCAGGTGAAGGCGCATTTCTTCAGCAAGGACCCACTGAGCTTCACAGAGCAGCCAATGAAGATTTCTCTTTTTGGAACCCACGGAGAGAAGGAGGACATTCCCTTCGTCCTGTAAGTAAAATTAAAGAGTACAACTTTTAAACACATCAGAATTTAAAAAAACCCCCCAAAAAACAGACGCACATGTACAAAAGAAAACAGATGGTCAGCAACAGTGTTTGCATTTACCCTGACACTGAAGTATGAGTATGTAGGCTGCTGCTGACATCATGCACATGCATGAACACAGAACACAGATGCCTTTACTGCTTCCAATCTGAGCAACAGACCTTTGATGTTTGCTCTTCTGTTCACTCTACAGGCCGGTCTTGAACAGTAACACCACTTTGTCCTTCCTCATCACCACTGATGTGGACATTGGAGAACTAATGATCGTGAAGCTGCGCTGGGAGAAAGACGCTATCTTAAGCTGGACAGACTTTTGGAGTAGCAGCCAGTTCCACCTCCGGAAACTGCGCATCAAATCTGGGGAGTACCAGTCCAAGTAAGTTATTAGAGCTCACTAAAACACAGGGTAATGAGGAAACTTCTAGCATAGATACCATGCCTTTTATGTTGTTCAGACTTATTATTTCTCATAGTCATTTTATATAGAATTTAGGTTTTAAACATTTCCCCTGTATGATTTCAGGGTGATCTTCAGTGCAAAGGAGGAAGAGTTTGCCTACCTCGTCAGAGGAGGAGACGGTGGAATCTTTGTTAAGTCAAAGGAGGACATACAGAGCCGTAAAGAGAAACAGTAAGTTAAGAAGAACTCTTTATGCATTAGATCCTTTTTTCAAAAATCTTCCCAAAATGTACTTATTAACATTTACATCCAACAAAATACAATTTACATTTGACTTTTAACACTTGACTGATTACAATGACACCCTTAATCAACGACTCTCCTGTCAGCCTTGTTATATATTGTCAGAGACAAATTCTCTTCTGTTTACTGATGTCTTCTCTTCTTTCCAGGATGCACAAACTGAAAATGCAAGGCAGCTCATTTGGGCAGAATGATCCTTGAAAATTGCACTGTAAACACCCACCTTCCCATCGTGCACATCATTCATCTCTACATTCATAAGCCAAAGATTGAGAGCACGCAGAAACACTGAGAACATCTTTGCAAGTAGCTGGACTTTTACAGAATGCTTCTGATTTTCTTTTTCTGCTGTGCCGCATCACTTCAGCTCCCAGTGCTTCCAGCACAACCTCATCCACAGAGCTGGAAACCAGTTGGCGAAGCAGCTCTCTCCTCTCTCTCTCTCTTTAAAAAACTGTGTTGCTGAAAAAAGTTACTGATGTTCTTATGTGCTCAAATATGACAAACCTTTACTATTCTTTCCTGCATATCTTTGTAATCATATGTGCACGCTTTTGTAGACCATGTACTGTTCATAGTGATTTTGATGTACTTTGTGTTGGTGTGTTCTGTTTGCCTATGTGAACTTGGATTATTGTTCATGTATAAATGATTCAGAGTGAAAGGCACAATTTAGGCACATCCTATTGTTTTTCCTTTTATCTTTTAAATGTACACAATGATCGTTCATCCTTTATTTTTTGTCATTACCTAACTACTAATAGTCAACAATCAACAGGGACCAAAGAAGTATTAACTATGTACTGAACACAGAATAACAGCAGTCTTTGTAAATACCTATTTTAATCAGTATTATATACATATATATATTTTTATTTGAATATGAGTTGTTGATATTGGATCTCTTGAAGCCTTGCTTCTTCTTCGATTGTGTTTTGGTTATTGTGTCACTGGTCACTTTAGAAGTCTCTCTGTCCCTTGAAGACATTCAGATGTTGAGGTCAATAAGATTGGGATAAATAAGCATGTCATAGTTTTGGTCTTTTCTTTTGAGAAAATGAACTTTGGTCACTTTTTAAAGTCCAGTTATATCTAGGTGCTCCCTTTTCACTTCTTAATTGGGTCAACAGTGTCTTCCTTGCAAACAGTTTACATCACCGACTCAGACAACAACATGCCCTTATTTTGAAAGGTCACACATTGCTGAATAACTCTGGGTAAACTTGCAGGTGATTTGTGCTGAACTGGCCTACATGATAGCCATATTACAGCTCAAGAATACTTCTTATTGTATTTATTAAATGTACATTTATATATTTGTATATTAAGCTGTAATATATATTTCTGCAGGCTTCCGTTTTTATCTGTATTTTCTTTTTTTTTATAAATGATGCATTTTGTGATTTTATGCACGAGGCTTTGGAAGGATCAATCAAATTTGTCTCCTGGCCAGCTGTTAAGTGCATTTACTTTTATTAACTGAAATGCAGTGCACTGTTTAAATGAAGAGCCCAAGATTTAATAAAGAGATAATGCACATATTTCTATAAACCTGACTGCTCAAGTTGCTTTTCAATAATAATTAAACAATAATATAAATAAATTGTCAAATTATTGTGGACCTGCATTAGGCATTAAGTTGCACTGCCTTGAAATTTGACAAACATTAAGGGGTATTTATGATTCATATTTGGGGGAATTTGAACATCTAAAATACTGAAGATGACCTCCATTAAATTAATAAAAACACTCTTAATGCCTAAAACACATAATCACACACAGCTCTCTTGGGATATCATCACCAAATTGTATTAATTGTTAACACAACGACTGTGGCTTGTCCTAGTGTCATTGCTGAACCTAAGCAGAAGATGAAGATGGTAAAGGTACACACAATCTTTACTCAAGATAAAGAACAGATACTCTGATAGAAGAAGAAGAAGTGATTACATTTCTTGACTGAAGAAAAAAATAAAAAAGTACATACAAACTTTTTTTTCAGCATAAAAAGTTAGATATTTTTGTTAAGGTCTAAGTGAAAAGTTGTCAGAAAAATTAATATTCAAGAACATTTCAGATATCTCAGAACTCTGCTTAAGTACAGTAATTGTACTTTATTTTAAATGGAATGGTAAATGGACTTGAGCTGATATAGCGCTTTTCTAGTCTTCCGACTACTCAAAGCGCTCTTACACTGTATGTCACACCCACTCATTCACACACTGATGGTAGTGATCACTATGTAGTATCATCCATCAGAAGTAACTAATCCCATTCATACACTGCCAATGAAGCCAAGGGAGCAATTCAGGGTTAAGTGTCTTGCCCAAGGACACAACAGACATGATGCTCAGCTGGGAATTGAACCCTTGACCTTCTGGTTGAGAGGTGACGACTCTATCAACTGAGCCACAGCCGCCCTAGTGTTGTGAGTATTATCAGTGTTTTTTTTGTTATCTGATCTCATCCTCTACACACAACTGAGTGCAAATGCTGACTATGACGTATAAAATGAAATGTGGTGACTTTTGTTCTAGAGCGTCTCAACTTCTGGTGCAAAATCAAAATAAGATTTATAAATGCAAGCTACTGGTTTAAGGTTTGCTAAATTTAAATACAAACAGCTCACTGTTGTGCTAGCTAGTTGGTTTTCATTAGCATGTAGGGAGACAGTTCAATATGTTTTCTATGTTTTAAGGCAGAGGATTAAATAGCAGAAATAAAAAAAAAGTCCAACAAAAAGTCCAACAAACATAATGCATGATATACATACATCACACCATACACATTAACATATTGGGGGGAGGGGGGGTAACATTCATAACAGTATATTATCTCATAATGCTATTAGTGTGTCCTTGACTGAAACCAGTCTTGACCACATTTGAGTACTCCTGTCCATTTGTAAACAAAGTGAGGAGGTTATTTTTTCCATAACATGAATTTAATTAACTATATCCGCCTACTTCTCTGTTGTGGTGGGGCAGGGTCATGGTTGATCCTCTGGCACGGCGGCCCCTGGCCTTGTAGACAGGAGTTTAATCTCCTGTTATTCCGGGCTGGCTGCAGCAATTTTATGTTGACTGAAAATTATTGTAAAACCATGTCTTCTGTTGCTTAGGTTCTGTCTGATTCAGGCATAACTGTAGAAATCCCTTAGTTTTGGTGAGAGGGGGTCTGAAACGTTTCATTTTATTCCTTTTACATTTCTTCAACTCAGCATATTCAGCGTGTTGTTTGATGATAGTAGATGGGTAACTGTGGTCAACAACAAGCGGGCGGCGTTGTAGAGGAGATCCTCTCTTCTTTTACTCTGTAGCTTGCTAACTTGGCAATGATGGATCAGGGCTTTGCCTGTGGGTTGGCGGATTTTGGCGCCAGCGCCCTATGTGCTAGTTCGATCTTAAGTTCCATATCCTGTTGAAAATATAGGGAATCTCTTTGGTGGTTTTCCAGGAAGCTGGAGATATTATCACCCTTTGATTCTTCGGGTATGCCATAGATTCCGATATTATACATGCGAGGTAACATTACTAAAGAAGGTCTTCCTTCTTTGTCAAGCAGCTTAGCCTTAGCCTGACGCAGTGTAAGCTGTTAAACACCGTGGCTGCAGCCTACAGTGCTGATTCTGCTTCTTCAATCCAATTATTTATCAGGTTTTACATTTCAGGAAAAAATGTAAATCATTAAACAATGATCAAACCAGACACTGATTAATGATCAGCATTATATAAACTTTATTGACAAGATGAAGAAGTGTTTCTTACTGACAGTTTTCCAGACTCCCACTCTCAGATTCTAATTGTCTTCATAATACCTTTTTTTATTTTAAAACCTGAAATTAACATACTTTTTGCTTGATGGAAAATCAGACAAGTGACAAGTGTTCGTAGTCTGTTTAGTGGTCAGTTGTGTCCATTTAGTGACTGTTGCTGTTTGCTGATGTTGATCACTGTGGTCACAATGGAAACATTACCTCGTGACTTTGTTGAGGTTCGTTGAAAGTGTTGTTGAGGCCACGAAATGACTTTGAAAACCTGTTCAGCAGCCTGCACAGACGTCTCCGCCTCTGACCTGCAGACTGGCTGTGCAGATCATCAGGGAGTTAAACAAGAAGAAATCTGTGCTTCAGCTCGAGGCAATCAAAAGATGGTAGGAAGTTTGAAGGCAATATCAATATGACACTTAACCAGAAAATGCAATATTCTGTGAGTAATGTTTTTGGTCATCAACCAAATAAATCATTGTGTAAATCTGGTCATGTGATAATGTGTTTAACTTGGGATAAGCTCAGGAATCTAACCTAAGAGTAAGACAGTAAGTTGGCAAACTCTTTTGAGTTGTCCAACATATCACTTCTGTGATCATCTGGCATTAGAGTCACTCTCCTATTCGTCACCACTCAACTACAAGGAAGCACAGCTGAGGCTGACAGGAATGTCATAAGCTTTGTAGGTATTTCTTGTTCAACTACTGTTTTTTTGTCAGAGGCATAGCCAGCGGACTACCAGTCAGTTTGGATCAGCAACAACAAGTCATGGATAATGTGAAAGAGCCAAGGCACTAGCATAGCTAAACATAAAACTAGTCCTGTAAACACTTAATAGGTTTATACATTTTAGCATTTGATATTTCATTTTAACAGCTTCGATTACTTCATGAGATATATTAAATGTTTTAAAAACATGTCCAGGGGCTTAGCTATGTTGTAGTGGTCCTATATGACAGGTCAATCATTTGCATGATGCAAATGCATTTATCCAAAGAGTTTTAATCCATAACAATGGAACGGAAACACATTTTAATTGAGCAGGAGTAAAGCTCTTTACTAGACTGAATTATGATGTTTACAGACTTGTTCATCTTGTGTTTACATTTGGACGACAAGTCAGTCATTTAATCCTCATGTTGTTCCATTGATTAGTCATTGTGGAACTGTCAGACCGCTTGCTCTTAATTGGTTTCAATGTCTTTGGTTTGTTGTAGAAAGTGTTACCATGCTTGTGAACTTTATTGTTCAATTGACCTTCACATCAACAGACTTGTAACTTTTCAACCATCACACAATCGGCTCCCTGCCCAGTGTATCTTGGCATCTCTTCTTGGAGTTTTGGGCAACAAATCAGCTGCTGTGAAGCCTGAATGTTAGCACATAATCCCCAGTTGGCCTGTAACAACATATTTGCCCAGTTAGTTAATAAGGTGCTCTATGCAGGAGTTGAAAGATCAGAGGGTTAAAGAGATAGGAACTAATCTATAAGGCAGCGTGGGAAAGTTAGCTTCATTGCAAACCACAATACAAGGACTTTACAGATTGTAGGCTGTGAGGCACACTCATCAACACTTTTTTATTCATAGTACTGTTAGCTGCATAGAAAGCTTGACGAAACTCCACCTCCTCCTGTTGTACAAAAGTGAAGTGAAATTCCCCCAGTGACAGGCGCTGGCATATTGCACTGGTGACGACATTTGAAGCCAGTGTTGCAAAGTATATTCTGCCATGGTTTTGATATCCCACCTCTTTAGCTTATACTCAGCACTTTGAATTGCCTTGTTGTTGAAATGTGCTATATAAATAAACTTGCCTTGCCTTGCCTATACTAAAACAAACATTTCACTTACTGAAACGTTACGTTAGGTATCCTCTTATTGTCCCTTCTGTGCTCTGCCTATCCGGTTCACACAGCACACATTTGTAGACAGAACTGCCAATCATGGCATTTCGCCATTTTGTTAGCATCAAATAACTAATCAAAACAATTCTCAACAAAATCACCATAAATCAGCATTGTAACATCTAAGACAGAAACATGTTCAAGTCTGCATGACTGTCAGGGAGGATTTGCATCTTAACAGTAGTCAAACTGACATCCTCCACAAGTAAAAAGTTAAATACATGTGTCTTGGGTCTTACATATTCAGCTTTAATCAGTAGCCAGCTACACTTGTTAAAACGCCTTTTAACAGTGCTTGCTGATCTTTAATCCTTAACAGCAATAACTCAGTCTGTAGGGACTTGGGTTGGGAAACAGAGAGTCACTGGTTCAAGGCTTAGGGTTAAAGTGTCTGGAAACTTTTCTAGTTGCTGGAGAGGTGCCAGTTCACTTCTGAGCACTTCCGAGCTGCCCTTAAGCATTGCACCAAACCAATTTCCCAATAACACAATGTTAAAGTAATTTCCCCTTGTGGGATTAATGTATATATGTATCCTTATCATAAGTGACGACCTCGTCTTTGGTCATGGTAACGGGCTATATACAGTATATATCATTATCTTGAGTTCTGAAAGCTCGCTTTCTTCAGATGAAGAAATCCAAGAATCAAAAATATTTTAACCCATGTTGTGAGTATTAGCATTCACCATATGGCTCAAGCTCAAGCATCTGAAATTTGCGCGTGGTAACAAAAATCTTTTACATTAAGAGTAGTCAATACATATTTTAAATACCCAAACTTGATATTTTTTCCTTTTGAATATCTAGGACAGGGGTCTCCAACAGGTAGCTCAGGAGCTACTGGTAGCTCGCGGGCAGGTTTTCAGTAACTCGCCTATAGGTTGACCAACTGTGTTAAAAATAAAAATAAAAATCTGACGACGGTAAATGCAACTCTTCCCACTATTCATATATTTGGCCCATAAAAACAAGTATGAAGTACTAATGTTTTCTTGGACATTGATGTGAAATTAAGATTATTGATAAGCATTGGTTTATTGCAATTTCACACGTCTACAAACAGTGGCTTAATTCAGCTGAGCTATGTAAATAAATGCAAGCGATTTGATGCAAGTAGCCCTTGGCCACTTTCATTTTTTGAAAGTAGCTCTCAGATGAAAAAAGGTGGGAGACCCCTGATCTAGGATATAAGAATATTCGCGATACTCAACCCGAGGCTCTCGAGCCACATGTGGCTCATTTGCGACTAGTTGTGGCTCTTTTATGTCGTACTTGGAGAAAAAAATCCAAAGTAATTATTTAAAAAAGGGAAACATTGTCAGCAGAAATTATTCTTTGCAAGTCATGGCACTGTGTTTCCCACACATATTTTAGGAAATAAAGAGGTTTTTTGATTGTTGCTCTTGCAGAAATATTTTTTGGTCAATGTAGCTCCTAAGTCTAACAAGGCTGAGTACCACTGATCTAGATATTAAAATTAATCTCAATGAATTATTTTAAAGGAAAGGACAGTGGAGTGGGATATCAGGACGAGAGAGTGGGGAATGACATGCATGCAGTAAAACCCCTTCACCATCAGGCAGGTATAAGGGAAATTCCCTCCCAACCCTGTAGCCTGCAACTCCATGTGTGAAGAAGTGGTTTATTAATGCCAGACACATGGGCGCTGCATAAACAAAACCTGATGAACTGACTCAAGGAATGTTACCTGAATGGATAATGGCCTATAGCTTCATTAGCTGCTACTAGCATGAAACAGCTGAGTCATCTACCCAGTTGTTAGCAGAGATGCTCTGATTAGTTTTCAACTATTTTATTTTTACAAGCCATTCATCGTGAGTGGAAAAGTTTATAGAGTGCAAAGTTAAATTAATTTGGGGCTCTTATAAATGCATAATTATGGGAACTTTTTGTAAAATAATAAAAAGAGAGACTGTTCGTCACCTTCAGCAAAGTAAAAAGTGACGCTTCTTGATGCTGTTGTTTTTCTCCTCTTTATTCTCTCTTACCTGCTCCCTGATGCAATGACAACAGCAGATCAGTAAAGGGGAGACCCAAGTGTCCTTAGGAGGCCCCTTGTTGCATCCAGCCAAGCTACCTGCTTCATCGAATGTGTGGTAGAGACAAACATGTAGCCAAACCAATGACTGTTTAATTAGTCCTGTTTGGAAACACTGATGACCTGAATCTCCTAAACTCTAAATATTAACCACAGATTAAACCAGGGGCATCAAGGTGGCCTACTGATTTTTTTGGATGATATGGACAACCTCAAACTTACTTTAAACATGCTAAATTATTGTCAATATTTCTTGTCTCTTTTTCCTACATTTTAGTTTCGTTATCATAATAATGATTTGCTTAGAATGCACTGACAGTATTTAAGATAACATGCAGACCTATATGCATTATGTTCTGCATGAGTTTAAGGTTTTGTTGTGCAATTAAGTAATAGGCTACTTTTCACTTAAAACATGAAATGAGTTGACTTTTGTATATAGTCAAGATCATGGCAATGAAGCCTATAGAGTAATAATTTAACCAATTATCCACCAGGCTTTTGTTGAATCAAACTGTCCAAAACAATCAGTCCAACATGCAATGTCAGTGTAATTAAATCCTCATGTTTGGCCTTTAGTAGCCTATAGAAACACAAAGTCAATAAAGTTAGAACATTTAAAGTCCATTTTTAATGGTTTAAATAAGAGGTTTCCTGGTCAGCCACGGTGGTAAAGCAGTCTAATGATTTACTTTACACAGAGATTTCCATTCCCCGCCCGGGGGTCAGCAGCCAATGGCTTGTCAGAAGAGCTATTTAAGAAGCGGACAATTCAAGGAGACTCAGATATCAGCGCTCTGCGCGCAACAGGACGCACCGAAATCACTCCGAGGAGGAATATACTCTTCTATTTGAGTCAGTTCATTATTTGAGACGTTTTCTCTCAAAGTAAAAAGCTGTGAAAGAAATGAAAGCGTGGCGAGTTCGGTTTCTGTACTTTCTGGTGTTGAACGCTGCTGTGCAATATGTGACGTCCCTGGAAGAAGAGCTCGCCAATTCTATTTCTGGTGAGTTGACAGTTTACGCTTCATCCTCATTGACTTCAGCGCTCATCGCCACACCTTTTCTTTTTTTGTGGGAACTGGAGGATTTGGGCGGGTATAAACGTGCCTACACTCACGGTGGAATGTTTCTTTTGTTGTTAATTTGTGCGCAGTGTTTCTGTTGTGTATGAGCCGGATGTGTGTGTAGTTTGGATTCTGATAATAACATTAACGTCTATGAGAAGCAGGGAACCACGTGTCTTTGACTATACTTGTCTTTGTTTTGGCAAATGCCCAACTTCTACTCTCTAATACTGGCCATAAGAGGCCTAGTGGTTAACACTTACTGAATAATCAATATGAATGTGTTTTTTTTTATGATTTATTAACATAATATGGCCCCTAAACTGCTTCAAGCCCTTTGCAATGTAAGCCTTGTAACTATCTGTGCAGTTCCTTCATCCATCTCCCCACCCCCAACTCTGTAAACCAGCACTACCCCCAACTGAGTTGAGTCAGCTGACTGCGTCAGAACCTCTGAAACTTTTGGCAGATTATAGTGGGTGAGATGGCAGGAACAAAGCGAGGGAAAACGCTCTGGTTTCTATGGAGCTCGGTCTGACCAAGTGAACCCCTGTAACCTTGGAGGATTTATCTCGGCTAAGGTGGAAGCTCATTTTCGGAGGGGCCTCAAGGGGCCCATGCTTATTGACCAGTTACTCAGTTAGCTGGTGAGGCTCCTTGGACATCCCATGCAGAACATTAGATCAGATTTACACATCTGATACAAACACCAGCTACAGCAAAGGAATTCCTCCTGTGATACAAAAACATACATATTTCACCTTCTCTTTTTTCAGGTAGCTTCCTCGACCCTCTGAGGGACCTGTTTGACCCTAAGGATGACAAAAATCAAACTACTGCCAAATTCTCCCTCCGTAAACCATCCCATCCTGACGATGACCTGTGCTACATTTTTCCTGGTAACCCTGACTCCCTGACTGCCTGCACCTTCAACAGCACCTCCAAAACCTTTCTAGTGATCCATGGATGGACGGTGAGCTGGAGACACTTAAGCCTGTTGTGACAGGCCCACTGTTATTAAAACGCCAGAGGCCTTTTTTTCACTTTACTTTGCTAAAAAAAACACCTGTGACTAGTCGTGCGTCAATATAGCATCACCAAATGTAGGTGCCTCAAAGTCTGGCCATTTCACAACTTTCTTCACAAGCAAAAAGTTGTATGAACTACTGCATGAGAAATGATCAATAATACAGGGCTACAATGTCCCCAATATGGAAATTGTTACTGAGCATCCTAGAAGTGCAATTCATGTTTTAAGTTTTATTTTTGTAATTAAGTTCAATGTGTTGACTGTTATTCCAACAGGTTAGCGGCTTGTTTGAAAGCTGGGTGGCTAAGCTTGTGTCAGCGCTGTATGAGAGAGAGCAGACGGCTAACGTGATCGTGGTGGACTGGCTCTACTCGGCACAGAACCACTATGGGGTGGCAGCTCAGAACACCAAAGCAGTGGGACAGGAGGTCGCTCGCTTCATCGACTGGATCGAGGTGAGTCAGATAAAAAAAAAATGTACTGGTTTCTCTCCAGTTTTTCACTACGTCTTTACTTAAAGTAAACCTAAGGTTTATTATTGACATTGCCTTAAAGTGATTTTTACAACGCAAGGGCAGTAAAGAGGGAAACTAACTAATTTATAAAAATGCTTAAAAACTGAATTCACAATCCAGTGTGTTCCTCTTACCAATAAGCCAATACATGTGATACTGAAAAAAACACTGTCAAGTTTCTCATAAAATCAAACCCATTTCAAGTTATTAAAGTGACAATCAGTAACTTGTGGACCCTCTCCTTATTGTAATCTACTACTTTTCTGAGACAGTAAAAGACTAGTTACCACAGATGTAATGTAAGGAGACAGTTGAATGTAATCATCAGTAACTTTGTAACAGGTTGTGCCACAAAACTCCCTGGAATCAGTTTTGTTTTTACAGCTGTGACAGTACAATCACAGCTTGTACTGTCACATCAAGTTACCAAATCCAGGAAGCTTTTGTCTCACTTTTTTGTACTTTAAAGGAAACAACCAATATGCCTCTTGAGAACCTCCACCTGATCGGCTACAGCCTTGGGGCTCATGTGGCAGGATTTGCTGGAAGCCATGCAACCAATAAAGTTGGAAGAATAACTGGTAAACTAAACAGAATATCCAGACATATAACATATGAAGATTGAGTAAAACTCTAGTTCATTTTGAGTTGATTGGTATAGTCATAGCTATCTCTGTATGCAGGCCTGGACCCAGCCGGTCCTGACTTTGAGGGGGAGCATGCCCACGGGCGTCTCTCCCCAGATGACGCTGACTTTGTGGACGTGCTCCACACCTTTACACGGGGCACGCTGGGTTTCAGCATCGGGATCCAGCAGCCTGTCGGCCATGTTGACATTTACCCCAATGGAGGCAGCTACCAGCCGGGATGTAACCTCAGGGGAGCCTTGAAGAAGATCGCTAACCTTGGGATTTTTGGTGAGTTAAACCAATCATTGGGCAATTAATTTACCTTTGCAAAGAGATTATAATGCACATTTTGGCAATTATAATTTAAAGCAAATAAAGAACATTGTTCCGTATCCTAACTGCAGCTTCTTGTTGCACAATGAGCTCTGAAAACAAATAGAAGCCCCCAAAAGGGCTGAAACAAAAATGTAATTTCAGTCATTTTGGCTCACTAGGTTTATAGATATCTTCAATTTGTTTTAAGTATGTTTGATGTGTTAAATTAAATATATTACCCGCTATCTTCCCATCCAGCTATCACAGACGCAGTGAAATGTGAACACGAGCGCTCCATCCACCTCTTCATCGACTCGCTGCTGAACGAGCAGGAAGCAGGAAAGGCATACAGATGCAGCAACAGCGACACATTCAATCGTGGCATGTGTCTCAGTTGTCGAAAAAGCCGCTGCAACACGGTCGGCTACGACATCAGCAAGGTCCGCAGGGCACGCAACGTTCAGATGTTCACTAACACGCGAGCCTCCATGCCTTTCAGAGGTGAGTGAACAGAGAAATGTTCCAATAGCTACATTTGATCTGATAATAATGTTGAAAGCTGTTCGTAACAGCACATGACCTTTTGCTCTACAGTTTACCACTATCAGCTGAAGATCCACTTCCTCAGTAACGTTAACCGTTCAGAGATGGAGCCCTCGCTCACTGTCTCGCTGTACGGGACGAAAGCAGAGGCCGACAACCTGGAGCTGAAACTGTAAGTGGCTCTTTTAAGAACCTTTATAAAAGTGAATTACACCACTGTGACTTGCATCTTACAAGTTTTACAAGTTGTTTTGCAACAGTCGCGCAGCATGAAGTAGACACCATAAACAGCTATGTAACCTCAGACTTGGCAGTTAGTTAATGCTTTTGTGGTTATTTCGTGGTTTGTAGTGCAGCGTTTATGAGGCTATGTTAAGTTTCTCTGTGTGTACAAGTCGAACACTTACACTTCTATTTGTGTCTGGCAGAAAGGAGAAAATCGCAACAAATAAGACACATTCCTTCCTCCTGGCAACGGAGAAAGATATCGGAGATCTCTTGATGCTGAAGTTTAAATGGGAGGAGACAAACGGGTGGTCAGCCTCCAACATGTTGAAGATGGCTTCTTCTTTGTGGTCGGGTGACTCAGAAAACACTGACGTAAAGGTTCACAAAATCCGCATCAGAGCTGGAGAGACTCAAAAGAAGTAAGTTGCAGTATAATAGGACTTGTAAAAACTCACATAGAGCCAAAAGAATACGAGAAGAGAGACAAAGAAATGATTGCACACTATTTTAGAAGGATCTGTTTTTCAGGAATAGGAGCAGTAGTAATAGAATAAAATGTCCTGTCAGTATATCCTTGCCATAGACAAAGCTACGTGGGTCGATAAAGTTCTCGTGCTTATCAATGTGTTGACTTTTTTTTCAGGATGGTGTTCTGTGTAAAAGACACTAAAGCTCAGGACTTGAGGTCACAAGAGGTCACATTTGTAAAATGTAAGGATTCATGGAGGTCAAACTCAAAAAGATCTACAAAAAGGTAAGACACCCTCCGAAATTTCCCCAGTGACTTTTTACTTTTCTGTTAGTGCTCATAAATAAGATAAACGCTTCTTTGTCTGTAGAATCACTCTGGAGAACCACTGACCTTCAAGACGAACATCCTTCGATCCATTTGAGCACTTAGAAAATAACTTATACACTTGTAACTTATTTTATCTCACAATAACACAAAAGTCATGAAAGAATGTTCATTATTTAAAACAATGTCTATGTGAATACTGTAAAAAAAAATGTAAAGAGCTGTTGTTTTTTCTACGACACTTAACTGTAACTTCCTAGTTGTACAAAAAAAAGTAAATGTTATCTTCTTTTGTTCATATTTTGTGTCCAAAGAAAGGAATACTGTTTTTGCTCCATTCAGAGCCTCACATACTAAGAGGAATGAGTGACATTTACCTGAATGGTTTTACAGGTATTGAAGTCCCATCGTGTAAAATACCTTATGTCACAATTCATAGTTAGAGCAATTACTATGAAGGTAAACGTTCTCCTGGAGGTCAAAAAAAGAGTTAGACATGGTGGTAAATATGAATTTCCTTAATTGCTATTTGCATTGGGGTTCCATTTATTTCCCTGTGTCATTTTTAACAGAGCATTCACCGCTGTGGCTCTCAGCACTGTATGTGACTGTGGGATCTGTACCACTGTGCCTTAGCTTAGTCTGAAGTAAGCTGCTGCAATCAGAGCTTAACTCCATGTGCCTTGCTGCTGTTGTGCACATTTTTGTATTTTTAGTGTTGTTGTCTTTCTTTGTAACTTTTACTGAAACATCTCAACTTGTAAATGTTGTTCGAAACACTTTTGCATCTTTTTATTCTTTTTACGGCTACACCACTGCAACACGACATGTTACTTGGAGGCTGTTACCTCAAAGAATTGTCCAACATTTTGTCGACCATGGCTCTATTAAAATGGCTGAAATAAACGTGGTGCATGTGTGAGGAGAATGGTTTATATCAATGTTAGCATTTTGTTGCACTGTCTATCTCAAGTCCTTCTTAGCTGCAGTTTTCTGTGCATGTGGCTTTTTGAGTCTCGACGAATGCTCATTAATCCATAATTACATTTCCAGTTTTGTTAGCAGTGTCTCAACCTTGGCTCTTGAGAGATCGGTACTGTAATCATTGTGACTTCATTTCCACCTATTTAAAAAGGTGTGGACTTGTTTTGTTTTTTTTGCACTGAAAACAGGCGAAGAGAATGCTTAACAGTGTTACCTGTACAGTAATGTAAATACTAAAATACAGATGACTGATGTAATACTATGGAACACTGTTAGTCTGTAACCTTTGTACATATTTGTGAATATTCACTGTACTGTATACATTTCTCTATTAAACCAAAATGAGAGAACATCCTGAGTGTAACTTATACTTTATTTTTCCTGACCATGAAATCTGATTACAAATTGTTTTTTATCCTCAATCCTAAAAATGTGCCGTCATTATCAATAATTAGCTCAAGGTTTTTTTTTAAATTCATGGCTGATGCACCTACTGTATCTGTCATTTGGAGTACATTTGTATTCTTTTTAATTAACCTTTTAAATGTAATTCTCTTATGAAATATAGAATCTTTTAACATTTAATTTAATTGAAGTTTTTTATTTCAAACGTTTAAAAAAGAGATGACAAACATGTTAACTGTCCCTTTATTTATTTTTTAAAAGTCAGCATCTTTGTACTTTGTTAACAATATAAATAACAACAAAGAAGTTGAGGCCAAATGTCATTTCAAGAGAATGCCCAATTTTCTACTTGTCATCTCACTCTCCTGTGACGTTATTGAAGTTGACCAAGTATCTCGAGGATGGAAAACTGGATGGGCATCAAGGCTGAAATTAACACTTAGGTTCAGATATATCAGCAAGGACACTAAAGGGTAAAACAAGGGAGATGAATCTGTTCCAGACAGAGTGCTATAAATCTCTGTAGGTGCATGTTGCTATGTGGCCTCACAACTCGTAGCAACAGCAACCTTTTCCACAATAGATGAATCACAGTTAACCCTGACCGGTTGATGAAATGGGCACAGACAAGTCACACCAAGAAATGCGATGACAGATGCATAGTGACGTGCAAAGATATCAGCTAACAAGCAGAGTGAGAGGCAATGAGCAGGTGTGAGTGTCTTAAAAAAGTCATACACAGATGACACGCTGGTTTACATGTGGAGCAAAGTTCACTGAGCTCTTCTTTGATGTTTCCTTGACTCTTCAATATGATTGAATTATAGATTAATGATTCCTTACAAAAAATTATTCACCAACAGGATGATATTCAAATTCCTAGAGGTGACAGGGATCAAAAGCCAGAGGTCAGTCAAAGTTCAGAGTTCAGAGTGCGGCCGCAGAGGCAGACTGTGCAGCCCATGACTCCGGACACAGTCAGGATGGCCAGCAGGATGGCCCACCAATGAGCCTGCAGAGGAGAGATACAGCTAGTAAGCAACTATAATCAGTACTGACAAAGACACAGCTGTTCGTTTTAAAGCACTGTTGACTTCATTTCGTGGGTGGTTGTTGTTAATTAAAATCATTTTTATTGGCCAACCCGTTATAGTGAACCAGGAAATCTTTTTTAATTTTTTTTTTAAATATAGCTCTTCTTTCTTTAGCTTTCTTTTTGTGGTGACTGGAATAAGGTTATAGCAGTGAAAATATCATATAAGCCAACCCATGACCCGATCCAGAACAGGTTATAACTTTGAAACTCTGGACATGTGAAAATGAGTCGGCAACAAATGTAGGTCTACGATGAAATAACGGTATAATATGTATAATATAATATACACGAATAATAATGGTTCCTGAATTTGGGGGTCATTTCTGTCTTGTGAAACGGATGGAAAATCAGTGAGGTGCTCTTCAGCCCATTCCTGATTCTCCATGCTGTCAGGAAGATCTAAACCTCAAAGGAAGCTAAGAGCTGGAACATTGAAGACAGCTGAATGTCACACTGAGCTGAGGATGTGACCTCATTGCATAGTTACAAAGACCACGTCCATACTTACAGGTTAATAATGTAAAAATAACTAAATTGCTTTATTTAAAAAGTAAATACTTGATAACTTTACTAAGATGTGTGTGTTTACTTAAATGACCTCACAAAATGAATACACTGTGCTGTGTTCAATAAAACCATAAATTACTGTATGACAGTCAAGTAGTTAAAGAGAGGAAAACAAATATTCTAAGTTTTTTTAAAAAGTGATCTGATCCCCACTTTGTTCGTTTTTATCTACAATTATATATTTTTTAAAAAAAATCACCTTCATCCACTCTGCTAAGTCATCAAAGTCATCCAAATTCAGAAAGGAGTTTTTCAGTCTTGCTATGGGACCATCTGCATCCAGCAAACGACAAACTTGGAATTTGTCACAGTATCCCTGGTTCCCTGAGCACGGAGCCCCACCAACCAAGGGCAACATCTTTTTCTGGAAGTGACGGGACAGCACGGAGGAGGTAGTGCTGGCACAGGTCCCAGGCTTATCTGCCATTGATTCAGAGAAAATCACATTAAAATGACCAGAGAACATATTATATGGCTACTAAAACCTGCTCTGTTATAGTTTTTTATTTTTTAATTGTATGACTGTGTGTCCCCTCAGGACCTTATGTTATGCTCTGTTATGCCAACCATTATGTCAGATGTTGTGATAGTTTCTAGGATGTCTAATGGAAAACATCATTGTACGAAGGTGACCCCTGTACAAATTGACACAGGCTGACATGATGGGACACAAAGTGTAAACACATTCCTCCCCTGTGTAGGACCCATGAACAGTGGTTACCAGGCTGCTGGCAGCACATGTGGCATTTGTCCTTCATGGAGTCACCCGGACAGTCACACTGATGTAGGTTGTGCTTCACACACAGGGACTCAGCACAGACCTGCACCGAAAAGCACAGAAGACAATTTAGAGAAGACACATGAAGAAAAAAAGAAATCAGGAAATAAAAAACATGGAAAGTAAAGGGATACAAAAACAAAAGGGCACACCAACAACAGGTTAAGTCAAGTGTTAAGCTATTACTAATGAGTAATAATAAGTACAAAAAAAATAATTGGTGCTTCCTTATCCCTACTAATATAAGTATTTGTTTTATATTTCACTGACTTGTTGCAAAATAAATTCTGCAAACTTTAAAGAGATCTCTGGTTTTGTGGTGCTAAAGTTAAACAAATTGTATGATTACCTTATTATTCATTCAGATTCTTTAGAGCACTTATTAGAAAGTTTAAGTTTGAATCTAAAGCCAATGCTTTGAACACCGTGAGTAATGTGTGTCACAATGAAAAGGATGAATACAAGTAACTGAGTCTCTTAAAGAACT
This sequence comes from Labrus mixtus, assembly GCF_963584025.1. Taxonomy (NCBI): domain Eukaryota; kingdom Metazoa; phylum Chordata; class Actinopteri; order Labriformes; family Labridae; genus Labrus; species Labrus mixtus. The sequence continues at coordinate 18,529,036 of NC_083614.1, read as the reverse complement.
AACTCTGAATCAACGTTTGATTTTGACTTTGTTTATGCCAAACAAGGAGTCTGTTCCCCCTTTCCTGAGAAGTATTTGAGAATTCCTCGAAGGAGACAATGTGGGTTAACAGTTCGTTGAGATTTTTATGATTCATTTGAATACCTAAACCAAAACTCCCCTTCAGTATTTGGACCAATGTTCCTTGGTTATCACATTCCCATGTCCCCCCCCCCAAGTCCTTTCCAGTTGTTATGTTCTATGTTCTTGGATAAGCTGTCAGAGGTTTGTTCACTTAATACACCAAGGGAGAAATACATCTTAGAAATAAGATGAAGCAACACTCACAGCTGGAATACATTCTTTGCCTCTTTTGCTCAGACAACAGTATCATCAGGAGACATTTATTGATGGGGGGAAATTTGGCCAAAATAAAACTTTTGTAGAGTCACGCATGTCACGAGGTAACATGGATTAGATCCAACCTTTTTTTTTTTTTAAATGAGCTGTGTTGTAATGGTGCCTTTGTTTACAAAGAATTCCCTCTTGAGCAAAAAGGAATCTGAATCCAAAAAAATGAGCATGAGAACAGTCACTAATGATGAGTCTGTTTCTGAAGGGCCCTGTATAGTGAATGTGATGTCATGAATGGGCTGGGAGACAAGTTCAATAGCAACAAGTTAACGTTTTGGCCAAAGGCATCTTGTTTTTTGTTTATTTGTTTTTTGAACCAAAGGAACCAATATGGACAAGATGGTGGAGCTGGAGAGAAGCAAAGGGTTAGCAAACATTAAGATACAGTATCTGCAAAAATATAGCCATCTAACAGATGGATCCTTAAAAACTGTCTTTTTTCTAGACACTTTCAGGTAGCTGTGATAGCTATGGGTAAAAGGTAGTCAGGCCCTAAAGCTTATGTTGTTTAACAAGTCTTCAAATGTTAATGAAACCATGAATTACACGAAGTACATTGTGCCTTGTTAAGGAAGACTTGAAACAAGTGACGTAAAAGTTTTGTGAGAAGTAGAACTACTTTCTCAGTAGCCCTTTTCAGACAGCTTTTTTCACAAAAGTGCTGTAACTAAGCTCAGCCATCATCACGCCTTTGTACATTCATATTGATTCTGTGACGGCATAATATTGGTGTCCCCATCACACGGCACAGCGGGAGCTCCACATAAACAGATAGTTAGACATGCATGCGCACACAGTGCTGCGCTCCCCCGCTGGCTACGCTGATACTGTCTTGCCTCTGTAACGCCTCTGGTACAAAGGGGGCTCATATTGTCCCCCTATTACGCCTCTGCAAAATTCAGAATGAAGGCGAAATGTCACAGGTGCACAAATATTGTAGCCTTTTTTGTAACTGTAGTGGATGCCCCCCCCCCCCCCGCCTCTAGTTTTAATGCAGATTTAGGAAACTTAAACATCTTTACTTTTCAGATTAGAGACCAAATCCTCAGATAGTTGTTTTTTTTCCTTTTCAGCCAGTGTTGTCATACTGTGGTGTGGTGTATCTGGCTTCCTCACCCCGTTTAGGCAGACACGTGTGCCCTGACTGCAGACTGTCATGTTTTCCTTGTTGCCTGGCTCGGGGCAGAACGGGGAGAGGCCTGAACAAACACTCTCTCTCTGACAGTCTGTCTCCTCATCACAGGTCTGACCCGACTGCTTGAATTCACAGTTCTGACCGCAGCACAGGCCCTGACTGGGACTGATGGACAAAAGAAAGACACCGTTGTTGGGGCGCTGGTGGCGCAGTGGTTGGTGCGCGCCCCCCATGTATGGAGGCTGTAGTCACAAGTGGGCGGCCCGGGTTCACATCCCACCTGTGGCCTCCTTCCCGCATGTCATTCCCCACTCTCACTCCCTGATTTCCGACTCTACCCACTGTCCTATCTCTCCATTAAAGGCACATAAAAAAAAATTCTTAAAAAAAGAAAAGAAAGACACCGTCATGCACTTACAAATCAGTGACGCTCATAACATGACAATGACACACCTAGAAAATACAATTAACTTCAAACTAAGAACAATTCCAATATATTTTAAATAAGTCTGAATAAATCACCTTATCTGAAATTCTCTTGAAAAAATCTACCTTGGTACATATTTAACAAATAAAGGTTTGGTTTTGGGCTTTTTATTCCTTTATTTGAGAGGACAGTGGATAGAGTCAGAAATCAGGGAGAGAGAGAGAGGGAAAGATGAGCCACAGGCCAGATTCCAACCTGGGCCGCCCGCTTGAAGAACTACAGCCTCCATACATGGGGCGCGTGCACTAACTACGTTACCGGCGCCCGAATATTTTTTAGATTTTTTTGTGAAACACTAATTCTAATAATAATGTTATCATACCTGCAGGCTTTACCAGGCCTGAGTCGACACTGGACTCCTGTAGGCTGTTTGGAACTGAAGCAGCAGAGATCTGTGTCGTTGTGGCCGACATCACACTCCTCGTCTTTCTCTACAATCTTGTTTCCACAGATGGGTTGATCACTGACTGACCAAAAGTATCATGCATGTAAATATATGAACACAAGAAAATAAACCAATGTACCAAAAAACTCAAGAAAAATTGTACATATATATAGTTCCTATTGAACGGTGTAAACATTTCACTCTGACTCTGCAAGACTAAGCAGGACACGTGCAGACATCATCTGGTCTTTTTTCTTCTCACCCACAAAGCAGTCGTCCTTCTTTAGCTTCAGGATGTTGCTGATGTGTTTGAGGCTGCAGGGGGAGAATTTGTCGTTGTTTTCATGTACCCCGTCTGAGGCGTGAGGGAACATCAGGTAACTGCCTTTACCACCCCTGGAGCCCAGGTTTCCGCAATTTTGGCCCTCATCGTGCTGGAAAAATGTAAATGTAAATGTAAATGCTTAAGTTGATTTGAAATGATTTTTTTGATTTATGACTTTACATGCAAATGTGTACCTGTACTATATATAGGTATGTATACCTCCCCCCCCCCCCCACCCCCCATCCCTGTTGAGGGGCAGCTGGGCAGTCTGATCTGAGGCGTGCTCGGTTAGGTCCTCAGTGCCTTCCTCACAGGACAAGGCTATCATTAATGTCTTTTATTGTTTGTTTATATTTTGTTTTTTTATTGTTTTGGTGCATATGGCTGTCTTTGAGTGTTTTATCCTGCCCTGTTAGGATGTCTTTGTTCTTTTACTTTGAAAAACTAAAAAAAAAAAAAAAATATATATATATAAAAATAAATAAATACAATGTTTTAATGAAATTCATCATGATAAGATATCTTACTTCACATTGAGCACATGGAGCACATTTGTTTTAAAAAACCCCAGCTGCAGACAAAAACAACAGGGAGGACCATGTAACTCAACCGAGCTGTAACAGTTTGTTTCCATACTTATCACAGATGTGGGGATTAAAACAATTTATTGCTTGTCTCAGTGGATTTTCTAAAGTCATAGCAGACAGTACAAATGCTTTCAGTGAGGTCCATGGACAGTGGAAGATAAAGCTTGTAACATTTGCCATTAAAAAAAGACAGTCCTTCTGCACGGACCAAAGCCAGTGTTTCTTCAAGCTATCTTTGTTTTTCCAGAAGAAAAAACTATTTTATGAAGTCAAAAGATTTCTCTGGAATCTGATGTCCCCTACAGAGAGCTTCTCTTGCTTTGGACTGAAATGTATTTGTGGAACTTTTCTACATGTCTCATTGATGTCAAACTCACTGGTAAAATAAGAAACTCATGTTTAGACTTTAAATGACGTCCCATGTACGGAGGCTAAGGTCCTCAAAACAGGCAGCCCTGGTTCAAGTCGCATGATATTCCCCACTGGCCTTTCTTGGTTTCCTACTCTATCCACTGTCCTATAAAATACAAAAATACATCTTAAAAAAACAAAACATAGACTCATGTGGAGAGAAAATACTTTGTGTGGGCTTTCTGAATCTGTTCGTCATTAGTTTGACGGATATAATGAGTGCAAATGTATCGTCTGCACTAAATCTGTCAACATTTGCGGCTCTAAGGGTTCTTTAACACAGCAAGCCACGGCAAATGTTTTCATAGTGTCTTGAGATGGATATCGGCTTATTACTTTTTATTTTTTCACAATTGTTGTATGTCACATGTTTTTTTCAGCATTTGTAGGTCAAGGTAGATGTTGCTATTAGCCTTATGTTTCAACTGGAACTTCCTGTTCTCTTGCCTCTGCTTAAAAGTCTGAAGACTAAAGGTTAAAGCTCCGTCTTGTCAAACAATACACTGCTGTTGATAATAAAAAACAACAGAACAAAACCAAGTGGTAACAAAAGGAAGAACAGCAAAGCATGGATAAACAGCTGTCCTTGATGTCAGTTTGCAGATTTCCTGCCCTTCCTGTTTACTTCTCGAACACCTGTAGTGGTTTTACAGATGCTGTTACGGCAGACGTGTAGATTCAAGATAAACAATCAAACAACTAATGTTGGGACTATACGTAACTTCTTTTGTGGAAGGGAGTTCAATCTAGTCGTCTCTAAGTCTTAAGTTGATAGTTTGTTAATACTTATTTATATTATTGATTCTGTACTGATTTAATTTTTTGAATAGTTTGAATAATTAATATATTAATCGGAAAAAGTAAAAAAAGCCAATTGTTTAGCTCATTGACAAAAATGTAATAAGCACCTTTTTTTAAAGCTAAAAAGTTTCAGGGATTTGAACAGAAAAAAAGAGAAAACATTTTCTGGTTTCAGCTCTATGTGAAAATGTCCTGCTTTATGTCATTCTTAAGAGGAGGACAAAGGCCGAAGCAGCTCTTTACCCAGATCTCCCTCTGCATCAATGGATAGCCGTCTATTCTATCCACCATGCCTCTCTCTCTCCTTCTCTCTCAGGTGAAGCCTGTGCTTAGATCTCTTTATGTACGTCTTCCTGAAAAGATGCAGTGTGATGCCTGAAAAAAATAATCAAGGCCTGTCACAGAAGAATCCAGGCAGCAGCAGCAGAATTTACACTATTTTAAATTAGAGAGAGCCAGCAGGTTCTGACATAGCAGAACTAATCTGCCCAGGATAGCCTCCGAGGACGCTCTGGTCTGTGAAAGTGTGAATAACAGCGGGCAGGCTGAAAAGAGGCCACTGGCATTTTGGCAAGTGGGAGAAAGGTCGCAGGCACTTGCAGGTTGCAGCAACCACACATGGAGAGAGGAGCATGCTTTGTTTGTTGTTGGTGTAAACAGAGTGTGTTGGTAAAAAAAACAAAAGGTAAAAGGACAAGCACGTCAATGGAAGATTTGTTTTAAAGTAATAGTAAATACAACTCAAATCATGGGTGGGAAAAACAAAATTAACAAAATAAAATTAAATACATCAGCCGAAGTAAAGGTAGTTCAGTGTCCCCTGAGCCAAGTTTATAGTTATGTATTTTAATTTTGGGATTGTTTATAAAAGTGTTTACGGTGAAGCAGCATTTACAGAAGTTTAAAGAGGGAATCATTGAATCCCTTTAGTAACAAAGGAGGTGTCTCAGCCAAGTTCAATGACATGAAGGTTGAAGAAAACTCCACAAGAGAAAGGAAACAGAAAAGAGTTCTGATTCAATATTATGTTTTTTAGATCGCTGTGGTGGAACTCTTAGCGATACATGAACTTTTAAAATTTAACTAAACACCCCAAACAAGCCTCTACTTATTTTTCAAGGTCTTCAAGGTTTTTTTTTTTACTTCTTATATGTTTAATGTAATGTAAAGTTAAAATTATGTTTGGTGTCCAGTTATTTACTTCTGACTGCTAGAAAATACGGTTTTAAAAAGAAGAAGTTTTTGAAAAGAAGACCTGTCTTGTAAAATGTAAAAATTTCTGTCTGTTCTCTTCAGATTATCTTTCAGATCATCCACTGAGGCTGAGCCAAGGGTCTCTATGAAAAAAGCAAGTCAATAATGGCCAAGGTCTGTGATGCCCACATAAGTGAATCATTCACAGGACATTTGTTCTGGTGCACTGCAAACATTCGGCATGCTATATGAGAATATGTGAAGCAAGTCTGCAATTTGTTTGAGATTCCTCATGTTGGATTAACATCAAGTTCACTCACACTGAGTTCATACCCACTGATGTATATCCATACAGTTCAAGGTGTAGTACCATGGCAACAATTCATTACATTGACATTACATTGGGGAACTTTGTGGGTGAAGTCGTGTGTGTCATTAAATGTAAATTCCGTTCATGACTCTTTTGATTAAGGGAGCTTGGTTTTCATCTAAGATTAGACAGATGTTTTAAGTATCTTGAAAGTAACTTCATTAGAACTGACCGGAGATCCGAGGCTGTGGCCGAGCTCATGAGCGAGTGTTAGCTGGACTTGTCGAGGGGGCAGGAACTGTCCATAGTTCTGAATAGTGACCAGGCCTGTGTTCAGTGTGGAGGTCCGGCCGTTACGCAGGGTGGTCTGCTTTGAACATATTCCTCCCCAGTTACCTAAGGCACAGACGGACAGGATGATAAACAGTTTAGTGGTTTAAATTACAGTTAGAGCAAACTCAATAAAGATCTACTCTTGTATTTTATTTACCAAAGGTCAAACAATACGAGAAGGAGGTTGAAATAAAGGTTTTTGTATAATTGACGATTCATTAATATATCAGACTGCTCATCGTTCAGCAGACACAACAGGCAAAACAAATAACAGATACTACCCACATGAAAACATAGCATGTGTCACTTTTATGTACTGTATGGTTGAATAACTGGCCTTGAGCTAATGGAAATACCTGAAACCAACGAAGCTTTGCTACTAAAGCCTTATCAACAGCCTCAGAGGCCCCAGGGTCAGAGGTGTGCAGACAGACAGACCACCTGCTGAACTCCTCTAGTTTCACATCAGAGCCTGTGTTTGGCCCTCAATGGTCTGCAGACAGTGCCTCTGGGTTTACATAATGTCCCTGAATGCCATTCCCATAATTACAAACAGCTGGCCTCTTTCACATGGATGGACGGCTGGGCTGTGACAACATTGTTCAGCCGGCCATCCAGAGGACCAGTTTGAGGGGAACCGATGCGATTGGTCGAACTGAGCACCTATGATATGGCTCTTTGAAGGGACAGCTCACAGATTTGAACAAAACTTTCATGTCTTTGTCTCAAGACTTCAACGAAACCACCCCTAACCAAGATGAATCTACTGTTACTACATCTTTGGTTAATTAATCTCTAATCTAAGCCCAATAAAGAACTGATTTACCAGCTGAAAGTATTTGCAGGCCACTCTATTTTTGCTCTTCCTTTCCCATCATGATTTCTGTGCTCTTATTGCTTACACCCAGTCTTACAATCACCTGCTTTGGGAGTCATTTCAATGTGTCCGTCATCCGTCCCCTCTTTTCATTGGCTCACTCCATTTGTGCCCGTGTGGGGGGTTCAGGTTGGCGGTCTCAGCACTTGCATTTAGTCACGTGAATTTACGTAACATCTCTTGCGCAATATGGTCAGCAGAGCCATTTTTAGGAGGCTTGTGAGGCGCACGTCTGGTATAGATATTGACTGTTTCACAGAAATCTGAGTTCACTCTGTGTCAATGAGGAGTGTGGGAACCAGCCGCTGGCATCTGGATCTCACACCAGCATGTTTTTGTTACCCAGTGGGTGTAAGAGTGACATCCGGGAACGGTGAGGGACAGTTAAAGGTGAAAAAACAAAAACAAAGGTTCCCCCTATCTCCTCTGTTGTAGAAACAAGAAGGGTTCTGCAAGGGTAGAGAGCTACGCGAGATGTTAGTCTACCATCATATGTTGGGTGAAGTACTGTAGGCTGAGGTTGCCTGGCATTGCCTGGAATTTAAAATCACATGATGGCCTTGCAAAAAATGAGAAAACCCACTGGGATTTTTTAATTTTACAGAAACTGTCATTTATCATTTTACTCATCACAGCCAAAGTATAAACACAAGCAGTTTCCTCATATCAACATGCAACCCAGCAAGACTCCCTCAGCGTGTTAATCATGAATTCTGGATGCATTTATGCAGCACTCCCAGCTTTTGACCTAAAATGGCCCCCCTGATGGGCTATTCAAGGAGCTGGGTTTCCTAGAAAGAGCTTACTTTGGAGGTCTCCACTGTGATTTTTGGCAGCCTGAGCAGAGAGGGGCTTCGATTTTCGTCCCCTCCTCCTTCACCACAGAAAGGAGCCGTAATGAAAGAGTCCTATTATTAACGCGCTGGACAAACACATCCTGCAACAGTCCTCTGGATCGCTTGCACCACACAATGCATGCATAAAGGAAACAAGCACACATGCTAAAACACACATAACCTGAACCAACAAAAAAACATGCAGTAACAGCAACTACTGGAAACACTATCAAGCAAGTTCTCCAAACATATAGAGACACAAAGAGGACCTCCGTTTACCATGCACACACACACACACACACACACACACACACACACACACACACACACACACACACACACACACACACACACACACACACACACACACACACACACACACACACACAAAACAAACAATAATAGGTGAGTAAGAGGCATTCTGTCCTTGGCCAAACATCCAGAGGGAGGCAGAGCGTCCTCATAACACAAATATAAACAGCGAGTGGTTTTTAAAACACTGTCCAAAGTTCCCAGAAGACTAAATTAGCTCTACTCTGGACAACAGCCAAAGGTTCTTTAAGTAATCTAACTGTATCCGCAGACTTTTGATCACTGCTCCCTTTGTCTCCAGAGTTCAATGACCTCAGCATAGCGTATTTGTAAAAGCTTATTCACTATATTGTGAGACCAGTTTGACCTTTTCACTGCTGCGAAACTAAAACATTGTTTGGAATGCACAACAGGTCATTTTACCCCCGTGGAAGCAATGATAAGCATTAGCAGCAATAATGATAAGTAGACGAGACAGATGTCGATGAATTCTTCACATGTTGGTAAAATGTAAGGCACTATTTTAGAGGTGAAACAAAATAACTGCAAAAAGTGAATCAATATGAGCTCCTCTTGAATTTAACTTTATAGTTCACCTTTGCTTCCACTTACTCTAGCTTAAACTGTCCAAACTGTAACATGGAGAGTTATACATTTTAAGTATGTTTTTAATTTTTAAGTTAGTTGATGGTTAAAATGATGAAAACAAACGAATATGAATGCTCAGTGGGAATTGCAATGATGAAGAGAGTGATGATGCTGAGCTTCCATGTTCTGATGATCTGGTCTGTGTTTACAGAGACAGAGAATGTGGTGAGAGGGCTGGGTTGAGGTGCATCTGTTTGTTACCACTTTAAAACCCAAAGGCTAACATTTCCTTACTATTTTCACCCAAATAATGATCTTACACCAACATTATGAAGTAGTTTTGTAACCAAGTAAGTGGATGTCGGAAATTGCAGACAACTTGGTTATGATAAGTTATAGATCATGGTTTGGGTTATGACAGAAAGTGAACCTAGACTTCTACCCGTGATGGGAACAATGGGCTACTGTTTTCTCAATACAAGAACATGTCTCGGGGTAAGAGGGTTAGCAGTAAGTTCTAAGAGAAAACTTTGAGCTAAAGAGAACTACCATATCATAGCATAAAATGACTAGCCAGAACAGTAGAAGTACTTGGTTTGGCTGGATTAACTCCTTTCATTAGACATTTTAATCAGTCAATCAACCAATCTTTAATTGTATAACGTCAATTCATAGATGAACAGGGTGGTAGATATGTCACAGGCAGAATGTTTCCTTTTTTTTAGCATAATTTTGAACCTTATGGTGCATTTTGTTACAGATCTGAACTTTCAAATATTTTTTAATGGACCGTTGTCAAGAGCTACAACAGCCTTTTCTTTTCTTTTTTACAGGTCCAGTGTGCATTTAGGTTGATGACGATTTGCCTGAGTGCTTTGTGGCTTTTGAGGTAGTGCACAAAGCCAGAAAGATTGCCCCAGGTGATGCCACTGGAGTCAGCATGAGCTGGGGCTGAAGACTGCAATTCTTAATTGATGCTGTAGAGAAGCTGTCTAATCAGAAATATGAAGCATGTCCCTCTGCTTGTTGTCTATCAGCTAGACTACTATTAGTGGCAAAACACAAACCGTCAGTGGTTGATGTGCATTGAGGGTAAGTTAAGGCCCCAGTTTGTTTTAATTGACCTTAATAAAAAGAAGGTATTTGGCTTGTAAGACCCTTGAGTGGATTTAGAATATATGATTTACTAAACTCTTTCCAGCCTGTTGTATGGTTATTTTCCTATTTCAAAGGTTTTCATTTGTGTACTCTGTATGTCCATTTGTGTGACAGGGAGCCCTATACAATCGTCATAAAAAAAAGATGCATTCGATACAAGCTCTATTATTTAATGCAGTATATTCTTTCAACTCAATTAGCTTTTACTCCGTGAAATACATGGCAGTAAAGTCCAGGGACCATGTCAAAGGTTCATTAAGGCCAAAATGTCTACTTCATATAAGTATAGATGGTAACGATGATCCTTTATTCTATATGCTCTCCTGAAGAAGAACAATGACACTACCACTGTGTGCAGCAAGAAAAACAAAACATAATTAAACAATCAATGACACCAAACATGTTTTAAGTTTCCTATACTGTATGTTAGTACTGTACGAAGATGGAAATTTACTGGTGAGAAAACTCATGTGCCCCCCCTCCCACACACACACACACACACACACACACACACACACACACACACACACACACACACACACACACACACACACTACTCACATACAAACACACAACTATGTGAGGTTAGAGGTCGAAATCCTTGTGACTAATGGGGGCTGTGCATGAGCTTACATGTGTGTCCTACATGTATAGCTTGGTCCCATAGTTAAAAGCCTCCCATTAAAAGCTTCCCATTACCCATAACCAGTAATAAACTAGTGGTTTATAGTTACGGTGACACGAGTGATCTGCGTCTTTGGGGTCAAACATTAGCCATCCGAAAGGTCACAACAATGTCACTGCCACTATGAATCCACAACCTGTGAGAGTATGTGTGTGTGTGTGTGTGTGTGTGTGTGTGTGTGTGTGTGTGTGTGTGTGTGTGTGTGTGTGTGTGTGTGTTCCTCACGTGAGGTGTCACCATGGCAATCAAGCTGTGGAATGCAGTCACCAATCCCCACTAATATGTCTGGGAGTTGTGTGTGTGTGTGTGTGTGTGTGTGTGTGTGTGTGTGTGTGTGTCAGTGAGTTAGTGTGAGTATCAAAGGTTTCATAATCACATGTCATTGTGGTGGTCTGTCCTCACGCCCCTCAGTTTAGCCAATCAAACACCGAGTAAGAGACAATGTCATGGAAATGAGCAGAAGGAGGACACTCCTACTGAAACAATCCCAACCTCCAGATTGCACAGAAGCTGAGAGACGCGTCTGGCTTTATAATCACTGCAGCGACCGTGGGTTTGAATCTGGCCTACGCACTTTGCTGCATGTCATCCCGCCTCTCTCCTCCCAACATGTCATGTCGCTCCACAGTTGTCCTACTCGATTAAGGCAAAAATGGCCCAAAAAATATCAACAAAAAAAAAAGAGAAGATTCTTAACACGACATAAATAAAATAAAAAGTAAATATAAGACCAATACCACTAGGTTGTGGGTTTTAACTGACACTGAAATAATGCATGTCACTTTGGAAAAGAAATACAGTTTTAGGGGGAAAAGAGTAATCAAATAAGTCTATGATATTGTGATGGCATTGCCAAATAATTTTATCCTAGCAACAGATGATTGGGCAGTATTTATGCGAAAAAAACAGAGATTGTTTTTTGGTGTCTGCTCACGTCTTGCTTTTGGTCTCTTTAAACCAAATCAAGGGCCATAATAACAGACCAGAAATACGAGCTGCATAAATCCTTCAACTCTGTGTTCATTAACACTGTTTGATCCATGAAAAACAAGAAGACTTACATGCCATTATCACTGCGATTCCTTGTTCTAATTAACTCAATCGACTATGAATGTAGTACATTTAGTTGTAAATTTCCCCGTTGTGGCATAAATAAAGACTTATCTTATCTTATGTGTTCCAGCGACACTTTGCCTCATGGGTAGTTGTTGCCTTTTTTCAAAGCCTTCTCTTCAACATGAGTTAGAGCTGGATTCAAGCCTATTCTGTAAAGGTTCAACTACTTCATCGATCTAATTATTCCAGAGAAATAGAGAGAGCCAAAGAGTCCTGCAAGCCAGAGAGGGTACTGTGATTTGATAGATCAACAAAATATTTACACTGACTGGCACAGTATCTAATAGTCTAACAAAGAGTAAGGTCTTTTACCTGCTCTTTTGTAAGATGTCTTGAGATAACAGTTGTTATGAATTGGCGCTATACAAATAAAGATTGATTGATTGATTATTTTAAATCTAACTTACTGTTTTAGTTTGAAACTCAATTCCGATAAACTTGAAACTGTATTTAACATCTGTAAATTGAATACACTTTTGGAAACTGTATTTTTTGTCATCACTCATTATTTTGTAAGTCTTTGCTTCACTAAATGCTCGCCTTGTTGAGAATGAACTGGGATCTTTTCGTGAGTGCATGTGTGTGTGACGTCTGTCTACATGTCAGAGCGAGTCAAACTCACCGGCCTTTCCCTCCCAGGCAAGTCCGAGTACTCCGCTGTAGTCTCTGTTAGTGAGCAGGTAGGACAGACATAAGTTTCCCCAGTCGTTCTCCGAGTACAGACTCAACAGTTTCTCAGGCCCGATATACAGAGGATATAGAGGATCCTTTTTATCCTCCTCCGTCATCACCTGGAAAGACACCAGCACACACACAGGTTAATCAAACGTCTGTGACGCAGGTCCCTGAACACAAGGATACAAGCTGCAACCCACACTCCAAAGTTGTGACTCATTCATTATGAGGGAATACATAGACATAGGCACCATTTGAGGCTGACAATTTAACCCAATAATCCCAAATCCCCAATCAAAGACTTTCTTAGACCTTCCTTCCATTCTTAAAGGAGGTCATGACATGTTTCTCTAAATAGAATGAAATGTGAGAAAGCCTGGATTATGGGTTGTATGGACTTATCACAGACATGCAGTGCAGCATCACTCGAAGATTTGGGACAATCGTGTCATTGTTGGAGCTTTAGAGGATCTTACTCTGAGGGATTTCACTTGGAAGTTGATCAGCTTGATGCCACCAAAGTCCACCTTGATGTAAATGTTGTTCATAGCTCGCATGTAGGAGGCAACCTGACAAAAGAACATGCATTCATGTGAGAAGACAGCCAAGAAAGTGTCCGGTCTCTGATCTTTTAAAGGAGGATCTGTTGGGTCGAAGAGGTTAACACATGAGACTAAAGAAATCAAAAGTTAATCATGAAAGTAGATTCCAGCCCAACACAATATGAGAAATATGTCCTGTGCTGTAACACTGTTTGATATTGCGATACAATATGAAGTGCAAAATAAACATACATTTAAGAGTACATGTTAACTTCCAGTTTGCTGTCCGTCATGTTTTAACAATACACGTGTTTGAAACATGTTTCTACTAAATACAGAATACATTTTAAACTTTTTTTTTATTCAACAATACACAAGCACCAATTAATCTAAGGGTAGCAGATAGCTAGTTTTAGCTCAGGATTACATGTTGAAAAGATGCATTTCCTAAATACCCAGGCCTCAACACTCAGGCCTCTATCCAAAATGTAAACATGCTGCTGAGAAGCATTGCTTGTTCACATTAAATGTTTTTTTCTTATTTCCTCTTATCAAGTCACGCATATGTGATGTGTAAGATTAAGTAAGATTAATTGTGAAACCCTGATAATAAGTTCAACTGAGCTGAATTATTTCTGTATTTGGTTGTGTTGTCTGCGTTTGTAACTTTTTTCATTATTTTCAAGATTAAAAATCATAGCATTGGGGCGCTGGTGGCACAGTGGTTAGTGCGTGGGCCCCATGTGTCGAGGCTATGGTCTTCCAAGTGGGCGGCCCAGGTTCGAGTCCAGCCTGTGGCACCCTTCCCGTATGTCATTCCCCTCTCTCTATCCCTGATTTCCGACTCCATCCGCTGTCCTATCTCTCCATTAAAAGCACAAAAATAAATATTTTTAAAAAATTGTATAGCATTTATTTGTCACACACTGTTATGTGCGGTGAATTGCCTCCAGAGGGGTTAAAAAAATGCTTTTGAGCAAAAATTACAAGAATGATAAGAATAGTGTCCGCACAGCAACTCTGAACAGCACAACTCAAGTAGCTGTGCAGTGAGCTCCAAGGGCCACCACAGCGGTCAGCTCCACAACATTTCAAAGCAGAGTGGACATTTTGACTCTCTCATTGCCCCACCTACCAGATAAATGAAGCAAAACAATACAAATACAAATAAACAATACAAACACAAACACTCTTCACCAAGTTTGGATTGTGATCCATAAGAGTATGTGAAGTCATTCGCGGTTATTCAAGGGGTATTTTTTTAATGTGGGTGGTACAGCTAGTCAAACATTGAGGAGCACGTGCTGAGCGGTCACATGAGAAGGTCTACACTGCGTGAGACGAACTCAGTGTAGCATGCTGGGAATATTTGTATGTTTAAATATTGACACCTTGGACAGAGGAGACAGTAAAAACTAGGTTAGCAGTGATTGATGACAGCATCCTGCCTATATACACTCAAAGCTCACATCACGGTTTAACTTACAGTAAACTTTCTCACATGGTGCAACAAAGGCTTGGCACTGAACCAGGGACTAGTGTGAGTCTTGAAGCTGGGAAGAATTCGAGGCAGGTCAGTTGAGGTTATGAGAGGACGGACAGCAGGAGGAAGGCCAGAGCGGCCAAAAAAACAGCAAAGGACAGATGAAGGTAGTCATTAAAGGATCTTCATGAAGGACATCTAATTTAATTAAGGCAACACAAGCAGGAAGAAAAAAAAAAGGAACAAAAGTGCAACAGATACTGAGACTCAAATCTAAAACTATAGACAAATCTGTGCTGCCCTACTTTCTAATCAGACATTCAATAAGAGCATTTATCATGTTTATTGGTTTAACTAAGAAGATATTTTCAGAAGAGTCGAAGTTAAAGTTATGTCACTGGATTCCAAAGTCAGCATGCAGCTAAACTCAATATATGGATAACATCTCATGACCTCTGTGACTAGCACTTTGTGCAGAAAGACAAACTTAAACAAAGAGGGACTCAAATCACTGATATCTTACTTTTTTCACTGAGGAAAAACAGCACACAAGTAACTTTAACCAACATATCATATGAGATCAGCCAACCTTTAAACCAAGATCATCTTAAAACAGGAAATTAAATGCATTTTTTTTTTTATTTTACGACTCAACGCATATTATGTACCATTTAAACTGAAAATAATGTTTCTTACCAACCCCCATGATTTCCCCCAGCCCTTAGTGACAGAACAGGCCCAGGGGGTTCAAATGTTTGACATTTTAATCATAAAAACATAATAAGCCACTGCAAAGTTCACACAGTGCATTCAGTAAGTGGGGCAGTCATCCAGTTTTCATATGTACTGCAATTTTTTTTTTTTATTCCTTGAAAATGACTTTTACAGCTTACAGCTTGACATTAGCAATACATGTAGAGTTACTGACTTACTGCAGCTCAGGCGGATGAGAAGGAGGTGGCTTCTTGTTTAACTACATGGGCCGACAGCGCCCCGTCAGGTGTAAAGGCATAGAGCCGCACTTGACTCATTGTTTGCGGTGCATGTGCCACCATGTTCTCATACAGCAATACATTTGTCAACATCCTCCTCACTGATGCCATAATGCAATGCCATGACAGCTGTGTGCGTTTGTTTGCCCTTTATTTAGCTTCACAGCATCAACAGCTTTGTCCTTAATGCGCTGTTTTTAAATATGTCAGTGGTGTTTAGATCATGTGTCAGTGTGGGCTTGACACACATTTTGATTGAAAATTGGCAGGCTCCACACATCATCTGAAAATTATTCATTTCAATTGTTCCCTGAATAGAAGGTTACCAAATGCTTCAGAATCCAAAAAATTTAAGCATACACATGCAACTTAAGCACATATCCTTCTGTCTCCTCTCATTTAAGAAATGGCCCTTTTGCCTTTGCTGTAGTGCTATCACAGAGCTAAATATCCTAGTTACACCACATCTATCCTATTTCTTTTTAGAAGTACTATTGTAAACAAAATACAATACATTACATAGTCGGAGGGCTGTTCTAGATTAAGGGTTTTCAGTTTATCTAAGATAAGTTTTTCGGAAGGAGAGTTGCAACAGGTGGACTTCAGTTGCAACACTTTGACCTCAGAATCCAGGACAGTGAAACATTTATAAAAAGATAGAACCCTTTCTTCTCCGTACTCAAGCAGTGAAGTGATTCACTCATTCTGAATTATACCAGTATCTTTTTAAACTAAACCTCTATACAGACACATGCACACACACAACTCACCCCACTTATTTATGTATTTATATGAAATAAAAATTAAGTAAAATAAATCCAGAACAGTGCATGAATCAGGGACTGGATTGTAAACACAGCATACTAGGTCAGCCGACAGCTGACACTCGCTTGTTCTGTTTTGATGCTCTTGCAGGATGATCCCACTACAAACGCTTGGCTGTACATTTTGTTCTCTGATGCCTCAAACATCAGGCATCTCAGGTATCAGCAGCATGAAAGGGCACTCAAACATGAACTGAGCCTTTTTTCTTTGTGTCCAGAAAATGGGGCAAGTATCAGAACATAAAAAACAGCTTTTTTAGCTAAAGCTGTTATAAATATATCCTATATGGGGCTTTTTGGCAGATCCAAAACCTTTGATTACTTGCAAGAGCATTACATCTAAACTTCTAATGCCATCATGGTAAACAAAAACAAAAACAAAACATTTTTACACTGTGTAGGATAAATTATGTAGACGAGACATTTGCACCATTTACCTGAGCCACCACAGCTTCAACAGACTTGAACTTCTTGTAGTAGAGATGATCAGCATGGAAATGGAGAAGGCAAGTGGTCTTAGCCTCATCCACTGTTCTCCTTGACCGGCTCGCTGATGCCTCCTGTGGATGAAATTGTAGAAACAAAAAGAGAAGAATTCAACTTAAACAGATTGTAAAGGGAATACAGTTTTGGAAGAAGATTTGAATCATGACTGATAAATCACCAGGATGACTTGAATCTGTCACTATAGGAACTGAATCATTTTACATTATGAATCCAACTGATAAGCGCATCAGATTAAAACATTAAGTCAGTTTAACTTGGTGTATAACGGGGATGACTTTTGTCCCAGAAGGCGAGGGGACCTGACCTGTAGTCACAGGAAAGCAGCATGGCTCCACGGGAACATCTGTTCATAACATTTTGTGATCAAACAGTGGAAATTATCTCCACCTACACGTATGTTGTTAAAAATGGATCCATACCAATGTCCCTGCATCCATTGTTGCCAATGAACACATGGGACCACCACCTGGCCTCACAGGTTAACAATAAATCTGGAACCAGAGGGGGTATTAGCTTAATAGATTCGGCAGATGTTTTTTTTCCATTATACCTGGTTTTATAGTCGCTTTATCACACGGTCAAGATTGTCTGGTGCTTTTGAATCTGCAGTGATAATCTAAAAATAGTTTCAGCCTGGAAGGAAGCAGCTTTCAGCTCTCTCAGGTCTCCATTCTGATTTTTTTTTTTAATCCTACACAGAAGTGAATCCTGTTATTTGTTCTCTGTGACTCAACAGGCTAAATTAAAGTCATGGCTTGACTGAATGAGCTCATAAATTGGGTCAGTTATAACACATGAATCAGACTTGCAGCTTCAAATATTATTAGAAATCTTTCTCGGTTTGGCATTAATCTACTATAAATAATATTGCAGAGGAGGAAAACTCGAGGGTGAGGAAAGAAACAGAAAGTACATCAAAGTGTGTGTGTGAGTGTGTTTCTGTGTCTTTGCAGTCACTGAGGTGATGTCTGGACTGTCCTACCTCGTCATTTCCGAGGCTTTGGGCGAGGAGGTTTAAATGTTCTGCACCACAGAATCCAACAGGTCCAGTTTTCATGGATGGCAGGACTACACAAGAACAAACACAGACACTTTGACAAACTTCTATAGTGTGAAAGAAGAAACGTGGAAATTACTCATATTAGTTGTTGGCCTACACTACAACTCTTCCAGTCTCCATGTTTTTCTAATTTTCTTTGTTTGCTGTCAAACACAAACAAAGATGCAAGATGAAACACACGGACAAGCAAACAGGTCACCAGTAATGCTGTCCTTGAACATGTTTCTGCAGTTAGTGAACTTTTACCCATCAATGACTCAAAGAACCGTGGGCGTACAGTTCCCCAAATAAAACTCCAATCATAACAAATAAATCCACTGAGAACTAGCACACCATTGGGTTGAATATACTAATATGTATTTGTTTGAGCAGAAAGAACATTGTGAAACATAAGCTCACAAAAACAGTTTAATTGTTTGTTCTGAAATGATTCATGTTCATTGAATTGTTCATTCTTCAGGGGGCAATGATCATGGCCGTTAGATGCTTGAATTTAAAGTCTCAAAAACTGGATATCATCTCTTTCCCTGCCCTGTGTGAGCTGTTACATTGACTTCTAAAATGTCCAGCACCAACATTGTTCTTTTCTAAAATATTGACTATACTGCGCAGAGTCTTAAAGACAAGAAACCATGACCAGTCATTAGCAAGGTCATAATTGGGGTCATTCATGTCGTATTCTAAAGTGTTCCTATTTATGTCCTGATATTTCAAAGTTTTGTAAACATGAATAGTCTCTAAGATAAAGTAAAGATGACCGGTCATGTGACCGTTCTGGAATTACTCATCAGCTAAATAAGGTCACAGTTTAACTTTAAACCCAAGTCATATCAATGTTTGTAGGGTCGTTTCCTGAAAGTAAAATAGCTTCTATGGGGATAAAGATAAAAAAAAAAAGTGCATGTGAAGATTAAAAACATCAAACTTTGGCCATTTTCAGTGTCAAAGGCAAACTTACGAGCCCAATAACGACACAAATCAGGTTGTTGTGTTGAGGCCACCAAACTAAAGTTTTTGGTGTGCAAAGTTTCCCAGGTCCGTTGGCGAGGTCTGCCATGATAATGTTACATTTTATTTTTCTTCAATTTCAAGATGGTGCCGTTTAAATACTAACCATTTTGTATACCAAACAACTTACAGTACATGTAGATATCCATTAGTAGCTTCATAATGATCAGCATGGCAAGCAGCTGAGTTTGGCAGAAGCACCCTCACATTCTCAGACACTTAAAAAAAAAAAAAATTTGGAAATCAGAGCTGTGGCCTTGAGTTGGAGCCATGGGAGAGCCATATGCTGTAATATGTGTTAGTTTGATTTTACTGAAACAACATCATCGTCTGCATATTGCAAAACCACTGGAACGTCTGTCTCCTTCAAATTTATGAAATGATCATGTGCTTGCAGTCGAGGAGAGCATGGCATTTGAATAAATTGGCCTGTCTTGTTGCACTGACAAACACCCAGAATTCCACAAAAATAGCAAGGGACAAAAGTGCTTCATTGCAACATTATGAGTGAATGTGATGCATGGTCAAGGACTGTGGAGAATCTAATTCTAATGGATCTAATGTAAAGTACACTGCTGTAATATGTTCCATAAAACTGTGAAATAATCAAAACAAAACATTTAATTGTGTTAATTTTGAGATGACAGCTAATTTAAAATGCATAAACTAGACCAAAACTATTCCAGCTACATCAATAAACGGAAAAATGGCTTTACATTCCAAAAATTGTATTAGAGTCATGTACCAAAATAATAACTTTCACACAATGTTTGTAACTGATGATGTCAGAACTTCAAGAGTTAGAGCATGTATCTACATATGTGCACGAGTATGTATATGTATGTATGTGCATGTCTGTGTATGTAAGCTACTCTGCCCCAGTAGCCTACATCTCCCTGGATGAGATTTGGGCTTACAGTGAGGGACAAGCAACACATGATTGGATCACACCATCCTACGAAAGTCTTCTGGCCAATCACAAATCTGGGATTTGTTCTATACATGGCATGAGGGTGGGCTGTGTGAGTGGATTTGGAGGCCTAATTGTGGGGTCTTCCCACTCACATAATTGTTTCCAGACCTTTTTTTTTACATGCCTGTCTTCTCACTTTCTCCGTCTCTCTTCATCTCTTGTTGTCTTTTCTTCTACATTGTTCTGAAGAACATTATTGTTTCTCTTCTGAGCTGCAGAACTTGCTAAAGATTGTTATTACTTATTAGTGTTTTGCCAAAAAAAGAAAAGTCTCACTGAATCTGTTGGGAATGTTTGTGTGTTTCAAAACAATTAAACTGTCTAACTATCAAATTGAAAATATTTTCCCAGCATTGGGATACTTTCATTTTTGCACGCAGTTATTGCCTAAGTGCACCCTGACGAGCCATTCCGTCAGGCCAAGTGCCCTTAAGTGCCCCTTCAGTCAGCTAAATGCAAGGAAAAGTAAGCACTTAAGAGTCTGTACATGTTGATGCAAAGATTAAACCTGACATATCATTATTTCAAAGTGTTTCTAACATAGTTCAGGCTTGGAGGGGGATGTATCCCCCTGCATAGGATGTCCTCCCTTAAGCCTCATTCTGTTAATGATGAAAACTCTTAACAGCAGCTTTCCACCACAAATAATACTGTATCTGTCAGAAAAATTATGCTCTTCTTATTTCAACTTTTAAAAAAATCCTGACAATCTTGTGTTGCATTTATCAGAATGCGCTGACTCTTTTTTTTGACTGATGGTGAATTTGTATGTATGAGTCTCAATCAAAGTGTTAGTGAAGTTTTTCTAGTGAGGTAATATAGAATCAGTTAACTTGATTAGAGTTATTCAAAATGTGTACATTACTCTTGATTTATCTCAAGGAAGTGTGAGGTTAATAGTTACCATGATTGTATGAACTGAAACCTCCAAGGGAAGGTCGCGCACACACACACACACACACACATGCACACACACACAAACACACAACCACACCCATGATTATGATTGTAAATGTAAATGTAAGTCTGAGACAATAATAATTCACAGGATAAAAATGTACAAACATCCTCTAACATATCTTCAATTAATAAGGTCAAAGCACTTGGTATGACTGGACATGTCGGTAAAATACCCTTTGTGCTTACTCCAGCACATGTGGCCTTGTTTATAGCTGAACTAGGCCTAATATTTTCTTGCTTTCATTAAAAGGCTATTGCTAAGTTGTATTCTAAATGATGGTGTTTTTTTTCTTTTTTTGGAATATCTCAGATTAGTGAAATCTTCCATTTGTTAACCCCCCGCTCCTCTCCAGCCCTACCCTCTCATCCAAATACGGTCACTTCTGGCTAAAAAACTAGCCAATACTCCACACTATAAAACAATGTTTCAAAAACCAGTGGATGATGTCACGCAGGATACACCCAATTACAATCAAGCATTAGATAAATCAAACAACTGAATTTATATACCACAAAACGATAGCAAAGGCTATCTAATCAAACTTGTAAGCAACTCTCAACCAAAGTATGTGTACTATTTTTTTTTTTTTACAGAGGACTGACTCTTTCCTTCACTTTGCAAGAGTGGCAGAAAAAACATCCTTTAAACAGGAGGGAACCGTTTAAACAGAACAAGACTCATAGGTGGATGGACAAACATTATCTAGTCCTAGATGGTTAGCCCATTATTGATTTTTTGTGCTGTTTATCATATATGTTGTAATTTTTTGTTAGAAGACCAAGCGTCCTGTTGTTTAATACTGTATTTCTTGGAAAATGTCCCTCCTGGACTGTGACCTGTGTCCCAAATTTGAAAGACATCAGGACACCATATCCCAGGGGAACCTTTGTTGCCCCAAGACAACAACCACAGGACGTGGAAACACACACGTCCTAATTTAACATGTCTATGGAA
Organism: Labrus mixtus; assembly: GCF_963584025.1. NCBI lineage: Eukaryota > Metazoa > Chordata > Actinopteri > Labriformes > Labridae > Labrus > Labrus mixtus. The sequence goes on along the minus strand of NC_083614.1, from coordinate 18,507,124 downwards.
AGCATTGATTGTCTTGTGGATATATCATGTACCAAATCTTTCACAGTTTCCTGCGGATTTGTAGGCCTGTGAATGAGAGAACAGGATGTTGTCAACTGCGACACTATCTAATGTAAATGGGACTGCAGTTGTGAAAGGGGTTGAAGAAATGGTGGGAGGAGTGGGGAGGAAGGCAGCCGTGGAATTTGTGTAGACTTATACACTTGGGGGTTATTGTACAAACGTATTCCAGTAAAATGCTTTCTCAGAAAATCTTGTACTGATGAAAGTTAACACATGCTGTCAGGGAAGCCAGCAGAGAAATACACATGCTCATACACATTTACATGCACATAACATTTTGACCGCTCTCAGGGCTGGTCACCATCTGGCCAAATCAAAAGCCGGCCAGCCAATAGTTTGCTTTGATTAGTTGTTGTTGAAACTTTTTTCCATGCCAACAAGTGATTATCCTCTCCTTTAACAAAGCCATGTCCTAACTTGCCCTTGTACTTGTACCTCATGAGTTAGGGGGGCATAGTTTTCCTGACCTCTTGTTGCTCAGTTTGCTCTACAGCTTGGGGCTGTACTGCCTTAGAACAAAGCAATGAGCATTTGTTACAGAGTTGCATTTTTCTGTGAGGGTCCAGGCTGCATACTCACAGACTTTACTATTTATTTTTGTCATCCAAGATCAAAAGATACAACAGAGCCTAATAAGCTAGACTATATTAATAAAAAGTTAGTCTTACCTAGGTCATCCTCATGGTAGATCATAGAGTGGTGATCTGTCTTGTTGCTGTTGTATCTATGCACTGGCTCTACGTAATAAGTCCCGTTGTCTGTGTGGATGGTTCCCTCAAACTGACCCTGTAACACAGAGCCATGGCAGGCTGAGCCATGTTCACCTGCAAGAGCGGTCGAGAGAGATTGCATGTAAGGGTCACGGAGGTGAAAATGCAGACAGACAGACAGCCTAGATACTGAGGAAAACTTAATGATAAGAAGCAGTGTTCTGACATCAGAGGGATTCAAGATTTAACAGGAAATAAGAGAGAGGAACACACATCATTTACTTTCATTCATTACACATAGTCCATTGAGTTTTACTTTGATCTTAAAATTCAAGTAATCAAGAGGATTAAGCCCAAGCAGATGTTTGTCCAAATGTTTTTTTCAGATGTTTTATCCAAACCAAAAGACTATAAACAAGACTGATTAAGCTTTGATCAAAGTAAATTCTCTCAGTATAAGTAGCCCAGAAATCATCACGTTGCCCACCTTCTAGTGTTCCCGAATATATGTGGAAGAGGTCAGCTGATGTGGAACCATTCTCCAAGACCGTCTTGAAACTTTCAGAAAACCCTGCTGAACTGCGTTTCAAACGCAGACGAAAGGTTCTGAAAAAATATATTTTTTACAGATGTGGTCAAAGCTTTGTAGTGAAGTGGAAGGTATGAAGACTTATCCATAGAACGCAACTATGGATAACTTAGGACAGTCATGTTTGTAATTTATTACAGGAATAATAGTGTGTTCAGATGCTGTAAAAATATTATATAAAAAATATTGTCCATGCATATGGTGAAAGAGGGCTGTGAACATATAACCACTGATGAAGAAACCTACCTGTGGAAAGCAGTAAAGTCTAGCTTCAGTGTGTGTTCCTGATGTTGTGTGGCTCTCCTGGCTCTCAGGTGCCTCTTGTGCAGATCCTCCTTGTCGTATGACAAGCCCTCATAATGCTTTATAAATGGACTGATGCCATTTACTGCACATGGCGAAAAGAAAGACACTCCAGTTACTTCATAAAGCAGGGATACTCACTCACTCCTGTTCCCTCAGTAAACGATAGTGCAACACCTCACATTGTAAAATCAGCCTTTATGCTCATTATAATAAACTTTTATCTTAATCAATGATCTCTTTACAATTCAACATAGAACAATTGACAGAAACATGATTAGTCCTATTCTCTCATTTTTCTTTTCGGGGGGGGGGGGGGGGGGGGGGGGGGGAATTTGGGAATTTGCCTTGCCTTGGGCAGCACATAAAAACATTTTAAAAAGTCATTAAAAAAAGATTAAGTACATAATTAAGGCATCAAATGTTTACATGTATGGATTTCAATAGGGATGATGGCAGGATTAGGTTAGTGAGAGATTTTAGACTTTGACTTGTTCATTCTTATATTTATTTATTCTTTTTTTCTTGAAAAATCTCATTATTATGAGCCCGGAAATAATTGTAAAAAAGAGTCAAATTAAAAAAATTAAAAATTTGACGAGGGTAGTAGGACAGTCATTTGGAAAATCAATTGGGAAAATATGATCTAATACTGGATAAAAAGATATGATTTCTTTCAATATTAAATATGAATCACCCAAATCACACTTGATTCTGACGTTTCATACAGTAAATGTGACAGCTTTATTGAACTGGCAATGTATCTGCTATTTTGAGAGGAAAAAAACATCTTGAAAAGTAAATATTCAGACTGAGGTGTGCACATCCATGTCCACGATTAGTATATTGCTCAATTAAAACTAGTAGCTCTTTTCAAATTCAAATTCAAATAACTTTTATTTATCCGTTAGGAACTTCATTTGTGTAAAAGAGCATCAGTGCGCATACAGCTAGACACAAAAACAACAGCAGAAACACACACATACAAGTGGCTCTATTAAAAGCATGATAAATAGGTCATAAATAATTGTTATGAGCGGTTAAATGAGTGGTCTTAAAAATAAATAAGAAATAGATCATTTGTTCATGAGCCTGATGGATAAGGGAGCAAAGCTTGACATGGCTCGATTAGTCCGGAAAAGTGAGAGATCTGTATCTGTGGCCTGAGGGGAGACGGTTGTAGAGATGGCAGAGTGAGTGTGTGCTGTCTGAGGCGTTGTGTTTCTGTTCTTTTGAACATGAATGTTTCTGACTACGGCATCAGAGAAGACAAACACAGCTTTAATATAAAACGTAATACCTGTGAATCATACTCTTGCCATTACCAGACTAAATTGTGTGATCTGTCACCTGCTGAAGGTCGATTGTGAAAGTGCTGGAGAAGCTTATGCTTTCATATAGGGGTTTTTACCCATGGTTGACCCTCCTAGGTGAATCACACTTTCCTAAACAATGAACAAATGGGTGTACCATCTAATTACAAATAAATAATCCAAATGTTATGCCTAATAAGCGTGGTTTGCAAGAGGGCGCCTATTTGCAGCATTCCTGAGAGGGCAGGTTGAAACATGTTTGAGGCCAGAAGAGGCCAGTTCACCACAGCAAACACAAGCTGCCCATTTATACACCCACGTACACCCAGACAGAGTGACAAACACACAAAAACATGCTCACGCACACACACACACACACACACACACACACACACACACACACACACACACACACACACACACACACACAAACACCCACACACAAATCTGTAATCTGCATATTCCACCACCACACTACCTGTAATCCGTTCCCGGCAGTCGACCAACAACAGCAGCAGCCAGTAGTGTTGAACGCCCATGGTCTTTCTTTGTTGTTGTTGTTTCCTTGCCTTTCACACTGTTTTCTTTCTCCTTCTTTGCTCACACCCGTCTCTCTTCTTCATGCTTTTTTGAATTTCTCCTCTCTCTTCAGCAGAATCGTACCTGTGGTCGTTTCACACAGGAATGTGACTCATTTGGAAGTTCAAGCCAGGACTGAGCATGACGATATGAACACTGACACAGCAGAGAGGCATATTCAGACTTGTTTGCTTGCTTATAATGAGACATATCAGAGCTTTGAAGTAGAGTTACGGAAAGATGAAGTATTGAAATGCAGTATGATCTGAACATTGAAGCTGTTATAACTCTTTTGTGAGTAACCCTGAATATAGACAGTATCCAAAATTCTTCATCCACTTTTAAAATAATAAACAATATAAAATAATACATTACAATTCTCCAATTTAGCACTATGAATGACTAACACATTTTATAGTGATATTTGCTTGGATATTTCAGTGGACAAAAAAAGAACTGATAGACATTTCCGTAGAGCCATGCAGCTATTGTAACACTGACAATACACCGACATAACATGAATTAAATTTAGATTAAACAATAGTTATAGAAAAAACACACAGCGGAGATGAGATTAGTAACCTACAATCCTTGGTTTCATATGCCATTAAGTCTGTCATCAGTCACATTCTCTCAGGAAAAAATAAATGTTAGGTGGTAGGGAAAATGGATGGTGAAAAAACTGTACAAACGATGCAGAAAAATTAAAGGAGTCCAGATAAAGAAAGCGAAAGAGCTGAAGAGGTATAGTGATAATAACTAAACAAGACTAAACGTTAACTCAAAGGAGAATGCTCAGGGACTGGAGGGGGTTCAAAACCAACATTCAGTTTGCATTCTCACAAGAAAAAAAAAAGACAACTCCCATACCTCTGATACTTCTTTTATTTTCAAAGCACTTTCAGTGGAGTCTCTATCTTAAATCAGGATTCTTATGGTGTCTTATTGCTTTGTCAGTTTTTAGGTTCTGAGGAAAAAGAAAAGCATATTGTTGGTTACTAATAATAATAATACTACGGAATTGCTTAAGGGAGTGAAAACTTGAAAGTGTCTTTTTTTCCATTTTAACTGACAAAAGTGCGTCATTGTTCATAAATGCAAAATTTTGAACTTTGATTATCTTACTGTCCTACGCGTCCTCCCACAGTCTTATTTAAGACTCTCGTCTAGTAGAGAAGTGCTAAAACTGTTCTAAATACGAGAAGGAAGTAATCATTTTTCTGACCTTCACCAGGTCAGAGGTATTTTGTGAGCTCATTCTTTAATAAGGGAAACAGATTTCAGTAATTTAAGGAACAAAAACCTCCATAAAGTAAATCTGACATGGGACCCTATGCTACCTCTTTAAGGTTCATCTTCATGAATTAAAGCAACAAGTTTGCAATAGGTTGCTGGACATTAAATCATATGAAGGATTTTTCCCAATCTACCAACTTCAATCAGGAGAGACAAGTAAATTAATCAATGATGTATATTTATTTAAAATATGTGATATTTAATTATTGTCAGAGAATCTTTGGCGCTTGAACTCTACAGGGAGATAGGGCCATCGAAGATGTCTGCCATGAGCAGCAGCAAGATTTATTTCCCCGGTGGAGTCCAGATAATGGTGGTGGAGGCGTTAGCTGATGTTGACGTCTAGGCTGAAGGGATGAAGAGGCTGACCAAACTGCGAGGACTGGGGTTGACCAGATAATCACTGATGACATGATCAGAGGCTGATGGGATGAAGAGGGCGATGAAACTGTGATGGGTTGATGATGAATGAACTGGTGGAAGAGAAAACCATATTTAAAAAAGATGGCAGGAATATGATGAGGGAGCTGGAGCAGTGCAATTGGATAGATGTGACTAGTTGGTGTCAACGGGCTGATGATTACTAGAAAATGAGAGAGCATGTGTGGAGGAGTGCTCGTGACATACTGTAGTATGATAATGAACACTAAAACCAGCATGCAGAATATAGTCGAAAACCTGCCAATAGTATCGCTACAGCAAATCTTTGCTCAACTGGAGCCCATTTACTCCTTGAACTGCACTATAGACGCCTCTAAACAATGATCTAAATCATAAATAACTTTAAAATATTGTCTCAGTTGGAAAGTTTAATCCTACTGTTGATGCCAAGCTAAGAGACTTTGCAGAGATCTTCCAGACAAATGCATATTATGGGTTTAAGAACGCCAATGTCTTTCTCTTGAATATGTTTCCTGAAAGTGATCAAAGTCTTGTCTCAGAGCTCATACTTGAGGACTATTTACTGCTTGTAAATCAAGTATAAAACATTTATATACATAATACATGTTTACTCTACAATTGTATGATAAAAGCCTTAATAAGTCTTCAACTCCAACACTTTATCTTTTTCTGGGCGCTCTGATGTTTGGGGAAGTTTGAGGGTTTTTGGGCCTTGATCCAGATGCATAAGACCTGCCTGTTGTCAGATGATGCTATAACCTCCTCATTTATAGTTTTTTGTTTGTGGCTGGGTCACACATCGAGCTGTATAAACCTATAGTTGTCTAACTAGAGAAGCTTCAGACAGGCTTTTGAGCTTTGACATTACTCCAGACAACACTAGACACCACTAACTTACTCCAACAGATCAATGTTTTACAGACTGCTTTAGGGCTTTAAGCCCCACTGGGTTTTTAATCACCCACTGACCATCTTCCCATGACACCTCCATGCTTCACACCGATTGGCCAGTGAGGGATCAGCCGTATCCTTGCAATGACATCACAGCACATTTACAACAGACACCCACACATACAAATGCACACACACATTTCCATATGGAGTGTGTCAACTGTACTCCCAGTCCAAGGATGTGTAACTTTACACCCTCATTTCTCAGGTTGTGAGTCCCACCGTGCAAAGTTTTAACACATTTGTATTGATTTTTTTTGCAGCATTTAGAGTTTTTGAGAGGTTTTGTATGTGGACCCATTATTAAGATGACACAACTAAAACATTTATACTGTCAACGAAGAAGCATTGATAACCTGCACTACTTACTTCCTTGTACCCTTAAGTAACCTCCAGTAATGATTAATCACAGTAGTGGGAAGTCAACAGGGGAGATCATTAAGAAGTGGTGCTTGTTTCCAGTGTTTCCTAAATAATTACATGTTGTTTCTGGCTATGAATGCAAACTCTTACATGCATGCTAGCAAATAAAAAAAATAAAAAAAAAGATTCATAAGCGTAACTGTAAATGATCCTGCCAATTCTGGGAAAGAGTCCATATAGAAACTTTGTTCGGCACTCAATCTTAATGTTAATTTCTCCTTGCAGGGTTTTGCAGGATAACAAACTTTCATGAGGGTTACTCTGCTTGACCGAAATGTTTAATGGGTTTTCAACTTTGAGTCTAATTCAAACCAACATACACATGACATTCAATCTGACCCTAGAAATGTCTTGTATTCAGCGCCAGACAAAGGATCATGGGATAATTAGAGTGACTGTAGGCTCATAAAAGGTTTCTTTGGTTCTCTGGGGGTTCATAGGCTATGGGAATTATCAAATCACAGCATTCTGCTGACATAGCAAACCCTCTCAGAGACCTGACCCACTTCACAAAGGTCCAGGGCTTTCCCTTTCTTCACAATATCGAGTCTGTGTCGGACTCCATAATGAGAGCATTGTACTCAAGGTGTTGACATAGATCAAAGCTGAACTGTAGCTGTCATCCATCTCTGTCACTTTATGGACAGAGATGATCTGAGGACTTAGCCTGGACTCTAATATTACCAGAAGACCAACTGGATGCTTTCTTCGTGTTAAGGAGATTGATTCAAACAAATACACTGAAGCACTGGCAAACCTTTTTCACTTATTGCATATTACTTGACCAAACACAATTCTTTAGCAATTTTGTGTGTGCAAAAGATGCAAGTGCATGACTACAATGTCATTAGGAAGCAATCAAGTGATGAAAGGGCAAGTTTTTTCACATTTGTTAAAGTACAGGTGAAATGTGTCATTCGGGAGATGTCAGGACGGCGGCTGCTGAAGTTTCAGGGATGAAGAGTCAGTCGACTTGCTATGCAATGCTTCCCCCTAGAGAAAGCTTTTGAAAATGATTCATAAAGAACATTAAGTTACATGTGGTTTTATTCATTCATTTATTTTGACATGCTGTTTTAAATGTCAATCTTGTAATTAAAGAAAATTATAATAATTTAATGTCTTTGTTTCAATATTTTAAAGATATATAACTAAATGACAGCCACACTTTCTTTAACCACTATAAACTATTTTATTTTCCAGGAGAAGCTGGATAAGGATAAGCAACAAAGTCAGATCAAATTGAAACAGTGAAAACTGGTGACTAAAGAGACACAACATTGACTGCACATATCTCCCTGTTATAATATTTGTGTATGGATATTCTGTTTGCCTCTCAAATACTGTGACATAATCTATAATCTCTCAATATCTTAATAAATTTAGAAGACTTACAGATGTGATATTTTTAGGCCAAGCTCCAACCTCGATCCAGTAAAGATCATGCCATGTTGGAACAAGGTCAGGATGTTTGCAGCTACCCAAAACAAGAAGACAAGACAGGTCAACAGACAGAAGATTACAGAACAACTTCAGGGACAATCAGCAGAGATAGAAAAGAACAGTCTACTAACAACTGATAAACTCAGTGTGGAATGACTGAAGGAAAAACAGTACACTTTTATGAATACACAATCATTAACCTTGACATATTTAAAGTATCCTGCGTAGTCAGTGTCTTGATGAACGATTTGACCAAATACTACAATCTCAGAAAAAAACAAATGACAGTGTCTCCAAACACAGATTGTTTAAAATCATTCCAGTGCTCCGACATAAAATAAAAAGTATATTAAAGAAAGTTAGTACAAGTAAGAAATGTACATACAATACCAGATATGGCAGTGGATGGAGTATGAAATTTGGAGAGGGAGTGGGGAAGCCTGCGTGTAGGACTATAGCCTCCGCACATGGGGCGCGACATAATGGCCATGCCATCAGCACTCCCACCAGTTTAGTTTTAAACAAAATTATTAATAGCATTATAGTGCTTATAATTCTGTCGTATGTATTCTTAAATGGTTTGTCAATTAACTTAAGTACATAACACTGTTACAAAATTATATCCAATTGATATGCAAATCTAGCTAGGAAAAAAGCTGGCTTTAGACACAAAAGTATACTAAAAAAAATAATATATGCAGCTGTCTTCATAGAGTCTTCTGATAAAAGTAAAAGCTGAAAAAGACATTGATCACATAGCTGTGGTAGTGACATGTCAATGGCAGGGTTGCCACACCCCCCAAAAAGCATACCCTGATTTATCTCTATCAAGTGAGACCAAAACAGCATGATTTTTTACTAAATGAATGTAATGTTTCAATGAATATAATGTTTCAACAAGGGCTTTAATCTAAACCATTATATGATTTGTCATAGCAGGAAATGCACAATGTTAGTGAAGTGTCAATTCTGATGTCCCAGTACGGACAAAGTGAGCAAAATTAAAACAATTGTATACTTTTCACCTGCGTTTATTAAGTGCAACATGTCAAAGAGTCGTTTATAAAAGAAGGCTTATCAAGCTTCATGCTCTCTACTGTGTGAAATACTGATGACCTCTCTGATACATTTTGTCATTTTTCCTCATATTTTCTATAGTAATTACTTTGTAACTGTTATACCGTGTGTCTGTTAAACTTTGTATAACTGCATCAAGGTTTTGGTCAGAATTTAAGTTGTCACACTTTCAGACAAGGTTGATGCTGTTTCCATTTAAGTGGATTCAATATAACTATACAAGACTTGAAATTAAACCACACTAAGAAAAAAGAAGCAGAACCTGGTTGGTGTTCTACTACTTGACAACTGTGATACTCTGCAAGCCCAGAAGAGGGAGCCTCACACACACATCAATTATTTTAGTGAGCAAGCAGGGAGGAAGGGAGGGTGAAAGGGACACTTAGCAAAAAAGGCTACTTATCTTTTACTTTATATTGAATTAGCAACATGCTGCACATTATGTGGGCTGTTGAGACCAGAAAAGAGCGTTCAACTGTTTAACCATCTGTATCACTGCGCCGAAGGGGTTTACAGGTGAGTCTCAGCAGAAGTAGACCCAGAAAAAGTTTGCACAAAAGTTCAAACTATAAAAGTTATTTTTCATGTGTTTGAGTTTCTCTTGTGTGGGCGTGCATGCCTGTGAGTGCGTGCATGCCTGTGTGTGTGTGTGTGCATGCCTGTGTGTGCGTGTCTGTGTCCTCACTTCTAAAAAATACCCCCTCCTATTAGTCTCTAAATGAATCCATATGGTGACCTGTGAACAAGGCCAAAAGATACAGAGCCTTTCTTTTACCTTACACTCACACTCTCTCACACTCACACACACACGCACACGCACACACACGCACGCACGCGCGCGCGCACACACACACACACACACACACACACACACACACACACTGGTCAGCAGTGCCACCAAGCATTTTATTCATGTGCAAATGTTATGTTGTTTTGTATCATTGATTGCTTTCACATTGATGAAGATCATAGTGGCAAGATTTATAAGACAATGTACTCTGACTTTGGTATGTGACACAAACTAGTGAAAAAATTGCACGAGTATGATAATTAGTCTTGGAGATGTATGTAGGAACAGTGGGTGTGATTTCACAGTAGTTAAGTTGAGAGTGAAACAAGCATTTTACAAAAGAAGTAAGGGAAGTTAGGTTTTAAGAAAATAGGAGGGAGAGAACATTTGAGGACAGATTGGTGTCCAGGTAGCCACAACACAGGAAGAGCAAGCAGCCAGCGGTCACAAAATGGCCCATGCAGCCCTGCAGAGGAAGGCTGACCCAGTCTGTGTTTGGGGGAGCTCATTTAACATTAGATGTAATGTGAGCAGCCAGTGGAAGGAGCCCAGTATGGGGGTGGGATACAAGAATTTAAGGGAGTTCTCTGGATCCCTCCCAAATCAGACCAGTGATGACATGTATAGCCGCATGTCATCACTCAACCGCTGGCTGTTGAGGTGGTGTCCAGCAAACGATGTGGGCTTCATAGATAACTGGCAATCTTTTTGGGCAAAACCTGGTCTGCTAGCTAGAGACGGCATCCATCCCACTTTGGACGGTGCAGCTCTATTATCTAGAAACATAGAAGAGGTTATTAGTCCTAAACCTTGACAACAACACAAAGTTCAGACCAGGAGGCAGAGCTGCAGTCTTACACGCTTCTCTTCGCCTCCCTTAGCTCTGTCTCCCAGTCACTATAGCTGTAACTCTAAATCTAACTGTAATTATACTTATACTATAGGTACTGTGTAACCCTAACCCAGACCCGTTTTTATAAGTTATAAAAACATTTTTAAAAAAGGCATAAATCGTCAAATCTCATTAGAATTAAAACTACGAATCAATTTTGCAAAAAAAATCAGAAAATTCACTGCAGACTTTTAAACATTAGGTCCTTAGCATCCAAATCTCTTTTAGTGAATGATCTGATATCAGATCAGCATATTGATTTACTTTGTTTAACTGAAACCTGGCTGTGTCGAGATGAATATGTTAGTTTAAATGAATCCACTCCTCCCAGTCATTTTGTACTCATATACCTCGAGACACTGGACGAGGTGGTGGAGTAGCAGCTATTTTTAATTCTAGTCTTTTAGTTAACCCTCAACCAAAGCTCATTTTTTCTTCTTTTGAAAGGTCAGCTGGATCAGTTTGTTGATAGTGCCGTGGATTCACTGAGAGTTACTCTTGATTCGATTGCTCCCCTAAAACAGAAGGTTATCAAACGGCAGAGAATAGCTCCATGGTTCAACTCAGAAACCCGTACTCTAAAACAAATGTCGTGAAATTTTGAAAGAATATGGCGCTCTACCAAAAGGGTAGAATCTCGTTTATTCTGGCAGGATAGTCATAATAAATATATGAAGGCTCTACGTCACGCTCGAGCTGCCTATTACTCCTCTCTAATCGAGGAAAACAAAAGCAATCCTAGATACCTTTTCAGCACTGTAGCCAGGCTGACAGAGAGTCATAGCTCCATTGAGCCTTGTATTCCTCTAGCCCTCAGCAGTAATGACTTCATGAGCTTTTTTAACAACAAAATTCTAGACATCAGAGACAAAATTAGTAACCTCCTGCCCTTGCCTGGTGCAGATACGTCTGATATGGCAGAAACAGTTCCAGGACTTGATATTAACCTTGACTGTTTTTCACCAAGCGACCTTTCAGAACTAAATTCAATTATTTCTGCGTCCAAACTGTCAACCTGTCTAGGTTTAAGGAAGTCTTTCCCATAGTTAGCAACTCTATATTAGATATGATCAATATGTCTTTACTGGCAGGCTATGTACCACAGTCATTTAAAGTAGCGGTAATCAAACCTCTACTTAAAAAGCCTACTCTAGATTCAGGAACTCTAGCTAACTATAGGCCTATATCCAACCTTCCTTTTATTTCAAAGATCCTGGAGAAAGTGGTAGCTAATCAGCTGTGTGACTTTCTCCATGACAACAGTTTATTTGAGGAGTTTCAGTCAGGGTTTAGAGTCCACCATAGCACTGAGACTGCACTAGTTAAAGTTACAAACGATCTACTTCTAGCTTCAGACAGGGGACTTCTCTCTGTGCTTGTCTTGTTAGATCTTAGTGCTGCTTTTGACACCATTGACCATCAGATCCTATTATACAGACTAGAACAATTACTTGGAATTACAGGGACTGCTTTAAGTTGGTTTGAATCCTACTTATCAGACCGATCTCAGTTTGTACATGTTAATGATAAGTCCTTTATGCACACCAAATTTAGCCATGGAGTGCCACAAGGTTCATTGCTTGGACCGATTCTCTTTACATTATATATGCTTCCTTTGGGAAATATTATGAGGAAACACTCCATACAGTTTCATTGTTATGCAGATGATACTCAGCTTTATGTATCAATGAAGCCCGATGGCACCAGTCAGTTATGTAAGCTAGAAACGTGCCTTAAGGACGTTAGGACCTGGATGACCAGAAATTTACACATGTTATTTGACGTTGAAGTTATTGTGCTAGGCCCTAAAAACCTCAGAGAGACTTTTTCTAATGATATGACTGTCCTTAATGACATCAGCCTGGCATCTAGCACCACTGTTAGGAATCTAGGAGTTCTATTTGATCAAGATATGTCCTTTAACTCTCACATCAGGCAAATTTCAAGAACAGCCTATTTTCCTCTTCGTAATATATCTAAGATCAGGAAAAATGATGCAGAAGAACTAGTTAATGCATTTGTTACCTCCAGGTTGGATTATTGTAACTCTCTTTTGTCAGGGTGCTCTGGTAAGTCTCTAAAGACTCTTCAACTAGTCCAGAACACTGCAGCTCGTGTACTGACTAGAACTAGGGAAAGGGACCACATTACTCCTGTGTTGGCTTCTCTGCACTGGCTCCCTATACAGTCTAGAATAGAATTCAAGATCCTTCTTCTCACTTACAAAGCTCTAAATGGCCAGGCACCATCTTATCTTACTACTAGTGCCGTACTGTCCCTCGAGAACATTACGGTCCCAGAATGCAGGCCTGCTAGTGGTACCTACAGTCTCTAAGTGTACTATGGGAGGTAAAGCCTTCAGTTATCAGGCTCCTCTCCTCTGGAATCATCTTCCAGACACAGTCTGTATTTTTAAGAATAGATAAATATAAATACTTTCGTTATGGTATAGGTGCGATAAGATAAACTTGATTTTTACAAGGGGGAAATTTGCCTTGGGCCCACAGCTCACACACAGCACACAGCTCTGTGCAACTTACAATAAACAAGCATAACACCATACAGGGCAACCATAAAAAAACACATTGAGTAATGCATAAAAACACAACAGTTAGAAAAACACAATAACTGTTAATAATAAAAGGCTGAAATAAATTAGAACAAGTTTAATCCAGTGAATGGACGATCAACAGGTGTCACATTTAGCTGTTAGCTTGTTCAACAGTATATGAAAAAGGTAAGAAGAAAAGAGAGTTTAAAAAAACGGCTCTTACACTTATACTATTATATATCTTGCTTATCCTAGAAAAGTTTCTGGTGTCAAAACACAGCAAGTAACTTAGAGTGCAAGTGAGTATAAGGATTATGACATTTATATTATGTGACCAGTGAGCATAGTGGTGCATGTAATGGACCTGTTTCAAACTATTTTCTGCTCATTGATATGGATTTACCTCTCATTTATATAAAAGGGTATACGTACATTCAAATATAGCATTGATTAAAGGCAAAAAAAACAGTCATTGTCTGACATATTCCTGCCGTCCTTTTACATCATGTCCTGCCTCATGAGACCCCCCTCCCATCCCAAAGTAAAAGTCTCCCGCTGTGAGGTGAAAACATGAACAAGCAAGTCAGGAAGATGTCAGGGGCGGCCTGCCCTGAAATTTTCATTTGTGAAACAGATATGGTGTCATAGTGCTTCTGTCCTGCTATCACCAGGCTCAGGAGTTCTACAATGTCTGTCAAGGAGGAGACATATACACACTCACACAAATGTAATAGCTTGTTCCAATCAATTCAATTCAAGATTAGATATGATTCCAATTTTGACAAAGACAGAAACTGATGCCCCTTGTATTTGAAAGTATTTGACTTTTTTATTGATTTTCCAAATGCATGAAACAATAGTAGCTGGGCTTCTGACCTGAAATCTGTGTATGAATTTTTGGAAACTTACACATAAAAACAATGCACTTTTGTCAGTTGAAGTGCAACGTTTTTTTACAAGAAGATTTCAATGTATCATGATCCACTTTAGACTTACTATATTGTGCAAAGCTAATGTTAGCATGTTAGCACTAAAAACAAAAGCACAGATGTGCCTGAAGTCAGAGGATCACAAAAGGTTACAGCTCATCCTCTGGAAATTATGAAAGTCTGTACTAAGTGTTTGGACAAATAATCACATATAGTTGTTGAGCTATTTCAGTCAGGACCACAGAACAACATTGCAATCTCTAGAGTCCTGCTGCTATAGCGCGGCTAAAAACACATCTCATCCCAACTCTGGAGCTAAAACTTGGCTTCCACCTTCATCTATGAAAAGGGCAACAGGACTGTCAGAGAGGTTGCTGAACAGGTCATGAGATATGTTTGGAAAACGCCTTGGCATCACACGTGAATCTTTATAAGTACACAAACATTTTCAAGTGACGCTGACAGCAGCTGCAAATAAATCAACAATACAATCATGCCATGTGCAGGCACACACCCATTTGCAGACAAACAATAATAACAGGGAAATTAAGGGAAGTTATTCATTTGCAAAGAACACAACATGCTCAAAAATAGTGCAATTCCCTTGGCAACACACATTTTCCCCCATAATGGCTAAGCTAAAGAATGCATCTCTTGTTTACATTTGCTTGAAATTGCAACTAATTTTCGCATGTGTAGGAAATGCAAGGGGTCTGTTTCCCATACTCCTCTCCTCTTGTTATGACTCAGACCATGGCATAAAGAAATAGTCATGACCAGAGCTAATGTGCACCCTCAGGCATAAATGCTCTGATAGTGAAATGTTATGAAAATGAGATTATAACTAACCACATGGCATTAAAATGGCTACACTCACAATGAGTAATTCATCTCCAAAGAGGAGAAAATACTGTGCATGGGAGACTTTCCTCCTTCCAGGTTTTTTTTCCCTTTATTAAAACTATTTAATTTAGTTCTGTTAAAGTTGTCATATAGAGTGTTTTCACACGCACACACTTCCTCCCTTCTTCCTTTTGCTCCCTCTATAGCTTTAAATGTGA
The DNA here is from genome assembly GCF_963584025.1 of Labrus mixtus. Lineage (NCBI taxonomy): Eukaryota > Metazoa > Chordata > Actinopteri > Labriformes > Labridae > Labrus > Labrus mixtus. The sequence continues at coordinate 18,491,752 of NC_083614.1, read as the reverse complement.
CTTTATCTTTGCTCTAATCCCTTGTGAGAAGAGTTTTGGGGAGTTTTTACCTTAAAAGGCCATGTGAAGTGGAGCACTGGTTTCCTGTGGGAGGGGCTTTTCTCTTTCTGACTCTGAAGCTGGAGGCCGGGCCATCCTCATCCTCTCTCACCCAACTGTACAAGTCACTCCCACTCACAAAAGACACACACATTTTTCCTTCCTTTTTTCACTCCCAGCAAAGTGGTGAAATCCAGCTAAAGCCAGATGTGTGTGTCTGAGTGTGTGTTTTGCTGACCTCCTTACCTAACAGGAGGTGAAAATACGGTCATGAAGTAAAACATGATAATGACAGAGATGAAAAGAAGAGACAGCAGGCAAGACAAGGGGAGAAAAGAAGAAAGGAAAGGGTGTCAGGAAATAATGTTTGGAATGAGACAGAAACAAAATGAGATGCTGGTAATCCAGTCAGTTAGTCAGATAGTAAGAGGGATATTGTCCTTATAAGGTCAGCGCAGGGACCCAGCTGCAAAGGTGAACAGCAGGCTGGAGCTCCAGCAGCTGGTGTGTCACCACCATGTCTGTGTGATGTCATAACTCTCACACACTGTACCCAGTCTGACTTTTATCTCTTGGCTCTTGTTTATGACTGTGAACCCAGCCAACTTTTCATAAGTGATAGTGCCTTCATCATGCCTGTCAGCCTGGCACAATTTCACACATTAAAGTTAAATTCAGAGCTACACCGTGAGATCGTCACGGCATCTTCTCAGGAATATTATATGGGAAGTTAAAAAGTTAATTGATATGAAGCTCCCAGTATAATTCTGACTCTATCGTTTGGAATCATGTCATTTTGGTACAAATGAATTAAATGGAATTCAGTAATATCCTGATGTATTGAGATTTAAAGAAAAATGTGAGTAAAAATGTAAATGAAAAATCAAATGTAGACGCATCTGTTTTTTAATACTATACCAAAGAGTTTGTTTAGTGCTTTTTTGGGGGGCATTTTTTTTTTAAATCCAGCGGTTGACCAAACAACTTTGACATGATGAAGACTTACTCGAATGTGCTAGAGCTTTCACCCCCCTTCTACATGGTCTGATTGGCCCATTGACTTGTCTTAACTGAATCAGTCGGATGCAAATACTTAAAGGGCCAGAACGAGTGTTATGCGACTTAAAATGGAAAATTTTCTTGTCACCTGCCACAATCAAAGATGTCTCCCTGTATCATGTATGTAGGTGTGTATGTGATGTGTTTGTGTTAACTTAAGGTCTTTATACACCTGATATCGGTAAAAAAAAACATTATTGGTAGCATTTTTAAGGTGAAATAGCTAAGAATTAATAAATGTGAATTGCGTAATTGCAATGTTAATGACATACTTGATACATGAACTGATGCAGTCTGACATATATAATATATACCACAGCTGGTGAGACATTTAGTCACTGAATGGATAATCCTGTTGTAATACAAAGACAACGCGCATACAATACTTTCAACCATTAAACGAAATATGATTAATGAATATTAATGAATAGTGTGCAAAAAAAAATCAAAAATACAAATAAACTAATTTCCTTATTGTTATTTGTGTAATCTTTTTTTATGTCCGTCTGTCTGTGTGTCTTCTGCTTCTTCACCTCAGGTTTCTGATTTGTTACTCCTCTAGAGCCTGAAATGTACACGGAGGAAGCTGTTAAATTAAATATTCACACATTCATTCATGGTGTATTTTACAAGAAAACTTCCATCAAAAGTAACCAAAACTAAATCTGTAGTATTTCAGAACTGGTTTAGTCCCCCGAGAAGGTAAATTTGTTCATGTGGCGTGCAACAGAGTCCATCACACTCCCTGATCTCACCACTTCACATGTGAGCAATCAGGTCCTTGTTTACACTCCCTGATCTAATTCTTAACATCCTAACCTGAACTTCAGGTTTCATTCCTCAGCTGGCTCGACAACAAAACTACATCAGCTCACTAACTTATCTTGTACTGAAAATATAGTTCCTCCTGTGCTTTGGACACTATTTAAAGAGGTGGTCAAATTAATTCGAACTAATCACAGGTCTCTCCTTTTGACGGAGATATTATTATTTAAATTGAACACAGCCTGATATTCATGAGGGGGTTCGGTCTGTTGAAGGTGTTCAAATGCACATTTTCTGATTGCAATGTTAAATGCAGACGAAGGAGTTAGAAGAGAAACGTTTGAGGTCATACTATGAAGCTGTATGTTCATATTTTTTTATCCCAGCTTCCCACATACCATCCATACTGTGCAGTTCATGCCTCGGAGCAAGTGAAGTTGAGACATGCAAACTAGCTTCTGATTGGTTTACTTTATCATGCAAACATGTTCTAAATGCCTGAAGAGGAGGCCTATGTGTCAGTGTGTATGTGAGTAAGTGCTTTGGGGGGGTTCAAGATTTCATTTCAGGCAGCACAGATTTTCGTCATACAGGAAACATGTTGTTCCGTCTGTAAAGCCAAAATGTTTCAGAGAAGGTGCTAGTCAGTGTGTGTGTGTGTGTGTGTCACCAGAATCCAGGTGGTGTCCTGTCTCGATGAGTCATGTTTCCAACTCAAGGCCATAAGAGTTCACACATGCACGCATACAAAGACAACCACCATAATGCAAAAAACAACAAAAAAACAGGACCCCTTACAGTTAAGCTTTGCATTTCAGACGACAGTAAATCACACATACTTTCATTTGCAAAATGTCTTCATGCTCAGTTTGTTTTTGTCCGCAGCATTTCTGTGGCTGAGCAGCAATAAGAGAAAGCATACTTGGAATATCAGGGGTGGATATTGCAAACACTAAATTACACTCTTGAATAACTAACTGAGAGGCTAGATGGAATAAGACAACTTTCATACAAGATGTGTGGGAGACTTACAGCTTCAAGCATTACAAATCAGAGAAGACTGCTTCTGGTTTGTGCAGTTTACTTCAAGGACAGAGGCAATGCTTTCAGTGGCAACAGATTCAACAGTTTATAAGATTCCTGAAGGGAAATAATCTTAAACCAGATCCCTATAATGCTATTAAAAACCATTATTTTAATGTACTTGCTGTAAACACAAATAGGTCACTTTACTTGTGTTCAGGTTGTGACCATGCTGTGATAAAGATAATAGATTTATAAATTGACTCACGCTTAACTATTGAACAACATGACTCATCTGTATTCACTGCCCTGATTGTTGTGGTTGTGGTCACCTGACACATCCTTGCCTCTGCACTGAGGAGTGAACGCCTAGTTAATCAGAAGTTATTTAATTTGAACAAGACTTGCCTGTGCAAGAGGACACAGGGAGGGAAGGTAAGGAAACCAAACTTCATTTTTAAAGTGTTTAATATGGAAAGTATGGCATGCTAACTTAAAACTAACAAAAGTAGCCCCTCTATGACTGCTTTACATTGCTCAGGAGACAAAGCTAATGCTAGCAGTTAAGTTGAAAGTTGGCAAGTCACCATGGTGCCAAGCTTTCTGTCTGGTTGATAGGACTGTGTTCCTAAAGGAGAATCACTTTTTGTTTTTTACAATCATCGATTTTAAACTGTGCATACAAGCACAAGCATCTGTAGCATTGGAGTGAAGTCGTTTAGTCCTTTGCAAAGCTACATGGTAAGAGAATGTTTGCTTGTTGGAAAGCATCTACAATAGGCCATGTGCTTCCATAAACGGAAGTTGTTTGTAATTGCCTATCACGTGTAGTTTGTTTCTCCTTTTTAAACAAGATTCATAATTAAAATTGGACCAGAAAATGTTGCTCTTGCGCATTTGTTCCCGATTGGCCTTCTCTCCTGTTCCAGAGGAGGAGGGAAAGTTTGGTTATGGATCAGTTTTGCAACTCCTCTAAATGGACACCACAGGCAGCTGTTGAAACCATCAGCGGCTTAAAACACCTCAAGTTGCACAAAGGGGTTCAGCAGGGGTTTTCTTTGCACTGTAGAGCTTAATGAAATAGGATTGAGAGGTTCCTTCATGATGTCAGAGATTTACCTGATCATGTCTTTTTTTCTAAACGCAAAGAGAGCCGATCATTGATTCAAAGTGTAATCCATGCTTTACATCTGTGGCAGTTAACACTTCAAAAATCCTGTCATATAATACCAACCAAGTGAATTTATTGTAGGTGTTTACTGCCTTACTGATAATAACACATTCCAAACCAAACAAGAGGAAGTGTGACCTACCAAAACAGATAAAAGGAAGACTAGTTGCCTAGAAAAAGAGGATCAACACACAACATGTGATTGGTTAGGTGTAAAGGAAGCTTTAGTCGGAAAGAGACACACTGGCTGAAACTACCTGTTGCATACATCAGCAGTATTTGCTTTAGGCCTTAAACGGCCCACACAGACTTTTGGTTTAACAACTATACGTGAAATGTTATTTATTCATAAATTTGTAATACTGGGCAAGTGTAGCTGCTCAGAAGCAAGAAGCTAACACACACACACACACACACGCACGCGCACACACACACACACACACACACACACACACACTCTGCCTCTAAGTTCTAACTGAGCCATGTACAGATTTACAGAATACTATTAATTATGTAGAATGGCCCTCAAAATCTAGTTTTTACATTGACATTACTAATGTTCACACTCACCTTCTGTAACCCACTAACTTATTTTCTAGCTTATCCAAACCAACTGAAAAAGCTAATGTTAACTTGCTAACGCATGATACCATGGAAGAGTGAGAAAAGTAATTGTTAAAAATAAAAGCAGGTACTTGATAAAAATGTTTAACAACAGTATCAACTGAAAAGATTTCTAAATCATTCTTATTTTTTACAAAAATGTACACCATGAACCTCAAATTCCAAAATGTTGTGCTGAAAGAGTTTGCTATAGCTTACACCTAATGATATATGATATTTCAATATGATATTTTGACACTCATTACAAATTGATAAAAAGGCAAAAAGTTATAGATATAGCCTAGATACTGTATAGCCATCTCTCTATGCGCATACTGGTCCATATTGTTCACATCATCTGATTCGTCTGGTTTCATCCCTCACTTATCAAACTCAAATATCCGGTACAAAATCAAATTTCAGAGGGTGTTTCACAACTTCTGTAACATCTTTGTTCCTCTATGTGATAATAACATTTGAAAGAAGCATAGATGAGCTCTTTGGATTACATCTCAGTCATAAAACCAAATCACAATGATGAGAGAGGCGCACAATTTGCAGAATGGGCGGGTTGTGTCATCACAAGCTCACAACTGAGTTATAAAAAACGATCTCTGAAAATATTACTCAGTTCAGTTAATCCATAGTTACATCTACTAGTCCAGAGCAGCTTGTTTGATGTTTTCCCTCCAGACCACATAATAGTTTCTGTTTGAATATTAGACTCCTTGACATAACAGCCGGTTTTGGCGGGGCAACATCTTTGGCTTTAGTGTTCAAATATTATGACAGCATGGTTACAGCATGGGAACTCTTTTTCTCTTCTTCTGTAGGCCTATCTGTCTTTATCTCTGCTTTGCATTATGCTATTTCCCTCCCTTCCACTTATACACACACACACACTCTTCAAGGTCTGAAGTGTGAGATGTTGTGTGCCAACATGTTTTCTTCATCCACTAACAGGAGGTTAAATGTGGAAACAGGACCTGCGCTTCTCTCTTTCTCTCTCCTGTTGAAGCTCTGTCTGGAAACAAAACAACCCAAATAAGGAGATCAGGCACGTTTGAAGAGTGTGTGAGTGGAGTGGAGAGGCCAGAGCTTGGATGAATGGTTTGATAGGGTGGAGTACGTGTCTGAGAGAGCGATAGCCAGGGAGTCAGGATGGACAGGACGCAGAGTGGTGAGTGAGAGAGAAATGGATGGAGAGGGAGGTGGAGGTGGGGGAGGGGGGGGGGGGGGGTGATCTGAGAGAGGAGGCAGGTTCTGTTGCAGTTTAAATAACTACCCATATAGGGCTCAATCCTGCATCCCTGTCCACAACTCTGTCTGTCTCCTTCCTGCTTTTTCTCCCTCTCTGCTTCTCTCTCTTTTTCTCTATTTCTCTGCAGCTTTGTTGGACTCCAGCTCTCTCCAGTGCTGCACATAAGACCTCAACATCTCAACATCACCTGGAGGCAAAACTTGCACTTTTTAAAGCTTCATTTTTAACATCTCAGAGAAGGAAATCCAACAAAGCAGCCACCATGGAAGCCATCAAGAAGAAGATGCAGATGCTGAAACTGGACAAGGAGAACGCCATCGACCGGGCGGAGCAGGCAGAGACAGACAAGAAGGCAGCAGAGGACAAATGCAAACAGGTGGGAATAAAGGGAGAAGGACAGGAAAAGATGGACGAAGTGAGGACGAAGACAGTTTTAGGAATTGCAAAAATCATAAAAAATCAAAGAGGCTGTTTTTGATCAGTTTCTGAAAACCTAATTCTATAAAAAAAGTTATAGAGAAGAAAACTGGCAGACACAAAAGGAACAATTTGGTAGTCAGGGTAAGTGTTAACTGTTTGGTTTATGAGCTGCAATTGGAGCACAAAGCATAGTTGTAAAAAATGTTGCTGCTTGAAAGAAATCCAAACCCAACACAAGGCATACTTAAAGTTTCCTTAAAGGCTTATTTCCCTAAGCTAATCACAACATTGATATACATACCAGACATACCTCGAAAGGAAAAGCCTGTAAACACTTTTCACATGTATTTATACTTCATTCCTCACAGCTAATTGACTGCTTTACCTCAATCATTTGAAGTTTTTTTTTTGGAGATCAGTCGCAGCATATTTAACAAATGTTTGTCATGTTATGAGAAGGAGCCAACAGATACAGCCAGCACTCCTTAAAAGGTTTGGTAAAGTCTACAACAAGCTCTTGAAACTTTAAAGTCTGCATTTTGTGCTACATTTTCACAAAATTACTTAAGTTCAAACCAAAATGTACCTACTTATAGGAGGCGCCAACCTCTGGTTACCACAGTTGACTTTGTGCAAAACTTCGAACAACAAAACATCAGAAACTAAATGACTGAAACAAAAAGCGCTACAAGAAAACTGCACTACCCGTGATTACAGTAAGGCAAAAAGAAAGCTTTAACAGGTATAGATGCCGTTGTGGCTTTGGCCACATTAGCCGATGAGACCACCCAGGACCAGCATTTGGTCTTAAAGAGAATAAAAGTAGTCTCATCCCTTCTTTCAGTACACGTTTGAAGAGAGTTAATGGAGTATCTGTCTGACATAAAGCCTTTTTGGCAGGTGAATTTTGCAAAAGAGGCGACACACCCACATAATAAGGATGCAAATGGATACTGCACAGACACACACACATTACGCTCATGTTCATAGGCGTATGTGTGTTCTCACTGATAATTGTTGTATTTTTAGACACCAGGAGAGAATGACAGAGTGGAATTCAGAAGGATTATCAGAAGTACTTCATGGGCTCAGGGAACACTGATTAGGGGGAACACTTAACCCTGTGCATTAGTGTGTGTGTGTTGGTACATGAGAGAGCAAGAGAGAGAGGGAAGATAAGGCTCTGCATACCAGGATTCATGTCATGACAGACTGATTCCAAACCATTACCATTTAAATTTTATGAAACATCATGAACACAACTTGGATCCTTGATCAGCTACCGAGCTTTATCACTAGTCTGAAAGTAAACACTAAATGATGACCACATCAGACTGAATCAAATACACAAAAATAGGCAGTTCCATTTGTTAGTTTTGGTTTAATTGGAAAAGTTATTTTAAAGGTTTTTTTTTAGGTTTTCATTCTTTAAACTTTGTCAGATTGAGATGTGCCCATCCAACACAGAACTTGCCAAGAAAATATTACTTTAAACAGTTATGAAACTACAGTGGAACAAATAGAATACAATAGGAATGAATAGAAATATATTTGAATGGAAAGGAACAGTAACAGACCAAAATAGAACAGAAAAGAATGGAATAGATCCAGAGTGGAAGGGATAGCTTAGAATTGTAGAACTAAATAGATTGAAACCAAATAAAATGGAAAAGCACAGCACAGAGTAGCCGTGAAAAACAAATAATGGAACAGAACTGGAGGAAATAATACAGAACATTGTGATCTAAAATAGAATAGAATTCAATATAAAATACAATATAACATAATAATACTGTGGAATAAAATACATTTTAGTCCCTCATAAACATGTAGTTAGCAAGTATAGCTGTGGACAAAATGTTTAAATGCCCAACTGAGGCAAAGGATTGGGTAAAAAGTGAAGAGCATAAAAGACTGTGGTTGTTAACACAGTGGCCAGGGTCTGTGTATTGACCTGGACTTACAATGTCTCCTGTTGTAGATGGAGGAGGAACTGTTGGACCTCCAAAAGAAGATGAAGCAGACGGAGGATGAACTGGACAAATTCTCTGAGGGCCTGAAAGACACTCAGGAGAAACTGGAACTGTCTGAGAAGAAATCTGCAGATGTAAGTAAAAAGTCACACACCCTGTTACGGTTCATGTTGAACACACAACCCCTGGGTCAATGGAGTCTCACTTCATTTGACTGAAACATGAAATGAAACTGACAGTACAGCCATACCTAAACAGCATTGAAGCCTATAAGTAAAGCCCCCTGCTCTTGTCCTTATTTCTTGATTTTGCACTGACACTGCTGAAAACTAGAGGCCATCATTCCACAGTTGGATGGTTTCTAAGCCTGCACCAGCTGTGGGTTTACTTTGATTATCAGTGATGGTTTAGAGCACTTCAGAGACTGTTACATTCCTGTGAAACCACTCTTGAAAGATGAACACATGTATAAACAGTAACCGCCATTGGGCGCGCGCACACACACGCACGCACGCACGCACGCACACACACACACACACACACACAGCAGAGGTCAACAGACAAGCTGCACGGTTGTGCCTCTTCATTCCAGTAAATTAGCTTTAGCTTAGTTAGCTTTAAGGGATCATGACATCTCTAATACTGCACATTACGAGTACAATTTCTGTGGTAACACGCTCATTTTACATTAATGCATCAGTAGTTATATTACAATTTGTTTTATTTCACAATTGTCTATTGTATTTTCCACATAACATACATAGACATACACATCATTCCTTTACTATAAAAGGGACACATGGAGATGCCAGATACACCAACACATAGAATATTATAGAAACGTAAAGTTATTACCTGTAGTTGTACTTGTACTACTACTGTATTTAAATAATATTGTATTTGTGTCTTTAAATATATTATGTTTCAGCAACATAAGTTCAGTTATTTCAAATAAAACAATAAATAATTCAGCAATATAATACAAACGGGGCACCGCTTAGTAGTCAGTGTGTGCACCCTGTGTACACAGGTTGGAGTCCTCAAAGGCAGGCGGCCCGGGTTCAAGTCCGGCCTGTGGCTCCTTTTTGCAAGTCATTCCCCACTCTCTCTCCCTGGTTTCTTTTCATCTTTTGTACACTAAAGGTTAATTACATTTCTATTTATTTTATTTATAATTCCAGAAGCATTATATCTATTTAGCTGAGCCAGAGGTATTTTCTTTGTAACTCTGTGCTTTCTTCTTTGTCAAATCCTGACACCTATATTGCCCAAAATGCAACTCTAAAGTTGAAAGGTCAGTTGGAGATTGGTGGATGTTATAGTGTAGCTTCTATTTGAGCTGCTTTAGCCTCAAACAGAGTTGAGGAGCTGGCTCCAGAGGTCTGTTAGCCCCCCTTTTTCTACATCCACAACCACAGACTTTTCATTGTCTAAATTAGTTTCTCCACAAGGACAGTTACTTAAGTGACATCACTTGAGACAATTTATCAGACTCAACACAGCTCCAATGACTGTATTATTATTACTTTTACACAGTCAAATGTATCTTCACTTATGGTTGTGTCCTCTAAATTTAACCCAACCAAGTCAGCAGTTTGTGGGGAAATCTGTGTACAGAAATAACTCATTTCAGTAAATGTGGTGTAACATTTGAAAAGTCAGTCTTCCATCAGATAATGAACTACAATCACAGGAAGGATAATATTGAAGATAGTGCGCAAAACCATAAACCACAGCCCTGTATATCTGTCAGTCGTTGGTCCTACAGCTTTGGTGTGTTAAGTCTCGTTTGTGTGTGTGTGTGTGTGTGTGTGTGTGTGTAAGACAGAGAGAGAGAGAGGCAACCAAGTCCTTCTTAGGGAGCCAATTATGTCAAGATAAGGCTTAAATACCGATCATGCCAGTTAAGCAGTGAAATGCCACTGAAGTAACAAGAATCCAGAAAGCCATTCCACAAAGGTTACTGAGCAAACCAAGCAGGAAGAAGCGTCATGAAAACATAAAACTCGCCCTGCAGCTTCCACAGAGATGTTGTATTGTTTGAGCCTTGTGGAGGATATCCCAGGGAAATGCAATGTTGTACAACACACAAAGAGGAGGGAAGTGTCTGACATACAGACGATGAGACACGCTGGATTATCCTGACACTGTGACTAAATAAACTATGAGAATTGTGCTGAGAACTTTCACATGTGAAGTGGGTCAAGTATTTTATTTCATCTTTATTTAACAAGGCAGGTCATTAAGAACAAATTATTATTTACAAAGACGGCCTGGCAAAAGACAAAAGCCTTTTGAGGGGTGGGGGCTGAAAAGAAATGTCAATGACAGCACAGTTAAAAGATAGCAGCGTACAACATAGCCATCTGCAGTCCAAACAGTCACAATAAAAAGTTAAAAGAACAAGTATGCCCCTTGAAAAAGTAAAACTTTAGCAAGGCTGTAGCCAAAATTTAAACTGGGGCTGTAAACTTGTTTTTTTTTTCCCCGACCTCTTTTGATTAAAGCTCTTGTGAGGAACTATTGTCTTGAGTTGATTTTAGCGCCCACTGTGGAAATAGCAGTATCTCTTACCACTTGCTGATCTCATTCTGTAAATTCATAAGTAGCGTTTTCTGATGAAAAAAACAAATTTTGCTCTCTTTTAAAAGTCAACCATGTTACTCACTATGAATCTTTGCCGTGAAAATGTCAACAAAAGCTAATTTTGCAGCATCCTGTAACTTCCTTTGTACGAAACTTACCCCACGGCAGCTGTTTGAAGCATTAATAACGACTGAATTGAATGTATGAATCTCATTGATGATGGTATTGTTTTCTTCTTTTGGTAATAAAGAGGCATCAGAATCAATTTCAGTATGTTTCATGAACAACTAAAAACTCCTCACAGGAGCCTTAACGACAACTAAAAGATTAGACAACAACACAAGAAAAACAACATGATTTCTTTATTTAACTTCATCTCAGTAAATCCTTTGAATATACTTAAACTTTGCATTAAAATGTTGTATGGCACCTAACCTGTTTTCTTATTCTGATTTTTTAACAGATCTTGTGAAATATCTGGGTTAAATATTTTTTGTTCCAGTTTCAAATAGGCCTATATTTGGCAGTCCTCTTCAGAGAATTTGATTCAGGTAAAGAATACGGAGTGGCCCACAAAAGCACATATGGTGCCATAATGATGTCAGTCATTGGTGTGTGTAAGCTGTGAGTAAAAGTATGTATGTTTTATGCTCAAATGCTTACTATGCACACTCCACATTTCCAGCTTGTGAAGCTTCTTTACTCCACGAGCCTTCCTTAAATTCCCCTCCACATGTCACTTATTAAAGGCAGCAGTCAAGTCATTACACATCTGAATTCACACACAGAGCAGGACCAGATTAGAAACCTGGAGGGGGCTGGGAAAGCAGAACAGTGAGTCAACGACCCAGAAAGCATTTTCATAAGAAAATAGTTTGTGCTTAGACGGTTATTGGTGCTGGTATTTATGTCGTCACAGCTCAGATATGGTTAAAGAACACAAACAAAGAATCTCTCTTCGGAGGGATCCCAATATCAGCATAAAGGATGCTAAAATCATCAAGGTTTAAAGAGGGTGTAATCGTGTATGATAACTACATTCACAGCAGCAACAGTTACCGTTTAAAGGAAAAGCTGAATGAGGGGGGCTTTTGAGCAGAGAAAGCAGAGAGCAGCCAGGGGGGGCTCTGGTATGTGAGGAATGCAGCTAAGGCAAACAGAAAGCCCCACACTCCTGTGTCTAATGAAATCAATGCTGGTTTCCGGTGCAAGGGGGCAAATCAGACAGAGGGGCTCAATCAACAGATGAGAGTGATTGGGAGAGATTTTCCCCTTCTCCTCATCAGGACAGCAGGAGCAAATCTCAAGCTGAACTTGAGCTGAAGCGAGCCGTGCCGAGGGTTTGCTGCTCCGCCTGTTGACTGTCAAGGAAACATGTTTGCTCACAGGCCAATCGTGAAAGGAAAAGGAGAGGGTAAATACGAGCAGGGCTGACAGAGAAACATGGAAGAAGAAGCATCAATTTGATTTACACCCACACAACAAACATCATCTACATGACAGGCAGGTGGCGGATGATGTTTGCTGATTCCTTCTAGACAAACCCTGAAAACAAACATTAATGAATGTGGCTAAAACGTTCACTAGACAGACTTACAGAGGAGGCATTAGAGGTCTATAAATAGCCCAGTTATTAAACAATGTGTGTATATCAATATGTAGTCACTCTCGTAAATCTGTAGAGGATAACTTTGTCATATAAGAATTTATATGCACATATAAATGGTACTGTTTCTACTTTTTCAGAGATGTATAAAAATACAGGCATTCTTTTGATCATTGTAAATACAATTTGTCCTGTCGCTGCAGGTGGCACACTCCTCAGTCATTCCCAAACAGAACTTTATCTGAAGTATGGCCCATCATCAAAGCTTCCAACAGTACCTAACACTGACAGGATGAACTGTAAAATGATGCTCAAATCCTAATTAAAATATTGTAATAAATGATATAACATTATATCATACCATCCAAAAATTTAACAACAACAATAACAATAATATTAATTATTTTATGACATAGTGTCTTCATGACCTCAATGGCATTATTCGGTATTGCATTCCACATTTTCTTATGAACTGTCATGTATTAATATTTGCTGGGAAGAAAATGTGACCATCTAGTGTCGATGCTCAATCCAGGTAATGATGCAACAGTTTGCATTTTCTTTCCCATTACCCATTCTGGTCCTCATATGACTCTGATACCGATCATATTTGGAACTCATTCGATCCAAGGTGTGCGATTGCTCCTTGATAAGACTGAATGATGCAACTGATAAAGGAAACACTCAGTTTTTAGATTGTCAAAGACACTTTATTTAACATGAATTGGGGATTTTCCGTCATCTTATTATCAGGTTGGTACAAGTACAATACTACTGACAAAACCGCATTAAGCACATCATATTTTAAGTTTTCATTGAGGATAGAAACTTTTTTTGACGAGATCAAGTTTGTTAATTGCTAAAGATTGGGTTGGTTGAAGTTTGTGCCAGACATCTAAACTATGAGCAAGACGCCTCAACAATAACTCAAGGTGATTCATCCTGGCTTTCCTTTTTATTTTCAAAGTCTCGTAGCACTGATCACATCGGTCACAGAGATCAACTTTTACACACACACACACACACACACACACACACACACACACACACACACACACACACACACACACACACACACACACACACACACACACACACACACACACACACACACACACACACACACACACACACACACACACACACACACACACACACACACACACACACACACACACACACACACACACACACACACACACACACACACACACACACACACACACACGCCCCGCCCTCTCTGACCTCATCATCCCGATCATCTCTCTCTCTCTCTCCTCCTCCGGCACAGTCTGGCGCTCTCTGCTCTCCTCTCCGCGCAGATTTCTAATCCTCCTTCTGAATCTCAAAGTGTCCGGACCAAAAACTGCACCATTCCTGAGGACAACTTTCTGTACTGCTCATGTACTTATCGGACCTACAGACCAGAAGAAACGCTTGGAGAACACCTGGACACTGTTACTTCCTGGTTATATAACTTTTGTTGCACTTGAACGCCTCTTTTACATTCCAAAGACTGTGGCCCTGGACGGAAATTAGTATTTTCTTTTTTAAAACAAGTATTTTATCTTGTTACAAAACTATTCCGAGAAGACCAAGCAGAGAGCAGAAGCCTACTTTTTGCACAAATTAGAATTAGTCTTAATCGTTTTTAGTTTTTTTTACTACGTGTAGTCTTGTATTAAGTTACCAAACAGTGAACAATGGCAGGTATAACCTCTCTGGATGCTGTGAAGAGGAAGATTCAGTCTTTACAGCAGCAGGCTGACGAAGCAGAGGAGAAGGCTGAGATCAAACAGAGAGAGCTGGAAAGTGAACGGGAGCTCCGAGAAAAAGTGAGACAAATATTCTCCTTCTTAGCTGTGTTTCTCGTCATTAAAAGTTTACTGTCATCTGCCAGCCTCGGTAGTGTTAGGCTCTTAAATTGTCTCATTAGCTCGTGTCATTGATTCATTCGCGGGCGTGATGGTGCCACAATGCAAGGCGTTGGTCTAAAAGGAAAAAAAAGTTTGGATTCCTGCAGGTCTGTGCGCATGCCCAGTGTTGACAGACATGCAGGCCGCTGGAAAAAAAAATACTGTGAATAATATAGACCACGTAGACAGCATTGAACCTATTGTGAAATTGATTTATATGGGTTAGACTGGGCAGATAACTTGTTGATATACCTACTTATGTCATTTTTTTATACCGTGAAACCATATCCATTACTTCTTATTAATCAGGGGTTAGCAGCTTTCAGCACTGCCAACATTTGGATTAAGGGGATAATATTGTGACTCTCAGGGGATATTTGCTTTTCACACTTTTAATGACTTTCTTAGTGACACTTCAGCTGGGTGGATGTGTGCCAGCAACAGATGTGTGGTTTCAGCACTCATGAAGGCACCATGCCATACCAGCCTGCCTCCAAGGATGACAGGAAAATAAGACCTGAGAGTAGGATGGCTACCCTGTTATTACTGAGTCTACAGGATAGCCTGGAAATATGGTATCTTCAACTATTCCAGAGATTAGTCGTTAAACAGAAACATACTTTTTGAAGTGTAAAGGGCAAAACAAAAACTTTTCCCCAGCTACCTTTATTTTAAAATGTCATGTTTTTTATTCTTCCATGATAATAAGCTGATCATTTGAAGATTTTGCACTATTGATTTGACTAAACAAGACCCTTGTACGTGTCAGTTTTGGAACTTTGACCTTTTTGGCATTAGTTAAACATCAATCATTAGAAGAATCAATAACTCTTTTTTAGCCCTGTTTTTAATGCCTTCATGTTTTTACATTACACTTTACAGTATCAGCAGCAGTAGCACAACTTGACCTGTCATTGTTGAAGTTACACAAGTGTGTAAGTTTCTCAAAGTAGACTCATGGATGTGTTGAAATATACTCATCTGTTTGGTTTCTTTACTCTGAGTATTGGCCCAGCTTTGTCACCATGCCTGTCTCTTGACTCGGCCAACATCACAGTGTTGTTGCGTCTCAGAAAAGGTAGAGATGAAAAAAATGCTTAGCAGGACAGTTAGGTTACAATTTTGACTTGTTTCTCGTGCTGCTTTATGGCATAGGGTGCCATATCCTTTGCATGGGAGCTGGTTAATGATAGGACGAGTAGACAGAATGAAGGAGAGTGGGCGGGAAAGGAGTGGTTGTAAAGATATGGAGCTGACATGATGAAAGGAGCTGGTAGCTGTACGACTTACCCCTTTGTTACAGACAGTCTTATACACCTTTTTCATTTGACATATAGGCATTTGTCAGCTTGTGGATAATTGATCTCATAGATAGTTATGTACTTGTATAGTTGCATTGTAAATGTTTGTTCTAAAACATTAATAGTTTATAAGCTTGAGGTCTTGGTTGTCTTTTTGTCACTGCATGACGGGGACATAACTACAGCTGCACAGTGATTTTATTTTGGAGGTCTGTCACTAACCTCTATGGCTCTTATGATGGCCTCTCAATGTCCAACCTGTGCAAATATATTTGTCCATAGTAGGATTGGGAATTTTTTATATTTTTTTTAGGATTCAGAAACACTGTAACACACATTGGTGCAAAACATAGACTTGCACAAGTAACTACTTAAGAGCAAAATGAAAAACATTACATATTTTCTAAGATAATGATGTAGAACTTAATTTAGAGATAGAATACATTCAACTTAATGTGTATGTGCTACTTGTTTTTTTTTATTGCTGAGGTGTCCATGATCTGCAGAGTGGATTTTGCATTTTGGTGTAACTTCTCCTATAAAAAGCAGCTTCAGTTGTCACACTTCTTACTTCATGTGCATACAAAGTCAAACAGAGCGGTGCGTTTATGTGCCAGGCTTGGTGTGGTCCCATATGTGAATAATTAGGGCAACCTGGGGTTGTTCCTCGGCACAAAACCTCTTTCATTGGAGCACGGGGAGATCAAAACAGGAACCTTGCTGAGTTTGTTGAAGTAATGAATCATTGTTAGAAAATGTGGAGGCATCAGAAGAACAACTTGGCCACATCTCTCACTCAAAAGTCAAATGAGTTGCTTCACGTTATTTTTTACTGCTGCTCTAATGCTTCTGGAGACGTTATTCAACCACTCAATAATGCTTTGAGGCTCCGGCAGATCACACAGACACCAGCACCAGCCCAGAAACATTCCTTTGACCCACTAAGATCAGTGTACAGTATAGCCATCATTCTCAATGAGCTCTTCTCTTTTCAAATTGTTCACAACTGTTTACTTTGGTTTATTTTCTGTTTGAAGGTTAAGAGTCAGGGGTCAGGCCAAGATGACAATTTGTACTTTGTTCTGGCATCTATTTTCTGTTGACAACAAACTGTTGCTATGGTAATAACTGATTGCTTTACCACAAAGCGCACAGTTTCGCATACCAAACCATATGTAAAACTGGGTAAAAAGGGAAGTGGGACTACCTGACACTTGGTTTGCGGTGTGGCATGTTTGCAGACAGAACCTCCCAGCTGCCCCTCCCAGGATGTTGTCTGCCGACCCTGGTCCAGCACTTCCTGTGCCTCTACTCCCAACACTTCCTGTCCCAGAGCTCCAGCCCTGATCAACAGGAAGATTAGAGGGGGTGTAGTGGACTAAGTGTTGCTACATAAATTCATGTTAATTCCATCCCATGTCCATGGTGTACAGCATAATTTAGTCAAGCCAATGCGTAAGTGCAAAAAAAAAGTGCCGTTCCTCAAGTGTCCAAGGAATCACTATTAGGGCCAACCATTAAAAAAAATTTGCAGCAGAAATAAAAACGTTTGCAACCTGGTATTACATTGTAGTGTCAACAGTCCATTTTTCTACTGGTAAAACCAACACAGAGGATGTGTTTGAAATTATATTTTGTAGTAGCCTAGGTTTAAAACTGTGAGTCTCTGTGAAGAATTGCCGTGACACACGTTTTGTTCTACATACAGTAAATGAAAGCTCTTCTTGTTTTATACCACTTAAATCTCATTTCAAAGTTAATTATAGGAAATTATTAAGCACAACTTCCCTCAGCTCTTAACTCATGGTATCATCTGAATGCTGCTCGATGTGGTCAGTGGTTTTGAAGGTTTTTTTTTCAGCTGAGCCTGTGGAAAATACTGCTTCCTGGTTTCACTGTTTTCTCTGGACTTTCTCCCTGGGAATAGCTCAACTTTCCAAATATAACTGCCACATGTTGATACGTTCTGGGGAAAACTCCCATGTTAGTGGCTTGTGGCTAAGCTGATTATGTAGGTCAAGGTTGCAGGTTCTAGTCCAAGCAAAGAGTAAAATATATTTGCACAGTCTCTGCTAGTATATTTTCTATACACCCATTTAGTCGCATTTAGAGAAAACAAGTGGTTTGTTAATTTATAATCAGGTATCATTTGACACATTTAGCTTTTTAATGGATGCAGGCAAAACTTATTTGTTTTATTTATGTATGTATTTTGTGTTAAGTGCTTTGCATCTGTAAGCATGTTGGTGCTAGTAAGGCCTGGCGAAAATTTGTATTCATTCAGCTTAAAAAGGAAAAGAAAAAAGAACTTGATTTATTGCCAAAGTTAAAGATTTTCTTTTTTTAGATGATCTGACATCTATTTGTTCTGACACCAGACAACTAAAGACCCATGGTGATTTCCAAAAATATAATTATAATGTTATTAATAGAGAAAAACAATGAAGTAAACTGTCTTATATAGTTACCTCTTCATTTTACATCCAAGTAATTATTGTGGATTCCTCTTTAAGTGCCCCTTTACAAAATGTGACTCTTTTGTATTACACAAAAGAGTCTGAATGAAAAGCTTAAACCAGCTTGAGATCAAGTGTTAAAGTCCAAGTATGGACAGAGACAAATGTCATTAAGTACAGAAAGAGCTGATGGTGATGCTTCCCTGGAAGTTTAATGACAGTCTTTTACATATCACATCTCATGACAGGATGGCCTGTGCTGTATGCAGACGTCTTTGCATGCCAGATCTTTATTGTAGAAAGATAACACAGACACCGTTCACATTGAAAATAGTGTGCAGTGGTGTCAGGAATAACTTCGCCTGAACCCCAGCAGCATTGTGCAGCTCATTAGCCCACTGCCCTGGAATAAGCCAATAATTAGATTCCTCCTTTACGTGTCCTTGATCCTGTCTCTAATACATTAAATGTTATACACTCAGGTATCTAATTCATCTGCAGAACAGTACTGTGTCTTCAAGTTGAACTGTAGACTGTTTACTGTTTAGAGGCTATGTAGTCAAGCAGTGACGGAGAGGGGAATAGAAAAGTAGAGAACATGTTTAGCTTAGCTCCAAGATTTGCCGTGCTCTGTCCAGTAGTAACATAATAAACTAACAAGAACCTCTAAAATCAGTTATTAGCTAAGCTAACTGGCTGCTGGCTGTAGCTTCATTTTTACTGTACAAACATGAGAGTAGCATTCATTTTCTCATTGAACTCTCAGCTTTATAAATACTTTTTAACTAAATATGAATGTCTGTGGTGAAATGTCCTCTGGAAAGACGCTAATTTGTTCATCTGTGAAGAAGCTGGCAGTAGAAGTCAGCTCACTCACGAAGCCAGGCCCAAGGCGCCCCCCTGATGCCCCCTTCTGCCCCCTCAGTTTAAGGCTGTTATCTTTTTCCTCAAATATGTTTTGAGCTGTTATGAATAAAACTAATCTGAGTATCAGCTCTCTTTTAAGAGCCAGGTGTGCTTGCAGGCTGGTGTGTTTCAATCTCACTCTCTGATAGATAGGGCTCTGGCTGGTGTCCTATCAAATAGTGCTACCCATGGAGATGTGCTACCATGCAGTACCGGGAGCATTATTTGATAGGGGCTACTCATCGATCCAGATGTGCGTCCTCTAAGAGTATCAAAACATGCTTCCCCAGGTCGCAGATGGCCTTGCGGTTAGGTCGCGCACCACGTACAGAGGCTATAGTCCTCCAAGTGGGCAGCCTGCATGTCATTCCCAACTCGCTTCCTGGTTTCCTGTTCTATCCATTAAAGGCAAAAAAACCCCAAAATGGATCTTTAAAAAACATGCTTCCCATACTCTCATAATGTAAATGCAGCAAGTAGTGGTCAACAGTCATTCTGTTCAGAGAGCATTATTTGATGTGGGATGATTGTCCATCGCCACATTCTTCCCCTGAAATGTTAAATAATCTGCTATCCCTTTTGTGCTATAGTAGCATTTTTGGACAGAACAGCAGGGCTGTAGAGAGCACAGGTGTTAAATATAAAGCTAGCAAGATAACAGAATAGCTACTTGTCATATTTTACACATCCATCTGTGTGTGTGTCTTTGTGTGTGCGCGCCCACAATTTTACTGATACTGGACCACAAACATTCTCCATAGTTTGTTTTACCATATAAGGCGCTGTGCGTCCCTGGCAGCTAAAGAATTCAAAATGTGTGTTAAAGGAAGGGGCATGGTCAGAGAGAGAGAGAGAAAGAGAGAGAGAGAAAGAAAGAACAATGAGAGGGAGGACATGAGAGGAAGTTTGAGCAGATGACTTAATGTTACTTTTTTAAGATCCTCATTTGTAAAGTGATGTTACTATATGTTATTATAGTTAAGGTTTTGTTCCAGTATTTGTCACCTCTACCTCAACATGGTGCTCTCTTTGTTGTTGGTTTTTTACACATTCTCTAAATACTTCTAAAATAGCGTGTGTTTCTGTACTTTAAGCATTGTTTGAATGATTTTCTTAAGCTGCAGAAGTATTTCCAACAGCACCTTCAGGATTTACAGGAAAAATTCTTCTCTTACGTCGTCATGGTTGAGTGAATTAGAGGCGTGAGAGTATGTGCTGTATGTTCACAAGAATTTTGACTCGACATAGGGCAGCCTCTGTGTAAAAGGGGATCTCCACCACACTGCGATTGTGAAAATCTGATGACAGATAAGTAATCAGGTTGCACATGAATGTGAGGGTAGATATACTACAACCATGGTGGTTAAAATTGTGGTCTTTGTGTTTGTGTGTTGCCTGACAACAACCATTTTACAGGAGAGGAAGTTAGCTGGTTACTAGCTCGGTAATTATGTGTGTTTGAACGAGGCAGAGATTGACAGAAAGAGAGTGACTGTTTTCATGTTTGTGTCTGGAGGTACATTATAGCGTCTGATCTGCCAGTGTAGCCGACCTGAAGCTCATGAATAGCTTGTTTGTTTGGGTGCAGAGTCAGACAGTATTCTTCACAGTACATTGCTTCACTCAGGACCACGGAAGTAACAATATCTGTTATTTCAGGCACCCGGTTTATTCTACTCAATGTTTCTCACCTGCCAGATGTGGTGTTGACAGATGCAGACCCGCATAACCAACATTACTAAAGAGATTTCAAGATGTTTGACCAATTTATGACTTGAAATCCATTCCGTGCAGGGTTAGGTTTTCCCTCTATCGAGTGCTGGCTGTTTCAAGATGTGTCAATGCTAGTTGGTCAGATATTTCCTGTCTCATATCACCGTCTTCCCCTGGCAGCTCTGGGTGCAGTAGGGCAGGACCTGGGAGAGGACATAAAAACATATATATATATAGAGAGAGAGAGAGAGAAAAGGAGAGGTGGAAAGACTGAGCGGCTAGTCAGCAGTGCAATGACATTGAGACAAGCGGGAGAAATCTTAAAAAAAAAAAAAAAAAAATTGAAATGGGGGCTGTGCCAGCTGCCAACACACAGGAAACCATGCTTTCATTTCCTGAAATATTGAGTCTATGAGAGAATGGAAGAATATTCTGCATGAAGGTTCATTCATTCTCGGCACGCACATATTATGCGATTCTTTTCCATTCAGCTTCCTTTCTCTACTTTCTCTCTTTCAGTGACTGTGTCTTGTCAAGTCTGTAGCAGGATGACTCACCTACCTGTAAACTGAACTGCAGACACTTTGACTTTTGCTCTGACTGTCGGGCTGACTTCTGGACTGAACAGTGAGCTAATGAGTCACCCTGGCCTACTAACAGAGTAGTGTGTTTGTTTAAGAAATCCTCGGCTTCTTCGTTTTAGGAACAGAGAGTAAAAGTGTGCGCGTACTCTTGGCCACGCTGTCATAGTAGTTAGGTTGTGTGCTCATAAACTTGGATAGTCTCTTTATTTCAACATTTGTTTAAAAAAGAGAGAGAGTTAGGCCGGTTTTCAGCTTGAGAGCCGCTCCCCAGGAGGTGGTGCTTGGATAAACTCTCCAGCCAACAAAGAGGAAATGCCTTTATAGTTGTCTGTTTGCTTTCTTCTTCCTCCCTATGCCTTTGTTTACTAAGGGCAGATGAGAAGAAGCCCTGTCCAGCCTACTTGGCCCACTTCTGCATTCACCGGAAATTGACTTTTTGTAAACGTTTCATTCAATCTTCAGATATGAAGAGGGATTGTACCTTGTACCTTCCAGCCCGACTGAGCAGCTAGTAGTCTTGCTAAGTAGGCCCCACTGCAATGACCTCCAGATGTCTCCATTTCACGTTTGATCAGAATGACTCAGCTATTGATTTGTAGAACATGAGCCGGCCCAGAGAAACATCTCACTTACTCGTCATTGTACAGCTATGGCGGCAGTAGCTCAGTCTGTAGGGATTTGGGCTGGGAACCGGAGGGTCGCCAGTTCAAGTCCCGGTACGGACCAAATCTGAAAGTTGGTCTGGTAACTGGAGAGGTGCCAGATCACTTCGCCCTTGAGCAAGGCACTGATCCCCCCCACCACCAGCTCAGGAGCGCCTGCAGTCATCCAGCTCCCTCACTCTGGCGTCTCTCCATTAGTGCGTGTCCATAGGATCCTGTTTGTGCATGTGTGTGTATTTCAGCCTATGTTTGTGTTGCATGACTTACAGAGTGTAAAAACAGAAATTTCCCCTTGCGGGGCTTAATAAAAGTAAATCTTAATCTTAGATCAGAAAGTATTTCATTACACTGGCAGTCAGAATTCTCTCTGGTAATAGTGAAGTCTGACTTCCAGTATGATTGTTTCCACACAGACCAGTAGCTGTGTGATAAGAATATCCTTCTACAGTCATGACGTCACACTTACAGGCACTTCACTGCATTTAAACAAATGAAGGTCGGTTTAGAAAAAAAACCCAATGCTGCTGTAGCTTCCCCGACACGGCTGCCTCAATACACTGGTGACAGTTTGCATAAGGAGATGCTGTTTAATTTCAGTTGTAAAATAAGTTTAACATGACTATTACTGTGTCCCTCCAACCAGTTTGAAATCTATTAATACTTAGGTTTACTGACAGCATAAAGGAACTAAGAATGAAATGTGTCTTACAAAAAGTAATATCACATTGGGAACTTTCAGTGTTTAAAACACACAGTCACTTTTTTTTAAAACAGAAGTTATGAGGTTTAAAACACTGGATGTGACCTCGGTGTAAAGACAAACTCAGGAAATACAGGGAGATTATCTGTTCAAAGTGCTCAAAGAGACGGACGTTGGTTGGTGACAGACTCCAGTATAAAGGAACTGATTTTAAACCTTCACATGGTATATGAGTAAGTAAACAGAGAGGAAGGGGAAAACATAATAGGGTCCCAGAAAGATTCATCCCTACCTTCCTTTTTCTGTCTAAGCAAATTAATTTTACAAACCATGGAGGGAATTTCTTCATTTTATACTCTAGTATAGCAGAACTGTGATGGTACTGGATTATTACAGTGTTGATTTTCAAACTGTTGTTTTGATGTACAGACAATAAAAGTACAGCTACAACTCCAAAAAAGTCTGACCTTTTCTCATACAATAGTTCTCACTGTTTCTGTATTTAAAAATACGTTTTCTATCATCACGCTGCCCTTTCTCTACCATTTTGTCTCCAGTTTTAAAGCAAGAAAAGAAGGGGAATGGACGACCAGCTTGGATGATTTAAAGTTGAATGAATGACTCATTTTCTCTATTCCCTCCTTCCCCCCTCTTAGGCCGAGGGTGATGTAGCAGCTCTGAACCGTAGGATCCAGCTGGTGGAGGAGGAGCTGGACCGAGCCCAGGAGAGGCTGACCACAGCGCTGCAGAAACTAGAGGAGGCTGAGAAGACCGCAGATGAAAGCGAGAGGTCAGTTTAAATCAAATGAAAGTAGGTTAAACATGAATTGATTGTTTTGCTGCTCGATTTGTGTGAAGTATTTATTGTAAATCTGCACCCCCCCCTCACCCAATCAGAGGGATGAAGGTGATCGAGAACCGAGCGATGAAGGACGAGGAGAAGATGGAGCTTCAGGAGATTCAACTGAAAGAGGCTAAACACATCGCTGAGGAGGCCGATCGTAAATATGAAGAGGTGACACATTGAACACTCAAACTGGCATCCTTACATATTGATGATGCTCCACCACCCGGCCAATTTAGGTCTAATCCTTTTACTGTTATCTGTCACAGGTGGCCCGTAAGCTGGTGATCTTGGAGGGGGAACTTGAGAGAGCAGAGGATAGGGCCGAGCTTTCAGAAGTGTAAAAACATTTGACACAGAAACACGAGCACGAAGACACAAACCCTCTCACCTGTTCGTTGCCCCGCCATTAAAACCCTGCCTGTCTCTCTCCACAGTAAAGCCTCTGACCTGGAGGAGGAGCTGAAAAATGTGACAAACAACCTGAAGTCCTTAGAAGCTCAGTCTGAGAAGGTAGGTGTGTCGTGTGACATGTGAGTTAGCTGTATAACAAAAAGTACACCTTGCAGCGGAAATACATTCACAGATTTACCACAATAAATTGATGAATTGCCTTCTGAGCAATATCTCGAGGTTTTTTTCTCACCACGACTAAAGGCATCAGTATATGAGGCCATTGTGTAAGGCTAGCGGCAAACTTTTAAAAAAATAAGGTGGGATGCATTCACTCGCTGATAATGTTTTGGCCAGCTAGAGGTGTATTGATAATACCGGTAATCATTTTCTAAACCTACTGGCTAACATTAGGACAAGCTAACTGAAAGTTAATAAAGTTACGGTACTTCTATTCTCTTCACAAATACACAGCCTAAATCTATACACCAGTAAAGTGAACACATACTAATCTTCACTTCTCTGTATGCTATCATTTGGGCTGGATCAGAGGATGGTAATTTGAGTGACCCGTCCTTAGGGAGGGATACCACATAACCAAAGTGTTGTTTCAAACTACCTCCTTTGTAATTGTGTATCATCAGGCCCTACTTATGACACAACCACTTATTTTCATCTCAGGTTGTGTAGAAGAAAACATGAACGTATCAGAGTGCGAGAACGTCACTATTTAGATGGGTTTCTCTTCAAATAAATGATTGCACAATAACATATCACCAGACCGATTACTGGTTTTTGTACGCAGGTTTAAATGTCTACAGAAGGTGGTTCAGTGTACACTCACCGACCTCCTGTAGAAACCTGCTGCACATTCTTCCTGTTTGCTACATTAAATACCTCTCCAGGCACAGACAGGCAGTATGAAATCTTGCCAGGCTACCCACATGACTGCACTCCTTTAACAACACATGCCTTTGCTTTGTCCAGTCAGGCCTGCCATGCTTGGCAACACAGCAGCACAGCATGTTCCCAGGCCAGGCCAACACCTCACCTCCTTTGTGTCACTACTTGCATATCTCTCCTCAGAGAGGGCGTGGTTGCTGTTATTGCAATTACAATGCCTGGATGAATGCAGCAAGCGTGTGTGTGTCCTAATGGTGTACATTTGTAGGTGAAAGCATGTGTGAGCTTGTGTTTGTGTCTCTGCCACTGATTAGGTAATATTATTTCTCTGTGCCTCTGCCAACAGTACTCAGAAAAAGAAGACAAGTACGAGGAGGAGATTAAGACTCTGACTGACAAACTGAAGGAGGTGAGTTCAGGACTCTAGGAAGGAAGATTTCCCCTCATAAAAATGTCAAATTGATAACCTTTCAGAATCATTTGAATGTTTTAATAATAAAAACATCAGAAAGGTAATTTCTGTGATCATTTAAAAATCTCTGAGACCGGCTTTACAGTTGTGTTGTGGTCAAGGACACACTCAATGTACCGTATGTGTACTCTTTTGGGATTTGATTCAGGCCATGGACCTAGTTAAGTTTTTAGCGCATCATTATTCATTTCTCATCTTAAAAAAAGTGCATGCTGTAGAAACATAAATGTTTAATGCGTCAGTTTGACCGTCAAAAGTACAGAAAGTATTTTTTTTAATATTCCTGTCTTTTGTGTTGAATTAACAGTGTTTAAGCTTGTTTTGTTTGTTTTACCTTGAAACATCCTGTGTCTTTGTTTCTGTCAGGCTGAAACCCGTGCAGAGTTTTCTGAGCGGTCAGCTGCCAAACTGGAAAAGTCCATTGATGACCTGGAAGGTATGAGATCACTTCTGTCACATGTCATAATGCTGCAGATTTCCACTACTTGGTTTGTCACAACAATATACATTTTTATGACACATTCAATCAGTCAGTAGCATTACTAGATGAGAAGCATTGCGGAACATGTTCGTTTATAAACAAGTACATAGTTAAGTGGAGTTTCCTGTCTTTCAGCAGCTAACTCTAAATCATCATAAGACATGCACAGATGCATTGAGTTTGACTTAGACCCCTCAGTCTCCTATTTCAGCAACACTGGGAATATGTTTCTAGGAAAAGAGAGTGTTTGCTGCCAAATGCATGGAAACTCCTTACCTAAGACCAGAGATAATGGAAGTTAGTCTCTGAATGACAACAAGAAGACAGAATGTGCTCAGGTGTTCCTGGGTAAAGGTTATTTAGCTTTAGAACTATATGCAACTTCGGTTGAAGAATTGTTGGAGCAGTTTATGAGACATTCAGAACAGGTTTGAATGTTTTAAGCTCGCCCAGCAGAGGCGAGATGTGCATCATTCTTTCTTCCAAGCATTTCTGCAACTTCAAAAAGCCTGACCTATTTTTTTTATTTGTCCTCTCCTTCCTCCCTCTGCTCTTTACCTCAATCTGTCTCTCATTCTTTCTCTGCTCTTGGCTTGTTTGTGTCGCTGCTGTCCTCTACACCTGCCTGCACCTCCCGTCCACTTCTGACCTCCAGATGAATTGTATGCTCAGAAGCTGAAGTACAAGGCCATTAGTGAGGAGCTGGACCATGCCCTCAATGACATGACGTCTCTGTAGACGCTCTGACATCCCTTTCTCTCTCTTCATCTCTGCTTCCTCCTTCCTCTTTTCTGTCTCATGTCATGGATCTTTCAGACTCTTCATTGTCTCTCTGTGGATCGTATATGTGTCCTCTGCCCCTGTTATCACGCAGAAAATGATTAAACTCTTTCTCTTTCCTAATTTACAGCTTTTGTCTATCTGTTCTTGATGTTATTTTCTTGACAAGGTGTATATAGTGGTGAAACAGTTGCTGCTTAATCAACAGTTTGCTCTTGTGAAAAGGGTTTTTGATACACATCATTTGTCTAAAAATCAGCAAGTGTATGAGACAAGGTGAGAGAATTAATGTGGTTTTTGGAGTGAATTAACAAAGTTTGCAATCCCTTTTGAACCTTTAAAACCCTATTTTAGTTGTTAATCAAACTTCTGTAAAATCACTTGTGTCCCCAAAGTCCTATGAATTTTACACAAGGTAGCATCTAATACAAGAAGACCCCAAAGTATAGAACAAAAGTCCTGTCCATGCTGTAATCTACTAACGGTCTTCAGCCAGAGAGCAACATTCAGCAGTTTATGCATGAAGGCACAGCCATGTGATTGGATTTTTGCATGTGGCACAATTTAACCAAAATGATAATATGCAAACATATGGTCATCAGAATAAGGCTCTGGTGTTTTGAATGTGATGCTGTTTAACAAACCTGTAAAGGAGAATTAATCTGCAGACATACGCAGTGTTATTTTCTGCTTCATTATGTCTCTTTTCTTCTTTCTCCAGATAAACTAAAAGAGGCCAAAGAGGAGAACATGGGGATGCATCAAGTCCTGGACAAGACCCTGGAGGAGCTGAACAGCTTATAAACACACAGAGGAAGCTGGAGAGGATGAGATTGTCACGTTACATCCCTTCGATGTACAACTCCATTCCACATTTTGGGCTGTAAAATCTTTATTCCCCACTGAAGGGGAATAAACTTAATGCTTGACCCTTAATGTTGTTGTTTTTTTCCAAAGGCACAACTTTCTTTTTTAAAGATGGGAAGTCATAATGACCACATCTTTTCTTGTTTTATTGCCAGCATTGATTGCAGAAATTCTCCCCAGAATCCTTTTTGACCACTTTTTTTTTTCAAGCACAGGCAATCCAATATACACCCATATAAACTGAACATTTGGTCAACAACCGCTCAAATTGGTTCCATTTAACATTTTTTTATGCACATACACAAGTCCTTTTCTGGTTAATTCAATTAAGAACGCGCTAGAATCTGCTCAGTCTACATTACTTTGGCTCAAATGTCCCCTAGTGGTAATATGAAGTAAGTCAAAACTTTTATTTTTGGATCATTTTGAACCACCTTAAAGGGCTACAGGTTAGCGGTGTATTGACCCTGCAATATCCCACCTGACTGTTTGATTTTAAGCAGCATGTCAGGTGGACGGGTCAAATAGACAGGTGACCTGACGGAAAGGTTTTCAAACGTTGCCAGGCACATCCTTACATTCATTTAATTAGTAAGCCTCTTCCAAACTCCTTTTATCCTGAGGCCTACATTTTGAGGGTGCACTGAAAATGTATGTGCATATTTTTATCTACTTTGTTGTTGGTGTGGGAATCTGTGCGGAGCCTGGGAGTTGTGCATGTAGTTTCTAAACTCTGACATGCATTTTTAAGCTGTACTACCTTTCCTTGAGCTTGACCTGACCAATGACAGTCTGCATAAATGCCAACAATATGCAGTAATGTAGCCAATTTGAATTAGATTTACAATACTTTGTATTACCGAAGCGAGCTAAACCAAAACCACTGGAAGCTCAGTCAAGTTTTATCAACCTTGGATACTTGTTGTATATAGTAGAATAATGTTAGGTATGTGACAAATTGTATTACTTTGATTATTATTTTTTTTGTTTCATTTACACCACTTCTTTATGCCAAGATGAACTCTCAAGACCAAAGAACACACATGACGCAGACAATAAATCCTTAAAATTTTTTATTTTTGTTTGTAACGGTCATCGTGGTTTCATCTCTCGCCAGGGCCATAAGACCATTTTGGAATATTTCATTCACCACCCCCACTCTTTGTCAACCTAATAAATGTTTTACAGAAATGATGACTTGTTTGACTTTTTTTTGTAATTGGATGACTAAAATCCCATTTGACTTATTCAAAAGGTGCATTAAAACAATAAGTGCTTCATTGTAGAATTATGTTACACATTTCATTCAATCTGACCACACTTGAAAGAAAACAATTTAAGTTTATCTTGCGCTCTCAAGTCTCCCCCTGTCCAATGAAACCCTAATAGAATTATTCAATTTCACTCCAAATCAACAAGATACTTGTATGTGATATTTTTCCTCCAAGGATTCATACACTTTAGATCAAGTGAGGTTCAGACTATATATCCATGGTCCATTTTGCCACCTGACATGGGTGCATCCACATTTTTTGCTCAGGTTTGTTTCCTTCTGAAGGCACAGCCTGGGAGGACAAAAAAAACAAAACTATTACTGTATGTATCTTATCACAGGCAAGATAAAAAAAATAGGGGTAGAATGGAACAGAAGCAGCCTAACAGTTTTGTGACTCTTTTCTCACCTGGAGTTAGTTTGCATTTGCCCCCTCCAGGCTGGCAGAGGATTAAAGAACACCCTCCACAAGGTACCACTGTCTGAGCATGGCTGAAGATAGTAGTGATCTTGTAGCAGCCTGGAAGGTATAGCAATACATTAAGACAGCAGCCTAGTTTTAAAGCACATTCATTTAATAACACATTAGAACCTCAATAGAAAAGATTATATGAGTGGAGAATCCCTTGCCTGTGCATTTAACATCCATGAAGTAGGAGTTTGGACTTTGTACCAGCCTCTTCTTCTTGTGTCTTCTCCTCTCATCTGCGAAACTGGGCCGCAACAAATCCTTAGCAAGCTGCAACCGACATCAGAACAGGTTAAAAGTTTTTTTTTTTAAATCCGGCAGACTTTTTCTTACATATCTGAATTGACCTGTCGTTGGTTTTGGGATTTTACTGTAACGACCTCTACAGTCTGATCACTATATTGCAATTTAGAGCAAAAACATGTCCAGACAAGTCCACCCACAAATCCGAACAGCTACACCTGTGTAGGCTATTGCATACAAATAACGATTTATTGACGTGCTTCATCCTAAACAACTACTCAGTAATACTTCTTTTATTTGATATTATTTTATTTTTTCATTAATGGTAGACAACTGGCTTTCTGACCGACGCTTTCTTGTAACGTTTCTAACCAGAAAACAAAAGTAAGGGTTTAAAAAGTTTTAACTTACAGGCATTTTTTGCTCGAATCTTTCAGGTATGTCTTCCAATGCAAATACGACAATAGGATCGATGTTCACGTTCAAGGTGCGTCTCTCTACAGAGTCAGCTGTCGTCTGTTGTGATTGTGAAGGTTTACAATATAATACCAGAAGAGACTGAGAGGAGGAGTCTTTCTCTTCAGAGGTGGCACATTAATAAAACTATACCTGCAGAATTGGTTCATGTTTTGTATTAAAGCCAGAGGTAATCCAATCTACTGAAATTGATCCCTTTAAACATTTTCCGAAACAAATAGGCCTACATACAAAAAAAAAAAATAGTAATTTAAATATTTAGTCCAGTTTTACAAGTTGGCTTTGCGGTTTTGATATCTAAAAAAAAAATGTTTCCATGCAGACTTTAAAACTTTATTAGACTTAAATATGATCACAAACACGTGTCTGATATTTTAAAGGGGTTATATTGTAATGAGACAAAGGACAAATTCGACTCTGGGCCTACTAGAGGGAAATAGAAACTTTGGCATTATTGATCATAGGTCAGCATACACTTTATGTCACGGACAAATTAAAGATAAAACGTAATACTTTGTTTGATTTCAACAGACTAAACCGAACTACCAGGTCATTATTGTTTAGAGAAAATCCATTTGAATACTTGTTAAGCAAGTTAACAAACATTTTCATCCGGGCGGCGTTAGATATCGAAACAAGCGAACCCAACGGGACAACTACGGACTTCCGGAGCCACGACGACAGAAAAGAGTGACAGCTGATTTGACCAACAAAAAAAAAAAAAAAACCCCGCTGACTCGCTGTGACGTCTCCGTCAATTCAAGAGGCGGGACTTCCGCAATAGTAAGCTAACTAATAACA
This sequence comes from Labrus mixtus, assembly GCF_963584025.1. Lineage (NCBI taxonomy): Eukaryota > Metazoa > Chordata > Actinopteri > Labriformes > Labridae > Labrus > Labrus mixtus. The sequence continues at coordinate 18,461,005 of NC_083614.1, read as the reverse complement.
TGGCGAAGACTTACGATTACTTGTTTAAACTACTTTTAATCGGCGATTCAGGCGTCGGAAAGACCTGTGTGCTATTCAGATTTTCAGAGGATGCCTTCAACTCAACGTTTATCTCCACAATAGGTGAGTAAAATTCAAAGTATCTGTGTTGTCTTTACTGAAAAGCAAGTGTTTGAGCAGCCCATCCCGCATGCTAATTTGTTGCTAACTTTTCTTGTTAGCCCTCATCATTTAGTTGCTAGTCAGGAAGCAGCTCAGCCGGCTTGATTCGGCGGCTTTTATGGACTCGTTAATGTTTTTGAACCACTGTCTGTTCTTAGAAATACACTGATTGTGTTATCAGTTAGTTTGGATACCCTGCTAAGCCTTGACAGTACATTACCAGCTCAGTCTGTGAGCTTGTTAGCTTGTGTCATTTTTCACAAGATCAGCTGCCTGTACTTTGCTCTCTCTTAGCCAACGTTACAGAAAGTATTGATCAACTAAAACATCTTCTCAAATCAAATACAAATGTTAATGAGTGGTGAGGCGCCGAGGGAGAGTCAGCATCACATGGCAGGTGTGCTGTAGTTGTGTGAATAATGATGTGAGATGTTTTTCCTCAGGAATTGACTTCAAGATCAGGACAATAGAGTTAGATGGAAAGAAGATCAAGCTACAGATATGGTAAGGTGGTCTGTAGTAGTGTGGAAAGCTTTCACACCACAGCTTGATGAATGTGGCAGAACAATATAACTATAAATATAAGTAATGAGCGCTTTAGTGAAAGTGGATAATTTATTTTATTTTAAAGAAAGATTTGCTGTTTTGATATCTCCAGAATCGAGTTGAATACATGCCTAATATGTGAATGGAAGCTTGTAAAAGGAATTTAATTTAGACAGATATTTACAAACTTATAAATGGACTTGAACTTGTATAGCACTTTTCTAGTCTTCTGACTACTTAAAGTGCTTTTACACTACATGTCACACCTACACATTCACACACTGATGGCAGAAGTTGCTGTAGTGCAGGGGTCTCCAACAGGTAGCTCGGGAGCTACTGGCAGGTTTTCAGTAGCTCGCCTATAGGTTGACGACTGTGTTAAAAATAAAAATAAAAATAATAATCTGACGACGGTAAATGCACCTCTTCCCACTATTCATATATATTGGCCCATAAAAACAAGTATGAAGTACTAATGTTTTCTTGGACATTGATGTGAATTTAAGATTATTGATAAGCATTGGTTTATTGCAATTTCACACGTCTACAAACAGTGGCTTAATTCAGCTGAGCTATGTAAATAAATGCAAGCGATTTGATGCAAGTAGCCCTTGGCCACTTTCATTTTTTGAAAGTAGCTCTCAGATGAAAAAAGGTTGGAGACCCCCTGCTATAGTGAGACCATCAGAAGTAACTAATCCCATTCATACGCATTTATACTCCGATGATGAAGCGGCGGGGGCAATTCGGGGGTTAAGTGTCTTGCCCAAGGACACGTAGGACTTTTTGCTTCAGGAGCTGGGGATCGAACCCTCGACCTTCCGGTTGAGAGACGACAACTCTACCAACTGAGCGACAGCCGCCCCCAACTTGTTTGATTTGTAGCATTAGAGTGAAAATGTTGAAATACAATTCTTTTTTTTTGTGGGTTTGTGAAAGGACGATTCTGGTTTCCTTGGTTAAAAGTTGTACCACTTTTGCGTCCCGTCTTGATAATACTGCCAACATGATGGTTTTTCTTCCGTCTAGATACAGTATAATTAACTGCCCTTGTTCGACTTAAAACGCATAATCTTTGTGGTCATTGAACACTGCTGTAACGCACGGGCCGTACCCTAATACTTTAAGTTAATACTCGTTAGGAATTTTGATGGCATGTTTTTTTATTGTTGACTTATTGAAGGTTAAATAGAGAAGATCTGTTTTATCCTGTGCCGTCATCGCAGACTTTATTCTTGCACGAAGACTTTACCTGGGGAAATGTATAACCCCAACGTGACTAAAACGTGTTTTTCTCTTTAGGGACACAGCAGGACAGGAGAGGTTCAGGACCATCACGACAGCCTACTACAGAGGAGCCATGGTGAGTTGCATTGTGCACCTTAACAGCTCATACAATGGTAAAGATTATCTGTGGGACTTGAATGGATAGTTGGTCATTCCAGGTGTGTCACTACATCATAAAGCAGTACAAGAACCACACCCAGCATTATTATTGTTTCTAATTGTACACACAGCTGGGGAATCAGAGGTGCGCTCAGTGCAGCACTGTGGAATCTCTGTTAGCCTCTCCTTAAGATCAAGTTAAACTTGATGCCACTGTTTGTATATTTCCACCAAATTGGTCCTTGTTATGTTTGGTATTCTAATGTTTTAAAACAAGGCTACAAAAATACTGTGATCAATCACTTATAAAGATTGACATGGATTCTGCAGAGTCATATAGATACTTGATACCCAAATCTGTCTTCATAGATTGATTTAATTAGGAATGTTTCCTGACTGCTCTGTATTTATATATGTTTCCTCTGCACTCTTCAGGGTATCATGTTAGTGTATGACATCACTAATGAGAAGTCCTTTGACAACATAAAGAACTGGATAAGGAATATAGAGGAGGTAAAATATTTTTCATTTGTTTTTGTGGTTTCCCTCATCTTTTATGCACAAGCGGTGATATCGTTCTGCCCAGGTTTGAGTGTATTGTACTTTGTTGATCTGATGCTGAACATACTAGAGTCTGAATAACTATAACTTCACTTTTGTTTGATTATTCCTTTCCTGTCTGTTCACATTGCCACCCTTGTTTTCACAGCATGCCTCAGCAGATGTGGAAAGGATGGTCCTTGGGAACAAATGTGATGTCAATGACAAGCGACAGGTGTCCAAAGAAAGAGGAGAGAAGGTGATAAACATGACATTGAACTCACTCAGCGAAAATGTGACTAGAAAGTACACCATAGTCTCACTCTTGTGGGGCAAATAATGTGTATTTGGCTCGTCATGACTGAGTTCTGACACTGATTCTCTCTCTTTTCTCGTGTTGTCAGCTGGCACTTGAGTATGGTATCAAATTCATGGAGACCAGCGCAAAAGCCAACATCAACGTCGAGAATGTGAGTTCACACAACTTCTGGTATTATTCATTGTTAGATGAAAGTCTCATCGAGAACTGTGCTCATTGGTGTTCTTGCTGAGAGTTAGATTAGATGAGGGATACCGCTCTTGTATCTGTTATTATAAACTCTGTACCTGGCCGTCTCTTGCATTAGCTAAGCTTAATGACTCAAAGCTTGGGGAAACTGTTTGCTTGGCTCTGTCCAAAGGTAACAGTATCCGTCTGCAAGCACCTGCAAAGCTCTCTAATTATCACATTCTTTGTCATTTTCATAATCTGAACAAATATCAAAGCAAAAAAACGTTTGTGTAACTGGGGATTATGTGAGTGACAATTTCTTGCTTAGAAACGGACTTTCTAGAGATTTAGCTGGTTGCATAAAGAAAGGCTGTGAAATATTCAATTAAGAAATAATTTCCTCAGTAAAATGTTTTGAATACTATTCCTTATCTTTAATTGTCATAATTCTTCCTAAAGGATCCAGTGTGCAATATTATAATAAAATAAAGCATGTTATGATTCACTGTACTGACTGCAAGCATGTCCATTGGGTATTTTTGTAAATGCTTGTTAGTTTAGTTTTATACTCTCAAAACACAATGTTTGCTAATTATAATCATGGGTTTTTATTTATGGTTGCTGATATTAATTCATCACAAATTCAGCCTTGCACAAACCATTGTTTGCCTCTTAATGTCTGCAGGCCTTCTTAACGCTCGCTAGAGACATCAAAGCAAAAATGGACAAGAAGCTGGTAAGAATGCTGAAGACTGGAAACTTTTTTTCAATAATTATACTTCGTGTTGTGTCATGTTTTTATTTTTTCCTCTCATCTTTGTGTATTGTAGGAGGGCAACAACCCGCAGGGCAGCAATCAAGGAGTAAAGATTACAGAACAGCCCAAGAAGAACAGCTTCTTCCGCTGCACGCTCCTGTGAGGAGACCGGAGCATCCACCAGAGCCTTAACTGTGTCCCCCCCCACTGGACAGAACTGGACAGACAGAGCACACCCTGATCGCCTCTTTATTTCTTGTCTTCCTTGTTCTTTTTCTGATTGTCCCATGCTCATCTAGTAGGAAGAACAACCTCTCACTCCTTTGCTTTACCAGTCTTTCCTTGACACCGATGAATCTAATAACTGATGCCTCTGCCACATGACACAATCTGATTTCTCTGTTGCGGTTATTTTGGTAGTTTCAACTCAATTCCTTAGATTTTATTGACTTTTAAAGACTGACTCCTGGTGAGATCCTAGAAACAATGAAACCATCACTGCTCACAACAACTGCTGATGCCGACCTGCTATCTGTTGTTGTCAGTGTGACAAGGAAAAATCATATTTATTGGATCTTTATCACTAAAAGCAGCTCAAATTATACTTTAGACTTAATTTGAAATTATAGAACATTTTTACACTTCTATCTATCCAATCTAAATACACAAGTATATATGATTGATTATAATATGCTTTGAAACTGGTGCCAGCCACATTTTTTTACCCAACATATCAACATTGGGGTTAACATGTCCTCTGTCCTCCTTTCCGCTAATTTCTCAGGCTGAAACATTCCTCTTTTGAAAACTTCGATGTGCAATGTAATATGTAGGGGGGCCAGATTATTTTCTATCCTAAGTATTTAAGTGGTTGAAGTAAGAAATGGTTCTTGAAAAAGGAGGGCACAGATTCCCTTTATAGTGTCTTACCTCATCGTTTTGTGTATCGCGGTTTCTAGGATACAAAAGGTGTTATTGTTGTGAGGTAAACAATTATTTGCTGCACTTCTGCAGTTGGAATTGCAGTACCAAATCCTAACACCTGGGGGTTGACAGAGAAGAGGCACAGAAGGAATCACAGCTCATTGTCTAATATATTCGCACATGATCCGGTTGTCTGTTCCAATGGAGGGACATGCACACAACTGTTTTCTGGGCCTTGGAGAAGGGCTGTGCTGTAGCAGTATTCACGGAACAAAAAACAAAACATAGCACCAAAATGACAAAGTGCCCTTTAATGTTCTTATTGTTAATGCACTTTTCCTTTGTTCTTTCTGTAAAAAAAATGTTTCTTAACATTTGTTGACTGTATTTGTTGCAAGTCTTAACTGATAGCAAAGAATATTCATGCACAAGCTTTCCATGTTCCCTTTCTGGGCATCCTTAAAAACATCTGAGCACTGAAACCTTGTCTTTTTAGTATGAACATATATTGAAGGGCCTATGATTCAGAGAGCGTTTTCATTGCCGTTCCCAACATTCCCTTAAACTGATATTTCACTTTTTCTAGTTTTTAATGCATTTTCTTCCCCATTGATGCACCGTCTCATTTTTCTCTCCTCCCCCTGATACCCCGATCTCTTTCTTGGTCCACAGTCATGGCCGTCTGTACTATGCATTCTGGGTGCAGAGAAAACCTTGAAAGCTTTGCACATTTGACTTGATGACATATTTGAGATCAGAGATGTGCAAAAGAATCTTTGCTGTTTTATTTTCTGCTGTCACTCCAAATTCATTAGTATTGGCTCTGTCGAACTGTTCAGGTGTAAGAATAGGAAATTAACTGAAAGTTGATTATTATTATTATTTTTGATCACCTCTGACGTTTTACAGTGATGCAAATCATTTCTGGTGCTGAAGAGTCTTTGAATTGATAACTGCCTAAACGTTAACCTGTGGATTCAAATCATTTTAGCTGATTTCAGAACAATTTTGGTCAAACCAGCTTTCTTGGATGAAACCAAATCATGGCTGTAAACGGCTTAAATGTGGTCTGCTCAGTCCTTTTGATAGGAGACAAAAAAGTAAAAGATTTCCAGCTCAACATCAGCGTATCTTCAGCATTCTCTTACTTAATTTGTATTTCATTTTATGGGCAAAATATTAAATAATTCAGCAATTGTAAATAAGATCTGCAATGATTGTACTTAATAAATCTTATTGATCTACACCTTTTGTAGATATTTGTACTTTTGATGATTTATTAAAAATGAGATTCTTAAAGAAATATGACATTTTGTTTGTGCCTTTTATTAAGATTTAGATATTTATATGGAGTATTACATTTTTTTAAAACAATATCAGAAAGGTTACACTTTTTTGAGTATTTTTTTTTACATCAGTTTTTTTTGCAGTTAATGCTGATATGAAGTTTGACTGAATTCTCTCTGCACATCAAGACACATTGCTGTAACACAGATGTATTCTGACTTTAATTCACACCCGTCTGTCCAATATTACACCACACCATGGTTACTTTGAAACAGTACCCCCACATTCCCCAAACCAAGACTTTCTATCAAGGTACTGGGGTTCAAGATGCATTTTTATATTAAATATTTTAATTGTATTATGTGTTTGATAGTTTATAATTGATTTAATAAGACTATTTTGTCCACATTCTTTTGCTGAAGGAGTCTTGCTTGCTCTGAATTCTTAATGAATCTGCTGCTCTGTAAAGCACTAGTCATTTGTTTCTGGTCTGTAATATGCAGATCTTCAGCAAACATCTGATTGAATGCTGCCACCTACAGTGAGCTTCAGGGGGCCCTGGTAGCAGGTATGTTGAGAAATGTCCGTCTCCAAATCATTTGGAGTAATAATGTTGTTCACAGACACTTCTAGATTTCTGGTCTCTCCCATGGTTTAGTTTTGTCTTTATCAGTCTGATCAACATATTAAACAAAATTCTCCATAAAAGGTTTCAAGGCAGAGAAAAACTTTGCTTGAGTATAAGGGAAATGAGCAAAAGATGTTAGATACAGGAGTTTTCATGTTATGTAGAGGCATGGTGCAGTTTGTGTGTGTGTGTGTGCTTTGTATATTTGTGTTTGCATAGTTTCTCTTTTTTGTAAAGAGTCTCAACAAAAACATTTGCGCCTGAACTCATTACTTCCTCTTCACAAACTGTTGAAACTGAACCTGCTTCAAGTAGCCTATCAGTATGTTGTGTTTTTATTAGCTAGCAAATATTAGGCATGCAATGATATTTTAAGTGATCAGGTTTATGTTAACCTTATTAAGGTCTCTAAAGGGCTCCCTAGATCAGTGGTTCCCAAATTGGGGGTCAAGACCTCCCGGTGGTCACAAGATGCCTTCCAAAATAACTGATAAAAATATAAAAGCATTTAAAATTGCATATTTTACCCATTATTGTAAAAAAAATATACTTAAAGCAATTCAGTTTTAAATAAAACGTATCAGTAAGTACAATTAAAATGAGATTAATGTGTAAAAATACTTCAAAGGTTAGTTTGCACATGACATCAACAATTTCTGTGTCTGCTGCTCTTCAGAGATGTACACACCTGTGTGTCTATTAAGTTTCCACTCATTGCAAATATTTACATGGAAAGAAAGCTATATATAAAACGTCATGGTTTTTATGTTACATGCTTTTGTGTTGCTCTTTTTTGTTACCAGTGTTGGATAGGCTATCTGTGCATGGCTGTGCTGTGTTATATGCTTTATCCACCTCCAGACAGTGGGGGTCCCCAGTCTCTAGCACCCTTATTTTGATGGGAACAAGCTGAAAAGTTTGGGAACCCCTGCCCTAGATCATTAATCAGTGGTTGTGTCAAGGTAGCCAACATTGTCCTGATTAAAAAAACGTTTTTTAGAAATCCTTAACTTAATAAATAAAGTTCTTTCATGCAAATATATTAGACTGCACTCAACTGTATGGGTTTCCTGGGTATTTTGTGAAATCTTATCTTTTTGATATTCAAATAAGTGTAGGTGCAACAAAGAGGAAATAGCCTAGTAATTTCTATTGATCAGTCTAGTTGTGCTGTAATATAAGAAAGAACCTGCACTGAATACAGCTGCACAACTAGACGCATTATTAAGTTAGGATAAGATAATCTCTTATTGATCCTCAAAGTAAAGATGTTGAATTATAACCCACCATGCGGCCTCTGACCTTGAAACTCTAAACTGTGTCACATGTAACATTATGCAATAACTGAAAAGGGCATGGCTGTGGTCTCATCTCAGTAATAACTGTCAGGAATTGAAACCTCTTCTTTAACGTCTGTGATTCTTAGTCAACACTCATGTGGTCACACCTGTGGCTTTATGTAGTCCTCATGTAGATTTACATCTCCTTAGCATCATTATATGCGGTCAGTTCACCTTCATCATGATCATACATTAGGCTGTTGGATTATTTGTCACCTGTGGTATAATCAGCTTTATCCTGTCTTGTGTGGCTATCTCATCATGGCTTTTCCCACGTGTGTGGATTTTTGCCTCCTCCCTCTTTGAGGTGTTATCAGACGAGTGAGCTGTGTAGTTTCATTTTAGCAGAAGCAGCCGGACAGGGTAAGTAACCCTTTAATACGAGTTTTGATAAGTTTCAAAAATCCTTTCAGGTGCTTTGATTGAGTTTTATTAACTGAGTGTTGACATTTGCGAATATAGAGAGTGTTACAGCAGGTAACACTTAATCAAACAGAAGCCAATGGTAATAGCAGTACTATTTCCTGGTGAGGCTACATTTTGTATCTGGGGCATTCTACCGAATTAGTTCAAAGTGCAGTCCCATTACAAAAAAAAAAAGGTTTAACTAAACAATTAAGTATTTAGACATGGATATTTACTGAGATTATATTATGATGTATTTAAACCCAGGGCATTAAATTAGATAGTGATAAGCTAAATAAATAAAAAATATATAATTTATAGGGTACCTTCTATTGAGAAGTAGCTGTCCTGACCCCTAAATTTCAAATTATGTAAATACCACTTCAAACAAAAAAATCCATCATGTTCAGGAAGAATGTTTAAAAGAATTTACTGCCCAAAAATGTTCCAAGTATATCTAAAAGTAAACCAAACTTTAGCTGATAAATATTCAGAGACATTATGTGTAAGCAAAAGAGGAAAAACGTGCATGAAAAGGGGAAATTTGATGCACTGTTGCTCTGTGATATTTAAATATTGGCCTTTTAAAATACAACATGCTTGTTATCAAGGGCACTGGCAGCTGAAACACCTCTATGTAGTTTTAATTGCATGTCAGCTTTGTGCTGTATGTACACAAATCTTTTGTCTGAAATTAATCAATACTTAAACATGTATTTTTAGGCCTAGTGAGTTTCCCAGCAGACACCACAGAGGATTAATTGAAAGCGTCCCAGGATGACGGAGTGGAATCCATGCGTACAGGAGCAGCATGACATTTTCACCTGGTTTACTGAGTCCCAGCTCGGGTCTCTGACCAGGAACAATATAGTCCCTGAATGGTTTCATGGGATCATTTCCAGGAAGTAAGTCCACAAAGTCTTTCACTGTATGCCATCAGAGAAGAAAGTGGAGACATTTCTCAATATCTTATAGAATAGAGATACCAATACTGTGATGCAGGGATTGTTTTTAAGCTTTGCACATGACACGGATTATACAGCTTTTCCTCCATTTTATTGACTTATTATCTCCAAGTCTTATAACAAGACCATGGAGCTGAATTGTCCACAGATTTATGCTTCCTCCACGCCCCGTGTACACATTCACAACGCATAATGGATGATTTATTTGGATTATTTTTAGGTATGGTGTACTCCATCAGTTGACTTTGTCAAGACTTCAGTGTACAGTTTTTAAAACCACATTTTAGATATTTGATAAGTTAAACATTTTCCAAACTGCCTCCAGCTCCAGGTCACATGCAAAACACCTATTCAAAATTTAAAAAAATATGAATATCAATATGGCCACAGCATTTACAGATGAAACTCTTTGAGTAAAGGACTCTTTGTCTAGGACGGCAGAGGAGCTTCTGATGTCCAAGCCTCCAGGTTACTTCCTCATCAGAGTCAGTGAGAGCAGGATTGGCTATACGCTTTCACTCCGGTGAGTGCTTGCAGGGTCAGAGGAGCTGTATTTTGTCAGTTAACAGGTCACAGTTCAGCCCTGTTCATTGTTCTTGATATATACTTATTTTTTCTCTCTTGCTCCCAGCGCAGAGGACTGCTGCAGACATTTTATGATTGACGCGTTGGGGGACGGTCATTACATCATAGTAGGGGAGACGAGACGTCACCGTTGTCTGCAGGACATGGTGGACTTTCACCGAAGGAATCCCATCATGCCTTTCAGTGAGGTGCTGACTGTAGCGTGTGGACAGGTATGGAAATAATAATAAGATAAGATAAAGATAAACTTTATTGATCCCCCATGGGGGACATTTTTTCATTATAACAGCTCAAGAAAACAGGAAACAGGAATATAATTATTAAAAAATAACAAGAAGTTAAAAATCAAACATATGTACATCAGTTAAATAAAGGGAGAAAAAATACAATAATAGAATAACAGAATAATACCAGGTAACTTACACTTCCACTTGTGGAAAGACTTATTATTATTAAAAACACACACAATGTGTAGCATTATTGATATGAGTCATGAGGTGGTGATGCTGTTAAAGAGTCTGATTAAACAGTCTGATGGCAGATGGAATGAAAGACCTGCGGTAGCGCTCTGTCTTGCAGGGTGGGTGTCTCAGTCCTGAAAATAGTTGAGATGTCAGTGGTTTGTATTGTTATTTAGACAGAGGTACAGGACTCATTGAGAATAATAACCCAAACAATTCAATCATAAATACGTACAAAAACACACCTCATTCAAGTAAACTCTAATATCTAGTTAGTATGCAATACAAGGGCTGGGGGGGGTATATCAAATATATCTACAATCTTCTTTTCATTTACTTTTTTGCTGTCTGCCTGTGCACCTTGCAAAAATTAAACGTTCTTTTCTCTCTCGCTCTCTCTCTCTCTCTCTCTCTCTCTGTATGATTTTATAATAGAGCTCAAATAACAATACCGACTATGCAGAACTGCTGTTTCCCCAAAGACATCCAAACTCTAACGCGAGTTTGCTGCCAAACAACTCCCTGCATGCCAACACAATTCTCCCAGAATCAGGAGAAAAAATCCCACCTGCCCTTCCTAATCGGCCAAATAACATGAAGACCCCTGCAATCTCGAATACGGGCAGACTTTACCCTCAATTGGAAGAAGAATTTCCACACATCAGCTCCCCTCTTCAAGCCACGGTAAAGTTGATTAAATAAGAAAGTTTCAGGTATTTTCTGGTGTATAAACTGTGCACTAATGTCATGGGAAAAATTATATTAAAAGTTCTTCTTTCTTTTTTTTAAACATACATTTTTTTTTGCTTTGTGTTTATGATCTCCAGCTTGTGCCAATGAACAGGAACCATCAGCCTCCTGAACTTCCTCGTAGGAAGCAGAACCCGGCTTGTACCAGAACAGTGTCTGCCCCTGACCACCGCTCCACACACACAGCCACTGATCATCCATTCAGCACCCAGAGGAACCAGCAAACAAAGCCGTCAGTGGTCACAAACCTAAAGAACTTCAAGAAAAAATTCCAAAAGAAGAGGAGCCTGTCACAGGAGTTTATGAACACAGAAATGAACAAAGAGGAAACTGAGAGCAGAGGAAACACTGAGAATGAGTACCAGGAGATCCCAGGGGAGCAGAGCTTCAACAGTCCAACATTTTCCCACACCTGCCCTGATATGACACTGACGGGTGGAGAGTTACCTCAGGAGTACAGACAACCTCCACCTTTTGCCCCAGGCTTTTGATATCAAACCGCTTTCTTAAATAAGAGCACAGATGGATTGATCGAGGGATTTTTTGATTAACACAACTGAACTTTGCCTCTGTGCAATGCCTGTCAGCACCTGTGTGTCCAATCGGACTCAAAGCTGCTCGTTTGCTCTTACTGACATTGTTCCCTTTTTTCTAGATCCTTGCTTGTGTTGTATTTACTCTCTGATGTACGTCGCTTTGGATAAAAGCGTCTGCTAAGTGAATTGTAGAATTGTAGAATTGTAGACTACAGCCAAGAAAAGGAAAAAAAAATAAAAATCCAGCCCCAAGTGGGTGCAGGATCAACAGAAAGGCATCATTACATGGAGAAAAAAGCAATAATCCAGAAACCTTTGAAAAGTTTTAGAAAGCAACATTCAAAATCTTGTTTTATTACCTAGATGTTTGTCTAAGGTAAAATAAATACCATACATTTTAATTGAAAGTTTTACTATTTTTATGTGATGCTGTAATAAAGTTTTAAAGACTGAAGGAGGTAGTTTTAGACGCAGCATGTAAAACAGATATGTGATGGTCATGTCAGCTGCTTTGAATACATGAGTTGTAGGCTTCAGTCTCATACGCAAATGTGTACATGCAAAGTAAAGGGAAGAGTGCAGATACTTTAGAAACTTTTACCACAAGTAGAAAACATGCATGTGAGTCAAATCGTTTTTGGACACAGAAAAGATATTTATGAAAATATATAGTTTTTGTATCAAATAAGTCATTTATTTTTCTCTTAAAAATAGGATGATTTTAAAGCACCTTAAACATGTAATATTGATTATGTTTCACTTGTATGTCTAGAACTGTGTAAGTAAGTACTGCTAAGAATTTGACTTAAAGGGATACTTCACCCGTTGAAACATGAATCTGTATTGACGTTGGGTCATATATGTAGTAGAAATGTGAAATAAATTTTGAAGTTGGTGCCTTCTTGGCCGAGAAAAGGCAGAAAGTGTCTTTTTGGCTCATGTGGATGAAAGACACCAAATCCCAGAATGCACAGCACCGCAGGCCACTCCCACTAAGGTCCTCAATTTCAGAATCAGAATCAGAAATACTTTATTAATCCCAGAGGGAAATTCAATCGTTACAGTTTCTCCAAAATATACAGTATAGCAGTAGAAATATAGTAATAAAACATTTACAGACATATTTACTTCAACACATGAGGCCATTTCCTCAACAGATTCTGAGATTTCTTCCAGAATTAATCTTGGAAATTCTTGGCAGAAAACAGACTCTATGTCTGTGTCCATAGGCAAACAGTGAGAGCACCGACACTACCAGTCCGCCCCAGCTCGAGCCGTCGATTCTGGGAGTGAGTTCCCACCCACTGATCTGTGATTGGTCTGTAGCTTCAGTGGTCGAAAATATGAGGAACTAGCGTTGTAGTTTCACACCGCTAACCGCAACAGCTTCCAGTGACGCAATATGACGATATTTGCGTCACTGGAAGCTCCTTTTCAGGCTTAGAAATACAGAACTTTCCAGTCTCAGGGGGAAATGAGGGCTAGATGCACGACCATTCAAAAATACTACCAGTTTACTGCTGATACAATGCTCTATGCAAATGGGTGAAGTATCCCTTTAAGTCATAAATGACCTTTGAAACTGTTTTTCTCTTGGTCATTTTCAAAGTGTAATAATAGCTAAAAGAGACATTATATATATCCTAGTATTTACTCAAACTATGAATTTCCATCATGCCCTTTTCTCCCCTAGTCACTCTTCAAAAAACATCTGTATCAGCCTGCTCATCATCTGCTCATCTGCTCATGCTTCTTCTGTGGGTCGCAGGCTGTGGGGAACCTATCTGACATGGAAGTCACCTTCTATCAAAGACCTGTCTCACTGTGAATCATCTCATACCATTACTAACACAGACAGAAAGACGATTTTAGTTATTGTTCATATTTTAGACTGTATATATAAAAACATGTATCTCAAATTGTTAAGCCGGTTATTATGCTGCATGGAAGTTAAGAACTCTTGTTACCAAACTAAAGGAAAAGCCTTATCTCATAATAGACTACCAAAGTGGCAGTACACCATACCTGGTGCTTCAAGTAGCGTGGAAAGTATGCAATAACAAGTATGCTTTTCCTTTTTTGCTAAAGGAAGTGACTAACATTTCACCCCATCTCATCTGTTTTTGAATATGCAAAGTAATATCTCTTGCCTACCAACAACAAATGATACAAAAATTTAATGTAAACATTACAGTTCTGTCCCTAATTCTCTTCCGTGTTATAATATAAAGCAGGTCCCTATTTTCGAATTCTTTTAAAGAAAAGTAAACAGTCATGTCCTGGGACAACAAGGAGGGCCAACAATCCATTTCAGAGTTTGATTTGTTCGCATACGTCCACAGTGTCGGTAGGTTCACAGCCAACCATTGAACACCGCCCTCCCGGACTACCCCGTGCTGCACAACAGACAGAAACGATAAGCTCGGACAAGAGTGCAGTGACGTCATCTGGGAAGCATTTGGTTTCGAGAAAGGGAGCAAGCTGTGTTACTCATGTAGCGTCCAGGACGTTGTACCTCCGTCTGTAGCCTTTTTTTTTTTTTACCCCCTTTGACTTTAACAAAAGTTGTTGCAAATTTCCACGATTTTTAGCCTAAAACCCCGACGACACAATGTCTTTCATCCCAGGACAGCCGGTGACTGCTGTTGTGGTAAGTTTGGGAGCAAAACTGTATCAATTGAACGGGACTCCATTGTTTTATCTCTGAACAGACGTCAACGTTAAACTCAAAAACTACGAGTGTAAAGTGTTTTTTAAATTGTATGTCAGCCAGGACAAACTCACTTAAATATGCCATTTTAATGAGGTTTGACATCACGTTTACTTTTTCTACTTTTTTTTTTTTTTTTAGGTCAACAGTGGTTCTCGTCAGCAGCCACATAATACCATTGTTCTTGTCGCTAAACCTTTGTTATGGATGATATATTTGACCAAACAAAGGGTTAAATAGTTAAATCACTGAATCAAGAAAGGAGGCTTCGAAATCAGATACCAATTCTACTCTTGACCGAAAAGCTTTTTATTGTCCCGGCAGCTATCTTCTCTTACCGATGGGCGTCACCGGCAGTGATTCAGTATGCGTGGTCGACTTCAACAAAGTTAGGCTACTGAATATGAAGTACACTTAGTTTTCCGTCACCTCTTGCCGTAAAGACTTTGTAAATATACATTTTCATGTGCAAACCAAGGAAGATATTGATATGGCTGATATAGTTGGAATTCCCAAGGTGTCCACTGTGAGAGTTGGGAAGGAGATAAGTGTGACTGAAGCAGTCAGGTTTATTTCCTCAAAGGCTATCATATTGTAGCATTCACTGTCTGCACCATTGTTTCAGTGATGTAACTCTTAATAGGGTTTCCATTGCTCTTTCATTGCTGGTTTTCATCGCTCTTTTTGAGGCAGATTATGACAATGATATTTTTGAGTTATTTAAAAAAAAACATGTCTGAATTTGTTTGCCATTTTTTTGCCCATGTTGATTTCTTCTTGAAAATACTCAATATCGCCTATATATTAGCTTTCAATACTGACAGGATCAAATCATTGCAATTCAAGTAAACATCATTTGCAGTCCACGTGGAAATTGGCCTCTTTGTACCCCATTTACAGTAGGGCTCCACAATTTATCACATTGAGATTGTAATAGAATTTGGATATGTGTGACAATCAGATTGCAAAAGACCCCCTTAAATGCATTGCCTAAGAATAAAGTAAAGGTCATTCAAGCCCAATTTAGCATGGGACGTTTTTTGGTGAGATAGTGATAGAGGATATACTAGTCAGGTTTATTAACCTCTTTTCAGCAGGAGAGAGACATGTGTTGTATATTGCCTGCAAGTCCTGACTGACTGACTCGTACTCAGTGTTAACAATGTTTCAGACATCCTCAGACTTCATTGTATCAGCAGCAACAGTCCGTGAATGTCGAGTTATTCATCATCGCAAACAGAGGCAGTCATTGTGTCGATAAGAGCTGTGAGCACTGTGCTATAAGAGTCATCCTTCCATCTGGTTAATGAGCCTGCAGCTGCTTGTCAATGTCAAGGGCAGGGCTGCTCAAACAGAGTCTCTGTGTCGGAGTGGACCTCGATCACAAAGGAACAGCCTCTGAAATCTGACATTTTTCAGGCTACAAAATTAGTTTGAAGTCATCAAATCAGTGCTCACGCCCTTGCTTAATGCAGATTGGATGTATGGGTATTCTCCTCTCTTTCGTATTCTCTTCTTATTTATCAGCACACTTGCTGAATGTCGCTTGTGAGTTAATGAAACTTTTACATTTCACTTTCAAAACTGTTGCACTTCATTGTAATGTACTACACACATAATATGTAATATAAATGAATGCATCCTGTTTGTTAAATTAATATACATACAGACTAGGTTAGGTTGCAGTATTTAGTCAATGACACGATCAACAAATCTGGAATGACACATGTGTCTGATAAACAAAACATCATTTCAGAAACTGTTGAGGAGTGTAAGGAGGTGAAAGTGTCTCATCTATGCTGGCATTGGGGTGTAATCAAATTAGAGACGCACTCATTGGGAAAATCAGGGCTGATTTGAAATATCAATTTATCCAAATCTCATAACAATGTTTGTTTCATGACTTATTTTGGTGTCAGACTCCCACAGTGCCAACATTTTCTCTCAGCAGGGCCAATAACGGCCGATACTGATGTTGAACCAATGCATCTGTGTTACCTAGTTATTGACACAGTTGTAAAGCTCTGACAGACTGTGTCAGAAACACTGTCATTAAAACAGTATGTACTAATATGTGACTTGTCAGTAATAAAGAAAATCAAATGCAGATTGCATTTTGGGTGTCACAGTCTTTGCATTGAGCAGTTAGTTATGAAGTTTGGATGGATCTAATTTCATGTTTGGTTTTTTTTGTTGATCAGCAACGAATTGAAATCATGAAGTTGCGACATGGAGATAATCTAATCCTGGGCTTCAGCATCGGAGGAGGGATTGACCAGGACCCAGGGCAGAACCCTTTCTCTGAGGACAAGACTGACAAAGTAAGCAATAAGGCCTTACTTAACATGGAGCACTTAAAGCAAATGTCTTTGACTGGCAAAGTTGTCATGTTCACACCGAGAACCTTTGTTGTGTAGGCAGCAAATGCACCTTCACCCATTAGTGTGTTTTCACAATGTTGGTACATTGTTATTTTTAGACAGCAGAAAGTGATTGTGTGTTTGATTTAAAAATAAAAAGTTAAAGGCTTAACATTTTCAGACTCACAACACAGTTACACTCTGCTTGGAGTTTGTTGATTGGACAGAGGAGACATCAACCCGTCAGGTTATTTCTGGTTTTCAGGGTCTTTTTGAATCATACAGCTCCCAATTAATCTGAACTTGATGCATCCGACTTTTCTACTCTTCCTTGACCAAATTCCTGTCCTGTCAGGAAGCACAGTGTTACTAGAGGGCAGGCCTGAACACATCAGCTGCAGCGTCAGGTGGGGAAAAACAGACTCATTTTACTGATGTCATGGAGAGGACTACTGAAGGTTTACACATAACCCGGATGTCTTACCTAATGTGTAAACAATGTGGGCAGAAGAGATGGAAATTGGCCCAAAGCAGATACCTTGTTTTAGAGGAAGGATCAGCCTTATCCTTTTTTAACTATTTAAGTGTAAAAAAGCCAAACAAATGTGTGCTCCAGCTTGGGATGGTTTAATTTGTAACAACCTTTTAATTTTTACAAGTTTCTAATGAGTAGAGGTTAGTAAAAAGGAGGACTGTTGTAAAGATAATTGGAAAAATGAAAACAATTTTCAGTTTAAAAAAATATTTTGCCAGCATTAGATTGTGCCACATAAGGGATTAAATTGAAATAACTAAGAGTTATACTCTTACAGTTAAAAAAAACAAAACAAAAAGGACAACACAAATACAAATCAAACTAATGACTATATTAAATACTTCAGTATATTTGATGTGCTATTTCATTTGTATTTCTTAGTGTTCATTAGCTCGATGTTTTTACACTTTCTGCATCGGTTATTCAGCTGTGATCGTATTCAAAAGTCAACATGTTTGTATCCATCAGGGCATCTATGTGACCAGGATAACACCAGGAGGACCAGCACATGATGCAGGCCTGAGGATGGGGGACAAAATAATGCAGGTAAGTAGGTAAATCAAGCTCGATCCACTAGATGGCACCATGTGTGCATCAGAGTGCCAAAGAGGAGCTCCTTGTCATCTCAACCAGTCCCTCTGTGCAACCACACATCCATATCAAGCTTTGAACAAACAAACTCATGCCCCGAACCTTGGTGTCATAATTGATGACAAGCTAACTTTCACTTGGGCTCAGTCAGGTTTATTTGCTCTGTACAACGTCAGATAGATCAGACCCTACATGTCAGAGCATGCTACACAGCTACTGGTACAGGCTCTTGTGATATCACACATTGACTACTACAACTACTTACTGGTAGGTTTTCCTGCATGCATATTCAAACCTCTGCAGATGATCCAAAACGCATCAGCGCAACTGGTCTTCAGCCTACCCAGAACAGCACATGTCACTCAGCTGTTCATCTTCCTCCAGTGGCTCCCAGGTTCTGTTTGATTCAAGTTTAAAACCCTGCTGCTCACTTACAAAACGGTGAGAAGGTTGCTCCTCCTTACCTGAACTCCTTCCCGCCCACTGCGCTCTTTCAATGAAAGGTACTTGATCCAACATTCACAACAGGGCCGTAAGTGTCTTGTTGTCTGTGGTCCCCCAGTGGTGGAATGAATTACCCAACTCTATTAGATCGGCAGAGTCCCTTTCCACCTTTAAGAAAAGCTGAAGACCCCGCTCTTTCATGAGCACTTAATATTGATGGCACGAATGATGATGATGTTGAAGTTGAGGATGGTGTTGTTTAGAGTATTCACAAAATGCTGTTGATGTTGATGACGATAAAAAAACAATTGTATGCACTCTGTGATTTGCCTCTGTGCACTGCCTGTTCGCTACTGTGTCCAAACAGATTCAAGTCTGTTTTTTGCACTTCCTGACGTCGTTTGCTCCTTCCTAGATCCTTGCTTGTGTTGTGTTTACTCTCAGATGTACTGTATGTTGCTTTTGACAGAGTTGTCTGCTCAATGAATTGTCGAGCCATGTTTCCCTCTCTTTACTGTGGCTGCAGCTCTTCTCTCACAGAGTTCCTCTCTTCCTCCCAGGTGAACGGCTGGGATATGACCGTGGTGACCCACGACAAGGCTCGTAAACGACTCACAAAGAAGGATGAGGATGTGGTACGGCTACTGGTAACCAGGAAGTCGTTGGAACAAGCTGTCAAACAATCTATGGGCGGTTGCCCCAGACCGTAACGTAGTGGCACTTCTGATATCCACAGACTCATGCAATATCCAAGGACTGAACACTCTCATACACAAAGACTCACACAAACTCAGATGATAGTGGCCTTTATAACTACATGACTAAAAATATATTTCATGGATCACACACCAGCGTTCAAAGTTCTTACTCGTTGTGTTTATTGTCACCGTACACACACAAACTCACTTTGGTCATCTGCTATATCTCTAACAAAAGGAGAAATCCCAAACAGTTTTCAGCTCCACAAGTTTCATATTGTATTGACTTCTGTTAACCATCTGTTAACCAATACATAGCGAGAAGGACTGACCAGGATTAAATAAATCCCCAATTTTGCCGATTTAAAAAAAAAAAAGATATATTAAAAGTATTATTTCAGGACATGAGGGCTGACCCATTATTGCAAATGTTCCCATCAATTACTGTTTTTTTATATTTGAACATTGGTGGACTGTAAGAAGTCTTTGGAAAATCTTTCATAAAAGCTTTTATGGTCCTTTGATTTATTCCCAGGAGATGTTTGCTACAGGTCTTCAATCCTCGAGGCACATTTGTATTCAGTCTTGATGCAAGGTATTGGAAATCTTTGTGAGGAAAATCTCTGATCCCTTTGTGCCTACAGCTGACCAAAGTTAGCCTTCATGGTTTTTAGACACATCAGTGAAGGGAACTGCTGTTAATAATAGTATTGATCAACTTTCCATCTGCAATTGTGTGTTCAATTTAGCTGTTATTCCTGTAGAGGTTACAGCGTCATATGCCAAAGTAACAGCTAAGGCACAGTGAAATGATCCAAATATGTAAAGCCGTGTTTGTGTCTGTCCTGTGTGAGTCCTTTCATACATACTCATGTCTTTTCACTACATTGTCTTTGTAATGATGATTCTTTCTATATATCTTTCTGTTTGTTGATTTTTATGACTCTGTAGCAACTTTTCATTTCTTCCTCTTTGTGTTTGCAAGAGCTGAAGATATGACATCAGATGTAAACTACATACATTCTCACAAGTTAAACTTATCACGACTTGTGGAAGCATTCCACGAAGCTACACCTTCCTTTTGGATATAATAAATCTTTCATAGTCAGTACTTTGACTCTCCAGCATGACATTTATCACGTTTAGTATGCTAAAGTTTACGATTTGCTGTTTTGATTCAAACAAAGCCGATAGTTTCACACTGGAGTAGCAGCTGCAGACTGTCTCAGAGTGTACATTTTTTGGAAGGCATGACCTGTCAGATATCAAAAATCAGTTTTTTGATGAATGTGCACACAGCCTTAAAGGAATACTTCAAATCGCTAAAGTTAAATTGTACCTAGAGTTCTGTTCCACAATGATTTACTGCCTCACATACATGCTGTTAAACCTCGCAGAACATATTGACAACTAAACATAAACAGTATTTGTTTTTTTGTTGACATTTTTTATTAAAATGTTAATTTCATTTATTTGTGTCTTCTAATATATATCATAACCGTATCCAACAATGTTTATAAAATGTAAGTTGTCTTCCAAAGTGAAATATCCACTGTGAAAAAAACAAACAGATATTTTGATTATAATCATGAACAGTTCAATGAGAGACGGGCTTTTTTCATTGACGATGACATTTAAAGACAAAGTGCAACATTAATAAAATGTATTTCTGTCCAACTCCCAATCTGTACGTGTGAGCTTCCTGCAAAGGATGATCATTAAAAAAAGTATTTTGATTCCTTACAGTTAACTGTTAGTTTTTCAGATATGCTTCTTTACTGTTCATTGCTTATATAAAACAATCTGATCTATTTTTACCCTTCTCCCATCCACACATTTTTTTTTAAATCTCTCAGGCCCTTCAGGTAGCTTCATGTAGTGTGTTATAAAGTAATCAGCTGACATTTCAGAGCAAAGAATCTATTCCCTGACCTTTGAGTGTGTACCAAGGCTTGTGGATACAGAGAGCTTTTTTCACTTTCATCTCTTTAATATGTGATCCTGGAACCAATCACAACGCCTTTGAACTGCAGGGCCAGGAGGGTACAAACAATCCCAAATGCAGCAAAAAAAAAAAGGGACAATTTCTTGCAACAAAAAAAGTACTCTCTAAAAAAAGAGGCTTGTAAGAATTAGTTTACAATTGGTTGCACCACTTTGGCTTTTAGAAGCACATGTTCTGAGTTGTATCTCTGAGCAGTTTAGTCTATAAATTAAAAAACAATTTTCTTCAGCATGAGGCCAATATCCATTTTTTTAATCCAAATATTTATTATCTTTTTGTTTTATATGAAGCATCACGAAGCTGAGCTAAATTTGCTGTGTAATGTTTTTGTTTTAAGTCTTAAAATAACACCTGGTCTTTGTCACATCATGGGCTAGGGTCGATTTAGGGCAACACTAAGCTAAAATCCTCCCTTTGAGAAATAATTGATGAGTAAAGTGTGTGTGTGTTTATGTGTGTGTGTGCATGCTATTTTTGTCCCAGGGACACAAGGAAGCACGCTCCATTCCACTCCCCTGGGCATCATGATACTATAATACTGTGTTATGAGGCATAAAAGTGGTTGCACAAACATCTCAGACTCACAATGTGCATTTGCTCACACCAATACCATAGCAGTAACACATCGCATGTTGCTTGGTAACTAATGGGAAGCTCTGAATGGGTGCATGATCGCCCAACTTCATTAGAGTAAGTGTGTGACATAATTAAATTAGCGTTTACAAGACTTGTAAACGCTAATTTAAATTGTCAAATAATAATAATATTTTAATTTTGGTCAGATGTCATGATTTTGTTTCAGTGGTCCTTACATTGAATTCTTTCCACCCAAATCTTTGTAGGTTCACTTGTTTTTTCATACACTTTTATTAACCATTGTGTCATTCATTAAAACTAACGCACAAATCAAAAATGAAACAATCGATATGTTGTACCTAAAGAATGCACTTTCTGATCCCTGAAAGATAATGCAAAGATAAATGTTCCTCTCTGCGGGCGGCTGAATAATTACACTATCTAACCGTGAATCATACATGATCCTTGCCTCCCACGTTATGGCAGGGTAATTGTGTTTCCATGGCGATGCAATCTGCTCCCATCACTCTGGTTTTACACCAGATTGGAACCAGATGGATATTCACAGCCTCAGATAGGTGTAAAAGACGTCAGGGGAAGTCCTCTACCTTGAATGTATAGGCATGTAAAGGTAATCTGTGTGTTTTTATGAAGTTCATAAAGTGTTTTCTTTACCCGCATCTTTAATGGCTGTACAAACTGGTGGAGCGATCCACAACAACACATGGGTGGGAAGGCACTGTTCAAACCCATACTACTAAATGCTATAGTCCAAAGATGTCAGCTTTGTTTGAGCAATGAAAGTAAATGTCACTTATATCAGACAGCAGCTGAAGTTGACACATGTCAAATGTATAAAGTTCATATAATAGTAACACTCCATCTTCTTTGGCACACTTGTCATGAAACTAGAGTTGTATACTTCCCTTCTTTATGTCTAAAGTCCTTAAAAACTATGGTTCTCACAGGTTGACAACCTATAAAGTCAACAATCAAAAGTAATGTAGCTGATCTGGAGCTCTCTAATGTGTCACCAATGTGGACAGGAAAGCCTTAAAAGTCATCAGTGCAGGAAGATTTAGAGATTTGAAGGAAAATTAAGGAAGAGCGACAACATAATGGGCCTTGTTAGCTAATGAACAAGAACATACATAATATGGATATTTTCAAATGCTTGTTGAAGTCTGTTAAACTTTATATTTGGAAAATCACGATGAATTCACAGCTTTAAAATAGGCTATATAAGAATATGTAAAAACGTTGGCTCAAACAAGACCATATAAAACCTATAGCGTTCATCATTTGGAGTTTAAAAACTTCAAGTGGATATATTTTTTTTCTGTTTCAATTTCATGATTTCTCGTTAGTTTTGATATGATTGTGTGTTAATAAAAAAAAACAACAACTATGGGGCTGTTTTCTCATTGTGTGGTGGGCTTGGTGCATATCAATGCAGCTTGTTATGAACATGATGAGTGGGTGTGTGAGAGGAAGGAAAGCTGGGCAGCTGGGATCAAAAGGGTTACAACTACACCAGCTCCCCAGAGTGAATGTTAGCTGTTGGCAGATGCATGTCGTAGCAGGCTGAAACTCAAGTGTTTACACACGTTTAAAATGTAAAATAGCCACTGTTTGCATTTGTGTGTAAGAAATTAAATGAGTAGCTTTCAACATGTGTCGTTCATCCAATCACCCCGGCTTCATTGTTGTAAACGGGCAGCAGGTGGTTTATGTTCTTCCTTTTTTTTTTTCTCTCCTGGAGGAACCTTAACCTCTCCTCCTCCCACGCAGACCTCACAGGCGCTCCTCTCCGCCGGAGGCTGCGTGGAGAAGCACACACCAGCTTGATAGTAAACCTGGAGGTAGCATTGAAGACGGTGATGGGAGATGTAGTGAGTGGGCTACAGCTTTAGTTCATTATTATGTGCTGCGTGGTTGTGGCGAAGGAGAGAGAGAGAGAGAGAGAGAGAGATAGATAGGGAGAGAGAGAGAGGTGTCCATATGATGAGACGGTGTGAGGAGCGTCTTGGAAAGGCAGAGGTGTGAAAGATTTGATTTGTCTGGTGAGTCTTTTTAAGAAAGGTCTGTCAAGGTTTCATTGAAAGTTGTGTGGAAGATGCTGAAGTTTGAATCTCCTTTTTTTTTGCAGCATATCCAGGAAGGAAAAGTGGAAGACCGACGGATTTGTGTCCTCATGACTGCTTGACTCAAGTAGCCTAGGCAGAAACGGGGTAACTGACTAGTTTGTTTTGTATCCTACTCTATCTATCTATCTATCTATCTATCTATCTAACTCTATCTATCTATCTATCTATCTATCTATCTATCTATCTATCTATCTTTCTATCTTTCTATCTATCTATCTATCTATCTATCTATCTATCTATCTATCTAACTATCTATCTATCTATCTTGTCTGTCTGTCTGTCTTACTTATATTTAATATAATCTAGCTAAATTGACTGCAATAAAAAAAGCTTCAGTTTAGCAAAGCACTTCCATTTAGCTACTGAGTTGTAGCCTATCTGTGGTTGGATGGTGAACAGAGAAACTGTTTGACTTTAGAGTGAGCCTCTGCACAAACTTACATGCTGGTAACTCCTGTGCAGTTACTGCGTTCACATTGCTTCATTCACAGCTGGTTTACAGCAAATATGGACTTATGAATATGTGTAATTAAAAGGAGTGGACTGCATCTGCCTTTAACTTATCTAACACATGTCTTTCTCAAACGCTGTCGTCCTCAAAATGCCAATTGTCATCATGCAATTCTAAAACAAAAGCAACCAATCACGCCACGGTTGTTCCCGTTTTTCCTCATTTGTCACGCGTGTCAATGTAAATTGTTAACTTTTGTTGTATGTCATTGTCTTCTTGCCTACTTTATATATACTGTTTATATATAACTCAAAATAAAAATGATAAAGAAACAAAACAGGAAATGTATTTCATCAAGTATGTAGAGAAATAAAA